>NC_088399.1:12141905-12459713 GCF_034236695.1 Oncorhynchus nerka | reverse complement strand
TATGACTAGGGTGGCTGTAGTCTCTGACAATTTTTAGGGCCTTCCTCTGACACCGCCTGGTATAGAGGTCCTGGATGGCAGGAAGCTTGGCCCCGGTGATGTACTGGGCCGTACGCACTACCCTCTGCAATGCCTTGCGGTTGGAGGCTGAGCAGTTGGCATACCAGGCAGTGATGCAACCCGTCAGGATGCTCAATGGTGCAGCTGTAAAACCTTTTGAGGATCTGAGGACGCATTCCAAATATTTTCAGTCTCCTGAGGGGGAATAGGTTTGTGTTGTGCCCTATTCACGACTGTCTTGGTGTGCTTGGACCATGTTAGTTTGTTGGTGATGTGGAAGTCAAGGGACTTGAAACTCTCAACCTGCTCCACTACAGCCCCATTAATGAGAATGTGGGCGTGCTCAGTCGTCCTCCTCCTGCAGTACACAATCATCTCCTTTGTCTTGATCATGTTGAGGGAGAGGTTGTTGTCTTTCCACACGGTCAGGTCTCTGACCACCTCCCTAATGGCTGTCATTGTTGTCGGTAATCAGGCCTACCACTGTTGTGTCATCAGCAAACTTCATGATGTTTGAGTCGTGCCTAGCCGTGCAGTCATGAGTGAACAGGGAGTACAGGAGGGGACTGAGCACGCACCCCTGAGGGGCCCCCCGTGTTGAGGATCAGTGTGGCGGATGTGATGTTACCTACCCTTTCCACCTGGGGGCGGCCCGTCAGGAAGTCCAGGATCCAGTTGCAGAGGGAGGTGTTTAGTCCCAGGGTCCTTCGCTTAGTGACGAGCTTTGAGGGGAGTACGGTATTGAACGCTGAGCTGTAGTCAATGAATAGCATTTTCACATAGGTGTTCCTTTTGTCCAGGGGTGAATGGGCAGTGTGGAGTGCAGTAGAGATTGCGTCATCTGTGGATTTGGTACGCAAATTGGAGCGGGTCTAGGGTTTCTGGAATAATGGTTTTGATGTGAGCCATGACCAGCTTTTCAAAGCATTTCATAGCTACAGATGTGAGTGCACAGGTCAGTAGTCATTTAGGCAGGTTACCTTAGTGTTCTTGGGCACAGGGACTATAGTGGTCTGCTTGAAACATGTTGGTATTACAGACTCAGACAGGCAGAGATTGAAAACGTCCTGGTAATCCGTCTGGCCCAGCGACCTTGTGAATGTTGACCTGTTTAAAGGTTTTTCTCACATCGGCTGCGGAGAGCGTGATAACAGAGTCATCCGGAACAGCTGATGTTCTCATGCATGTTTCAGTGTTACTTGCCTCGAAGCGAGCATAGAAGTTATTTAGCTCGCCTGGTAGGCTCATGTCACTGTGCAGCTCTCGGCTGTACTTCCCTTTATAGTCTAATAGTGCAAGCCCTGCCACATCCGACGAGCGTCGGAGCCTGTGTAGTACGTTTCGATCTTAGTCCTGTATTGATGTTGCCTGTGATGGTTCATCAGAGGACATAGCAGGATTTTTTATAAGCTTCCGGGTTAGAGTACCGCTCCTTGAAAGCGACAGCTCTACCCTTAGCTCAGTGCGAATGTTGCCTGCAATCTGTGGCTTCTGGTTGGGGTATGCGTTCTCGATGCACTTATTGATAAAGCCAGTCACTGACGTGTACTCCTTAATGCCATTGGAAGAATCCCAGAACATATTCCACTCCGTACTAGCAAAACAGTCCTGTAGTTTAGTATCTGCTTCATCTGACTACTTTTAAAAAAAATATTATTTTTTTGTCGCTGGTGTTATTGGGGCTTCCTGCTTTAATTTTTGCTCTTAAGCAGGAATCAGGAGCACAGAGTTATGGTCAGATTTGCCAAATGGAGGGCGAAGGAGAGCTTTGTACGCATCTCTGTGCGTGGAGTGAAGGTGGTCTAGAATTGTTTTCCCTCTGGCTGCACATTTAACATGCTGATAAAATTAGATTAAACTGATTTAAGTTTCCCTGCATTAAAGTCCCTCGGCCACTAGGGGCGCCGTCTCGATGAGTGTTTTCCTGTTTGCGTATGGCGGTATACAGCTCATTGAGTGCAGTTTTAGTTCCAGCTTCGGACTGTGGTGTTATGTAGACAGCTACGAAAAATACAGATGAACTCTCTAGGCAGATGTGGTCTACAGCTTATGAGATATTATACCTCAGGCGAGCAAAACCTCGAGACTTGCCTTAGATATCATGCACCAGCTCTTTACATAAATGCATAGGCCCCCGCCCAGTGTCTAACGAGAGGTTTCTGTTCTATCCTGCCGATAGAGCTGGTGGGTTATACACCATTTTCTTAATGTCGTCGTTCAGCCATGACTAAGTGAAACATAAGATATTACAGTTTTTCATGTCCCGTTGGTAGGATATACGTGCTTTCAGTTCGTCCCATTTATTTTCCAGCGATAGAATGTTAGCTAGCAGGACGGAAGGCAAAGGCAGATTAGCCACTCGTCGCCTGATCCTCGTAAGAAACCCTAATCTTTTTCCGCAAAATATATATTTCCTTCTTCAGCGAATGACGGGGATGAGGGCCTGGTCGGGTGTCTAGTATCACCCTCCTGTCAGACTCCTTGAAGAAAAACGGTCTAATCTGAGGTGAGTAAACGCAGTTCTGATGTCCAGAAGCTCTTTTCAGTCATAAGAGACAGTAGCAGCAACATTATGTACAAAACTAGTTACGAATAATGCAAAAAACAAAAATAGTACGGTTGGTAAGAGCCAATAAGGCTACAGCCATCCCCCTCCGACGCCATCTTCATACAGTCATGGCTCTATGTAGTACTGTTCGGCTCCTATAGTCAACTTGGGGACTGTGAAGAGACCTCTGGTGGCATGTCTGGGGTATGAATGAGGGTCTGAGCTGCGTGTGCCAGTAGTTCAGACAGACAGCTCGGTGAATTAAACATGGCAATACCTCTCACAAACACAAGTAGTGATGAAGTCAATCCCTCCCTCAATTTGAGCCAGGAGAGATTGACATGCATACTATTAATATCAGCTGCCTGTGTAAATGCAAGGGCCAGCCGTGCTGTCCTGTGCCAATTGCAAAGTCCCTCTTTGTGGCACCTGACCACATGGCTTAACAGTAAACCAGGCGCAACAAAACTAGGACCTGCCTTGTTGATGGTGCTGTTAAGAACGCAGAGCTTTATTATGAACAGACTTCTCCCCAGCCTAGCTACTGTTAATCAATATGTTATGAACATATCTCCTAAACTTGCTAAATTTCCACATGATTCATTACAAGATTTAGCTGAGGGTTAGGGTTTAGTGAATGATTTGTGTAAGTGCTGTGCTTGATGAATGTCATTCACAGAGGTATGCCTGTGACTGTCTATGCCCTCTCTCTCTAGCTTTTGTTTTGGCGATTGTGGGCTGGACACAGTAAAAAGACTGCAATCAACCATTAACAGATTTAAGAAAAGGTTCTGAGGGTTAGGGAGCTGAGGGTTAGGGTTCAGGATCTGAGGGGCCTGACCTGTATGTCTGAACCTTACTCAAAGAGATCTGACCACATTGATCCCTGTGTAAACAGGGTCTGCGTCCTAAATGACACCCTATTCCCTTTATAGTGCATTGCTTTGACCAGGGCGTCCTAAATGACACCCTATTCCCTTTATAGTGCATTGCTTTGACCAGGGCCCAAAGGGTAGTGCACTATATAGAGGATGCCATTTGGCGCGACAGGCGAGTAGGAAAGTGGTAAAGCTCCGCAGGCAGAGTGGTAAAGCCAGGAGGATATCATTATTCCTATGATGTTTTGCACAAAGGGAGCACACAATTTAATTGATTATCTGGTACTTCAAGAAAGCGCTGTTTCTTTGATGAAAAAACAAACAAAAAAAACAAACAATTTGCTCAATGAAGAAGGTTATTGATGAGGTCGTGTCTTCTCCTGCGGAAGTTTGATTGGAAAACAGTGTTATAGTGACAGCTCAATTAATACAGGGCTTTCGTGGGGTTCATTAGAAACCTATGACATGGAAATTGAGGAAGGCCAGAGGAAAGCTGTGATGGAATAATTGCTGACACTGACGAGAAGCATGTCAACTAATGCTTTCTCAGAAGAAAAAAAATAAAAATATATTCTTTATCCATAATCAATGTTTAAGACTCATGTAAATAAATAGATTTGTGTTCACCAGCATAAATGAGCTCAAGGGACGAAATTGAAATGACATTTTAATGGACGTTTGTCTGAGCTCTATATTGTAACGCCATGACAATAGAGGTCAGAGAGTTCCTTTTACATATGCTCTCGTTAAGCTTGCCAGTACAGCCACCCCCTAAACAGTGATAGATGCATACTGTACGTCGACCATACCCACTCTACTTTAAATCCGGGAAACAAACGCCAAGAATGACCTTTCAAGCAGCTACTTGGCAGTTTGTGACCTTGTGTGTTTAAAAAACAAACAAATGCAATGACTTCTCAAATGTTTCTATCCCATCTTTGGTGATATCCTTGGAATCTTGACCTAAGGACACGACCGTGTTCAGAATAGAGAGCAGGGCTGAGAGAGATGCACTCCTGAGCCTGTCAGATAAGAAAAGCAAAGCTCCATTAAGGTTGTCAGAGACTTCCCCAGCGGTCTGCCTGGAGGCATGTCAGAAACGGTCTGTTTCCGCACGGATCAGTGTTCCGAAGGGCTAGATGCAGAATGAAACAAGAGTGAAGCGGCATAAAAGAAAAGACCATACGAACCAGAGCGTTGGACGATGACTGGCAGCAACCTGCTGCCTGGCCTGGCCCAACCAACCCTCTGCCAGTGCACATCTGTGGTGAATGGTGATGTCTTACCTCAAACTCCAGGTAGTGCTCTTTGAGTCGGTACTCGTCGATCTCCTTGGCTTTAACCTTCTTGTCAGGAGGGTAGGATCTGTGCTCTGCCAGCTCTGTGGATACGTGCTTCAGCTTCGCCTCGTGAGACTTCAGCTGTTCCTCCTGTAGATAGCACTTTATAGATGTAATACCAGGTTCTTAAAACACCAGACAGTCATCTCAAAAAATTATTCTGGGCCAACAATGTATTTAAATGGTAGGCTGGTCTAGAACAGTGGTCACCAACCATTCCTGCGTCAATATCACTTTCTAAGTCAAAATGCATCTACTGCTCAGATTAAGAATAACAAAATAAAGTAAGCCAATGCAACATGAACCAATTAAAAACAGTTTTGTAGTAAAGAGGTTTGTGCAGTAAGTTATAGGCCCAATACAACATCACTGCATATTGGACTGATGGTCTGCATCTGATGGTCAGTCTGAGGGGAGGGAGAAGCGGTGAGGCTGCCCAACTCACCGTCCCTCCTTCCCTGCGTCGAGAAAACGGGCCAGTCTTTAAAGCTGGTGGTGAAACTCAAGTCACACTGCATTATTTCTGCCTCATGCACCAATTCATGTTGTGACTCCAATGACCAGAGAAAGGAAAATATTCCACGATATAAAAAAAAAAGACGAGCCGCTAATGACACCAACGCAACACTTACACAAAATCAGCAGCTCAGCTGTATTCATCAAGTCTATAGTTACGTTTTAAACATTTTTCAAATGTCACAGTATCAATTTTGCTGTGCATTCCAGGGCTATCCGATTTGCCAGCTGATTTGCCAGCAGGTGCACTTGATTTTCTCTCTGGGCCTGCCGGGTAGGCAGAGCTCTACCTTCAGACACATGAAATTGTTCAAAATGGGAACACTTTCCCTTCCCGGAGCTAGGGCTGCTGAATCAAATGCACCTACCGCCAACAGCTCAATACATAAAAATAAAAAAATGAACTCAGGGCTTTATCGTTTTTTTTTTTTTACAGAAATGTTTGGTGATCCGACTAGGAATGCCTTGGAGATTGACTGGATGGTGACCACGGTCTAGAACAGGGGTGGGCAATTCCAGTCTCGAGGGCCTGATTGGTGTCACAGTTTTGCCACAGCTAACACACCTGACTCCAGTAATCACCTAATCATGATCTTCAGTTTAGAATGACATTTGATTAAATCAGCTGTGTTTGCTAGGGATGGAGAGAAAAAAATAGGACACCAATCAGGCCCTGGAGGACTAGAGTTGCTCACCCCTGGTCTAGAAGGACATTTGCGCTAGTCAGGCATTTATATCAATGGCAGAAGTGAACGTTTGACTAAAGTGAAAGTTTGGGCTCTCCGTGAGGGAACCCTAATGTTTACCTACAGTACCATTCGGAAGTTTTGACACACCTACTCATTAATTTTTTTTTCTTTATTTTCACTATTTTCTACATTGTAGAATAATAGTGAAGACATCAAAACTATGAAATAGTTTGGAATATGGAATCATGTAGTAACCAAAAAAAATTGTTAAATCAAAATTGAGATTCTTCAAAGTAGCCACCCTATGCCTTGGCATTCCCTCAGCCAGCTTCATAAGGTAGACACCTGGAATGCATTTCAATTAACACGTGTGCCTTGATAAAAGTTATTTTGTGGAATTTCTTTCCTTCTTAATGCATTTGAGCCAATCAGTTGTGTTGTGACAAGGTAGGGGTGGTATAGAGAAGATGGTCTTTTACCAAATAGGGCTCAAGTCCACATTATGGCAAGAACAGCTCAAATAAGCAAAGAGAAACAATCCATCATTACTTTAAGACACGAAGGTCAGTCAATCCGGGAAATTTCAAGAACCTCAAAAGTTTTCAAGTGCAGTAGCAAAAATGATCAAGCGCTATGATGAAACTGGCTCTCATGAGGACCGCCACAGGAATGTAAGAGCCAGAGTTACCTCTGTTGCAGAGCATAAGTTCATTAGAGTTACCAGCCTCAGAAATTGCAGCCCAAATAAATGCTACAGAGTTCAAAACAGACACATCTCAATATGGGCTCCCGAGTGGCGCAGTGGTCTAATGCACTGCATCTCAGTGCAAGAGGCGTCACTAAAGTACCTGGTTCGATTCCAGGCTCTATCTATCACATCCGGCAGTGATTGAGAGTTCTGTAGGGCAGTGTTTTCCGGGTTTGGCCATCATTGTAAATAAGAACTTGATCTTGAACAAATTCTTATTTTCAATGACGGCCTAGGAACAGTGGGTTAACTGCCTTGTTCAGGGGTAGAACGACAGATATTTATTATCTTGCAACCTTTCGGTTACTAGTCCAACGCTCTAACCACTAGGCTACCTGCCGCCCCAATCAGGCCTTCATGATCTGTCGTGGAAGATTCAGAATTTGTTGGTAACATATGTAAGATGTTTTATATTCATCAGATGTGTGTAAGTTACTTCTCATCAGAATGGTATTTTTGTATAATACTGTGGCGAGGTTGCAGTTATCTGTTCTATGTCAAGACTAAGTTGCATGGGCCGCTGAGAGGGGAGAGGTCAAAGTGTCATCATGTGTAAAACATATCTTTTACTCCCTACCTTTTTCTAGCGGGGAAAGGAGGGTGGCAGTGTCTGGAATCATTCTCATGCTCCCTTTTATCTTAACCTATAGCCTCACTCTCCTCTCCGTGAGCTTGTCCAGGATTGGTTGTATTTAGAGTTGGTTGTATCTAAATGACAATTTGATATATGCCTGTTGATATGGAGGGTTGGTTTATGGTTCTGGGGTTTGAGTAAAGGAGACAAAGCTGAACGATTTATTATGTCTATGCTGTCTATGTGTGTTCTTTGCTATTAAAGGATCTCAGTTGCAATGCAGGGGGGGGCTCTCAGAGAATTCACTGAGAGACACTGAATTACCTGAGAGTCACCGGATTGTGATAGAGCTTATATAATTAAAGATGGACCTTGATAACTAACTCTGACTTGTGTGTGTGGTTTGCTCCCATGATTTGGTAAATAGAGGAAATTTCCACGACAGATCAAATTGCTGCAAAGAAACCACTACTAAAGGACACCAATAAGAAGAACAGACTTGCTTGGGACAAGAACAACAAGCAATGGACATTAGACCAGTGGAAATCTGTCCTTTGGTCTGATGAGTCCAAGTTTGAGATTTTTGGTTCCAATCGCTGTGTCTTTAAGACGCAGTTGGTGAACGGATGACCTCCGCTTGTGTGGTTCCCACTGTGGCTATTTGACCAAGAAGGAGACAGATGACCTGGCCTCCACAATCACCCGACCGCAACCCAATTGAGATGGTTTGGGATGAGTTGGACCGCAGAGTGAAGGAAAAGCAGCCAACAAGTGCTCAGCATATGTGGTCACTCCTTCAAAAGACGGTTGGAAAACCATTACAGGTGAAGCTGGTTGAGAAAATGCCAAGATTGTGCAAAGATGTTATCAAGGCAAAGGGCTCCTTTGAAGAAGTTGTTTAACACTTTTTTGGTTACTACATGATTCCATACGTGTTATTTCATAGTTTTGATGTCTTCCCTATTATTCTACAATGTAGAAAATAGTACAAATAAAGAAAAACCATTGAATGAGTAGGTGTGTCCAAACATTGGACTGGTATTGTAGGTAACGGTGATATTCCAGCAGTGGTGTTTCTGGAGGCTCTACCGTACCTGTGACATCCTCGTGGTGGTGGCCGGTAGCAGTGGACGGCTGAATTTCTTCTGAGAGCCAATGGCGGCGGGGAACGAGGGGGCAGAGAACATGGCCGCCACAGAGTTGACTACTCTGATCCAAGAGTCCATTTCCTCTGGGCTCCTGTTGGGAAACAGAGACAAATAAACAACTTACAAAAGCAGCCATTTGCTTTGAGATTTTATATGGGAACATTTTGAATAAAACACAGCTTTGGTATTCAACCAAATCCAGGCTAAAGCCGCAAACAATTTCCCCTGGAATAGCAATGTGTTCGGTTGTGATGGGGAAAATAATCGTTCAAAGTTGATAGAGTACGGTGAACTACTTAGAAATACAACCCAACTGGGCCACTGTTCATTTATGCATCATGGAAGCACATCCCAGGAGGAGGTCCTATCTTCTTCAATGATAAGCACCTCTATTAGGCACCTGGAATATTCCATGATGAGGGAACAGAGGAAACCAAGAACAATAGACTTTGGACAGAGTAATGGCCGAGACAAATGGATTTTCACTGCGCTTGAAGCCAAGCGTGAAATGACATTTTGCTTCCAGAAGTGGTCCTTTTCTCTCCCTCGTCTCTCTAGCTCTACTGGAAATAACGTTAGGTTGTTTTGCGGCAGTAAATTGTGCCACCCGATTGCATAGGCAACGGTCGCTGGTGGTGCAATTTAAGGATAAAAGGTGAAGTTGTCCCTAGACGCTGATCCTGGGGTCAGTTTTGCATTTCTCCCACTAATGGTTCGGGTTAGAATTGGAGGGAAAGCTGATCCTAGATCACCCTAGGGTAAACTTCACTCCAGAGCCAACTTACTGGGCCTGGAAGAGGAAGACCCTCCAGTCGGCTGTCTTGAGCTTGAGAACGTTGGGCTTCTTCTCGTAGTCCACGGCTTTGATGGACAAGGCGTGGTGGATGCTGATGGCATTCTTTAGGTCCTCCTCTGAGAGGGCCTTCTCAGCCTTGTACTCGTCCTGTGGGAGGGTAGGAGACAACAACAGAAATCAGGCATTGGGTCACACACCCCTACACTGCATAAGAAACCAGTTGGATGTAATCATATGATATTTTCTCAACCAGAAAAATAGTTCACAACCATAAAGTAACATGTCTCAAGGGTTCCATTTTTCTCACTGGGTATATGATACCATGGCTGGCTCTAAATCTGAGATGGTTCTGGGGGCCAGAAAATCATTTTTACACTGCGAATTGACCACAACTAAGCCCCCAAATAGAATGTATTTCAAAATAATAACAATGAGACACGATCACATCTTTTTCTGTGGGAATACTTGGATATAGATTTCCTAAATTACATTTTTTTTTGTCCAAAACGACAAAACAAAAATCAAAACTAAGGGGGCCAAAAAAATATATCACTGCCTGTTGACAACCCCTGCTCTAAACTCTTCTCCGGAAGAGTGCATTGTCCAGCCATGCTTGCACCAATTAGAGGTCGACCATTTGAGTTTTCAATGCCGATACCGATTATTGGAGGACCAAAAAAAAGCGATTTTTATATATTTGTAATAATGACAATTACAACAATACTGAACACTTATTTTAACGTAATATAATACATCAATAAAATCAATTTAGTCTCAAATAAATAATGAAACATGTTGAATTTGGTTTTAAAAAATGCAAAAACAGTGTTGGAGAAGAAAGTAAAAGTGCAATATGTGCCACGTAAAAAAGCTGACGTTTAAGTTCCTTGCTCAGAACATGAGAACATATGAAAGCTGGTGGTTCCTTTAACATGAGTCTTCAATATTCCCAGTTAAGAAGTTTTAGGTTGTAGTTATTATAGGAATATTTCTCTTTATACCATTTGTATTTCATATACCTTTGACTATTGGATGTTCTTATAGAAACTATAGTATTGCCAACCTAATCTCGGGAGTTGATAGGCTTGAAGTCATAAACAGCGCAATGCTTGAAGCAAAGTGAAGACCTGCTGGCAAAACGCAGGAAAGTGCTGTTTGAATGAATGCTTACGAGCCTGCTGCTGCCTACCCCACCGCTCAGTCAGACTGCTCTATCAAATCATAGACTTAATTATAATATAATAAACATAGAAATATGAGCCTTAGGTCAATAATATGGTCAAATCCAGAAACCATCATTTTAAAAACAAAACGTTTATTCTTTCAGTGAAATACGGAAAATGGAATCCTTAAGTCTAAATGTTGCTGTTACATTGCACAAGCTTCAATGTTATGTCATAATTATGCAAAATTCTGGCAAAAATAATTACGGTCTTTGTTAGAAAGAAATGGTCTTCACACAGTTCGCAATGAGCCAGGTGGCCCAAACTGCTGCACAGAACGCAAGAGAAGCGACAATTTCCCTAGTTCAAATAAATTAATGTTAGCAGGCAATATTAACTAAATATGCAGGTTTAAAAAAATATATACTTGTGTATTGATTTTAAGAAAAGGCATTCATGTTTATGGTTAGGTACACATTGTGGCAACAGTGCTTTTTCGCAAATGCTCTTCTTAAATTATCACCCGTTTGGCAAAGTAGGCTATGATTCAATGATAAATTAACAGGCACCGCATCGATTATATGCAACGCAGGGCAAGCTAGATAAACTAGTAATATCATAAACCATGTGTAGTTAAACGAGTGATTATGTTAAGATTGATTTTTACAAGGTAAGTTTAATGCTAGCTAGCAACTTACCTTGGCTCCTTGCTGCACACGCGTAACAGGTGGTCAAGCCTGCCACGCAATCTCCTCGTGGAGTGCAAAGTAATCGGCATTCAAAAATGCAGATTACCGATTGTTATGAAAAGTTGAAATCGCCATGCCGATTAATCGGTCGACCTCTAGCACCAATCCAATGCTGCTAAATGCAACAGGGGGGAGTGAATGATACGAATGCAACCCATGACCTTCTGTGTAGGCCAGTGTGAAGTTTGTCAAACCTTTTTGTTTTATGTCATAAAACAGTTACTCAAGCGACCCCTCATGGCGTACAAAACCCAAATGACACAGAAGAGTGACTCAGGATGGCTCAAAAGATGACAAAGTAGTTGAACTGACTTCATCAACAAATCTAACTTGACGAGACAGAGGTGTCTGAATACGAGGGGTGGGGATTCATATGAAATCCCCTCACACCTTTGCGCCTCAGTGCATTGACAAATGTGTGGAGAATGGTAAACAGTATTGACTGGGGTGCTGATAACAGTAAACCTGTCAGGTCGCATATCAAGGTTATAATTTAACATAACATCCCCAAGATTCAATAGGTTACAGTTGATACTTTAGCTTCAATAGGTTACTGTTGATCATTTAGCCTTAATAGGTTACAGTTGATCATTTAGCCTTAATAGGTTACAGTTGATCATTTAGCCTTAATAGGTTACGGTTGATCATTTGCCTAACATCCCAGAGACTCAATATTCCTGCTGTCAATCGCACTACATGGAAAATTTGTCGTTCTGAATTTATCATCTAGAGCCCTGCCGGTCATCCTTCACCAACAATAATTCAAAGCAGTGTCATTTTTCAATACCATGCAAATTCATTCATTAAAATCACCACTACTACACAATCTTCTCAATGTATTTTTCCCCCAAATACAATACAAAATACCCTAGAGTCGACAGTAAAACACAAGTCTAACACAGCGTCCACCCCCTAAAACACCCCATGTCCACCCCTAAAACACCACAGCGTCCAACAGTAAAACACTACAGCGTCCAACAGTAAAACACTACAGCGTCCCACAGTAAAACACTACAGCGTCCCACAGTAAAACACTACAGTCTCCACAGTAAAACACACCACAGTCAGTAAAACACCACAGCGTCACAGTAAAACACCAGTAAAACAGCGTCAACAGTAAAACACCACCAGTCTCTAAGTAAAACACCACAGCGTCCAACAGTAAAACACCACAACAGTAAAACGTCCAACAGTAAAACACCACAGCGTCCAACAGTAAAACACTACAGCGTCCAACACTACAGTCTCTACAGTAAAACACCACAGCGTCCAACAGTAAAACACCACAGCGTCCAACAGTAAAACACCACAGCGTCCAACCCCTAAAAACCCCATGTCCACCCCTAAAACACCACAGCGTCCAACAGTAAAACACTACAGCGTCCAACAGTAAAACACCACAGCGTCCAACAGTAAAACACCACAGCGTCCAACAGTAAAACACCACAGCGTCCAACAGTAAAACACTACAGCGTCCAACAGTAAAACACTACAGTCTCCACAGTAAAACACTACAGTCTCTACAGTAAAACACCACAGCGTCCAACAGTAAAACACCACAGCGTCCAACAGTAAAACACCACAGTCTCTAAACAGTAAAACACCACAGTCTAAACAGTAAAACACCACAGTCTCTAAACAGTAAAACACTACAGTCTCTACAGTAAAACACTACAGTCTCTACAGTAAAACACTACAGTCTCTACAGTAAAACACTACAGTCTCTACAGTAAAACACTACAGTCTCTACAGTAAAACACTACAGTCTCTACAGTAAAACACTAGTCTCTACAGTAAAACACTAGTCTCTACAGTAAAACACTACAGTCTCTACAGTAAAACACTACAGTCTCTACAGTAAAACACTACAGTCTCTACAGTAAAACACCACAGCGTCCAACAGTAAAACACCACAGCGTCCAACAGTAAAACACCACAGCGTCCAACAGTAAAACACAACAGCGTCCAACAGTAAAACACTACAGCGTCCAACACTACAGTCTCTACAGTAAAACACCACAGCGTCCAACAGTAAAACACCACAGCGTCCAACAGTAAAACACCACAGCGTCCAACAGTAAAACACCACAGCGTCCAACAGTAAAACACCCCATGTCCACCCCTAAAACACCACAGCGTCCAACAGTAAAACACTACAGCGTCCAACAGTAAAACACTACAGCGTCCAACAGTAAAACACTACAGCGTCCAACAGTAAAACACTACAGCGTCCAACAGTAAAACACTACAGCGTCCAACAGTAAAACACCACAGCGTCCAACAGTAAAACACTACAGTCTCCACAGTAAAACACTACAGTCTCTACAGTAAAACACCACAGCGTCCAACAGTAAAACACCACAGCGTCCAACAGTAAAACACCACAGCGTCCAACAGTAAAACACCACAGTCTCTAAACAGTAAAACACTACAGTCTCTAAACAGTAAAACACTACAGTCTCTACAGTAAAACACTACAGTCTCTACAGTAAAACACTACAGTCTCTACAGTAAAACACTACAGTCTCTACAGTAAAACACTACAGCCTCTACAGTAAAACACTACAGCCTCTACAGTAAAACACTACAGCCTCTACAGTAAAACACTACAGCCTCTACAGTAAAACACTACAGCCTCTACAGTAAAACACTACAGCCTCTACAGTAAAACACTACAGCCTCTACTGTAAAACACTACAGCCTCTACTGTAAAACACTACAGCCTCTACTGTAAAACACTACAGCCTCTACAGTAAAACACTACAGCCTCTACAGTAAAACACTACAGCCTCTACAGTAAAACACTACAGTTTCTACAGTAAAACACTACAGTAAAACACCACAGTCTCTAAACAGTAAAACACTACAGTTTCTACAGTAAAACACTACAGTCTCTACAGTAAAACACTACAGTTCTACAGTAAAACACAGTAAAACCTACAGTCTCTAAAAAACTCTCTACAGTAAAACACTACAGCCTCTACAGTAAAACACTACAGCTCTACAGTAAAACACTACAGTTTCTACAGTAAAACACTACAGTAAAACACCACAGTCTCTAAACAGTAAAACACTACAGTTTCTACAGTAAAACACTACAGTAAAACACTACAGTCTACAGTAAAACACTACAGTAAAAAAACACTACAGTCTCTAAGTAAAACACTACAGCCTCTACAGTAAAACACTACAGTTTCTAAACACTAAAACACTACAGTTTCTAAACAGTAAAACACTAGTCTCTACAGTAAACAGTAAAAAACACTAGTCTCTAAACACTACAGTAAAACACTAGTCTAAACAGTAAAACACTACAGTAAAACACTACAGTCTCTAAACAGTAAAACACTACAGTAAAACACTAGTCTAAACAGTAAAACACTAGTCTCTAAACAGTAAAACACTACAGTTAAACACTAGTCTCTAAACAGTAAAACACTACAGTAAAACACTAGTCTAAACAGTAAAACACTACAGTAAAACACTAGTCTAAACAGTAAAACACTAGTCTCTAAACAGTAAAACACTAGTAAACAGTAAACACTAGTCTCTAAACAGTAAAACACTAGTCTCTAAACAGTAAAACACTAGTCTCTAAACAGTAAAACACTACAGTAAAACACTAGTCTCTAAACAGTAAAACACTACAGTCTATAAACAGTAAAACACTACAGTTAAACACTAGTCTAAACAGTAAAACACTACAGTAAAACACTAGTCTAAACAGTAAAACACTAGTCTCTAAACAGTAAAACACTACAGTTAAACACTAGTCTCTAAACAGTAAAACACTAGTCTCTAAACAGTAAAACACTAGTCTCTAAACAGTAAAACACTAGTTTAAACAGTAAAACACTAGTCTCTAAACAGTAAAACACTAGTCTCTAAACAGTAAAACACTAGTCTCTAAACAGTAAAACACTAGTCTCTAAACAGTAAAACACTACAGTTAAACACTAGTCTCTAAACAGTAAAACACTAGTCTCTAAACAGTAAAACACTACAGTTAAATACTAGTCTCTAAACAGTAAAACACTAGTCTCTAAACAGTAAAACACTAGTCTCTAAACAGTAAAACACTACAGTCTCTAAACAGTAAAACACTAGTCTCTAAACAGTAAAACACTAGTCTCTAAACAGTAAAACACTAGTCTCTAAACAGTAAAACACTAGTCTCTAAACAGTAAAACACTAGTCTCTAAACAGTAAAACACTAGTCTAAACAGTAAAACACTAGTCTCTAAACAGTAAAACACTAGTCTCTAAACAGTAAAACACTAGTCTCTAAACAGTAAAACACTAGTCTCTAAACAGTAAAACACTAGTCTCTAAACAGTAAAACACTAGTCTCTAAACAGTAAAACACTAGTCTCTAAACAGTAAAACACTACAGTCTAAACAGTAAAACACTAGTCTCTAAACAGTAAAACACTAGTCTCTAAACAGTAAAACACTACAGTTAAACACTAGTCTCTAAACAGTAAAACACTACAGTTAAACACTAGTCTCTAAACAGTAAAACACTAGTCTCTAAACAGTAAAACACTAGTCTCTAAACAGTAAAACACTAGTCTCTAAACAGTAAAACACTAGTCTCTAAACAGTAAAACACTAGTCTCTAAACAGTAAAACACTAGTCTCTAAACAGTAAAACAGTAAACACTAAAACACTCTCTAAACAGTAAAACACTAGTCTCTAAACAGTAAAACACTACAGTAAAACACTAGTCTCTAAACAGTAAAACACTAGTCTAAACAGTAAAACACTAGTCTCTAAACAGTAAAACACTAGTCTCTAAACAGTAAAACACTAGTCTAAACAGTAAAACACTAGTCTCTAAACAGTAAAACACTAGTCTCTAAACAGTAAAACACTAGTCTCTAAACAGTAAAACACTAGTCTAAACAGTAAAACACTAGTCTAAACAGTAAAACACTACAGTCTCTAAACAGTAAAACACTAGTCTCTAAACAGTAAAACACTAGTCTCTAAACAGTAAAACACTAGTCTCTAAACAGTAAAACACTAGTCTCTAAACAGTAAAACACTAGTCTCTAAACAGTAAAACACTAGTCTCTAAACAGTAAAACACTAGTCTCTAAACAGTAAAACACTAGTCTCTAAACAGTAAAACACTAGTCTCTAAACAGTAAAACACTAGTCTCTAAACAGTAAAACACTACAGTCTCTAAACAGTAAAACACTACAGTCTATAAACAGTAAAACACTACAGTTAAACACTAGTCTCTAAACAGTAAAACACTAGTCTCTAAACAGTAAAACACTAGTAAAACACTAGTCTCTAAACAGTAAAACACTACAAACACTAGTCTCTAAACAGTAAAACACTACAGTCTCTAAACAGTAAAACACTACAGTCTCTAAACAGTAAAACACTACAGTCTCTAAACAGTAAAACACTAGTCTCTAAACAGTAAAACACTAGTCTCTAAACAGTAAAACACTAGTCTCTAAACAGTAAAACACTAGTCTCTAAACAGTAAAACACTAGTCTAAACAGTAAAACACTAGTCTCTAAACAGTAAAACACTAGTCTCTAAACAGTAAAACACTACAGTCTCTAAACAGTAAAACACTAGTTTAAACAGTAAAACACTAGTCTCTAAACAGTAAAACACTAGTCTCTAAACAGTAAAACACTAGTCTCTAAACAGTAAAACACTAGTCTCAGTAAAACACTACAGTCTCTAAACAGTAAAACACTACAGTAAAACACTAGTCTCTAAACAGTAAAACACTAGTCTCTAAACAGTAAAACACTAGTCTCTAAACAGTAAAACACTAGTCTCTAAACAGTAAAACACTAGTCTCTAAACAGTAAAACACTAGTCTCTAAACAGTAAAACACTAGTCTCTAAACAGTAAAACACTAGTCTCTAAACAGTAAAACACTAGTCTATACAGTAACACTACAGTAACACTACAGTCTCTAAACAGTAAAACACTAGTCTCTAAACAGTAAAACACTAGTCTCTAAACAGTAAAACACTAGTCTCTACAGTAACACTACAGTAAAACACTACAGTCTCTACAGTAAAACACTACAGTCTCTACAGTAAAACACTACAGTCTCTACAGTAAAACACTACAGTCTCTACAGTAAAACACTACAGTCTCTACAGTAAAACACTACAGTCTCTACAGTAAAACACTACAGTCTCTACAGTAAAACACTACAGTCTCTACAGTAAAACACTACAGCCTCTACAGTAAAACACTACAGTCTCTAAACAGTAAAACACTACAGTCTCTAAACAGTAAAACACTACAGTCTCTACAGTAAAACACTACAGTCTCTACAGTAAAACACTACAGTCTCTAAACAGTAAAACACTACAGTAAAACACTACAGTCTCTAAACAGTAAAACACTACAGTCTCTAAACAGTAAAACACTACAGTCTCTAAACAGTAAAACACTACAGTCTCTAAACAGTAAAACACTACAGTAAAACACTAGTCTCTAAACAGTAAAACACTACAGTCTCTAAACAGTAAAACACTACAGTAAAACACTAGTCTCTAAACAGTAAAACACTAGTCTCTAAACAGTAAAACACTAGTCTCTAAACAGTAAAACACTAGTCTCTAAACAGTAAAACACTACAGTCTCTAAACAGTAAAACACTAGTCTCTAAACAGTAAAACACTAGTCTCTAAACAGTAAAACACTAGTCTCTAAACAGTAAAACACTAGTCTCTAAACAGTAAAACACTAGTCTCTAAACAGTAAAACACTACAGTCTCTAAACAGTAAAACACTAGTCTCTAAACAGTAAAACACTAGTCTCTAAACAGTAAAACACTAGTCTCAGTAAAACACTAGTCTCTAAACAGTAAAACACTAGTCTCTAAACAGTAAAACACTAGTCTCTAAACAGTAAAACACTAGTCTCTACAGTAACACTACAGTAACACTACAGTAAAACACTAGTCTCTACAGTAAAACACTACAGTAAAACACTACAGTAAAACACTACAGTCTACAGTAAAACACAGTAAAACACTACAGTCTACAGTAAAACACTACAGTCTCTACAGTAAAACACTACAGTCTCTACAGTAAAACACTACAGTCTCTACAGTAAAACACTACAGTCTCTACAGTAAAACACTACAGTCTACAGTAAAACACTACAGTCTACAGTAAAACACTACAGTCTACAGTAAAACACACGGCATCAGATCAAGATAATAGGAAACTGGAATAGAGAAACTGGACTAGGACACAGAAAAATAGATGAACACAACCAGTCTGTTTTGCCCTGCAATAAAACTGCACTTAAAGCCTCTACAAGTGCACACTCCATCCAATTTACACCCTAGAAAGTTCATAACCATGTCAACAAGCGGAATGCACTATTTTGACCTTCACTTCAGTTATAAAACAGTTGAACAGTTATGCTGAAATACGCATCAGGATTTACATTATTCAGATATGTAGGAGTACTGGCAACCTTTTATTATCATCTTTAAAGGAGCCTTCCATACATCTCCAGAGCATAATGTTTCGTAAGAACCATTACTGAATTCCAGGAGTAGTTTATGTAACTTCCTGTGTGTGTGATGTACTAAAGGGAAGTGCAATTGACCTCTGCCAGTCGTGATTGTCACTCAGTGTTCTCAGGTGTTGTGATGAGTCCTAGAGCTGGTGGCAAGTCTGAGCACCTCACTGCCTCCACACGTCACAGGAGTTCACATTATAAACGTAGGACAAATTATTCTCTGCTTCCCAGAGCCTATTGACGAGGCACACAGATTCATTTGCGGTGATTGCTACTCCAAAGTTAATGTAGCTGTAACGTCATTGGTCATTAGCCGACAATACCACAGCAACCTCTTGCAGCCAGGCATCAAAATCAGCACACAGAAGTAGAAACGCAATCTTCAAGACTGCCGGTTTCCTAGCCATTTCTAATCTGTGCTTTGCAGCGGCACCGGGCCACAGAGCAGCGGCACCGGGCCACAGAGCAGCGGTACCGGGCCACAGAGCAGCGGCACCGGGCCACAGAGCAGCGGCACCGGGCCACAGAGCAGCGGTACCGGGCCACAGAGCAGCGGCACCGGGCCACAGAGCAACGGCACCGGGCCAGAGAGCAACGGCACCGGGCCACAGAGCAGCGGCACCGGGCCACAGAGCAACGGCACCGGGCCAGAGAGCAGCGGCACCGGGCGAGCACCGGGCCACAGAGCAGCGGCACCGGCACAGAGCAGCGGCACACAGCGGCACCGGGCCACAGAGCAGCGGCACCGGGCCACAGAGCAGCGGCACCGGGCCACAGAGCAGCGGCACCGGGCCAGAGAGCAGCGGCACCGGGCCAGAGAGCAGCGGCACCGGGCCACAGAGCAGCGGCACCGGGCCACAGAGCAGCGGCACCGGGCCACAGAGCAGCGGCACCGGGCCAGAGAGCAGCGGCACCGGGCCACAGAGCAGCGGCACCGGGCCACAGAGCAGCGGCACCGGGCCACAGAGCAGCGGGCCACAGAGCAGCGGCACAGAGCAGGGCCATAGAGCAACGGCACCGCGGCACCGGCCTAGAGCAGCGGCACCGGGCCACAGAGCAGCGGCACCGGGCCACAGAGCAGCGGCACCGGGCCACAGAGCAACGGCACCGGGCCACAGAGCAGCGGCACCGGGCCACAGAGCAGCGGCACCGGGCCACAGAGCAACGGCACCGGGCCACAGAGCAGCGGCACCGGGCTACAGCGCAACGGCACCGGGCTACAGCGCAACGGCACCGGGCCACAGAGCAACGGCACCGGGCCACAGAGCAGCGGCACCGGGCTACAGCGCAACGGCACCGGGCCACAGAGCAGCGGCACCGGGCTACAGCGCAACGGCACCGGGCCACAGAGCTCATCTGTTTGAAATCAGTCACAAGGAGGAAAAAGTTCTCCACACCTTTTGTCAAGGTTTTAATAAGGACCGTGTTTAGCACGATAAGGTTAATAAGGACCATGTTTAGCACGATAAGGTTTTAATAAGGACCATGTTTAGCACGATAAGGTTTTAATAAGGCCCATGTTTAGCACGATAAGGTTTTAGTAAGGACCATGTTTAGCACGATAAGGTTTTAATAAAGGACCATGTTTAGCACGATAAGGTTTTAATAAGGACCATGTTTAGTACGATAAGGTTTTAATAAGGACCATGTTTAGCACGATAAGGTTTTAATAAGGACCATGTTTAGCACGATAAGGTTTTAATAAGGACCATGTTTAGCACGATAAGGTTTTAATAAGGACCATGTTTAGCACGATAAGGTTTTAATAAGGACCATGTTTAGCACGATAAGGTTTTAATAAGGACCATGTTAACATTTGGAAACATTTTGTCTGTGCCACTTCAGATATTAACATGTAATCCAATATTCTACTACAGATGTTGATAATGAATAGCTGCATCTGTTAGTGATGGGGTAAGCAGAACGGATGCTGGCCACAAGAGCAGTGACATGTTGACTGGTCCCATCTGTAGCCATTAAAGATCATCCATGCTGGAATAATTAAGTTGCTCTGGTTGGTAACGTAAGAGGACTCATAACAATAACTTCCCCTCCCAAAACTGACACAGAGAGAGGTGGGGTGTCTAACAGGGGAGGGGTGTCTGACTGTCAGAGAACATCAAAATAATACAATTGCCTTTTTTTGCCTTGGCAGTGCCATTTGGGTTGTGTGCCGAATACAAAAATCTGTATTCTTTAACTGTGTTCTCAATTTCAGGTTGTTAAAAGTCCTTCAAAAACGTTTTCTCCCTACTGAACATGACTGTGTCCTCACAAGCAGCTTAGCTGCAGCATTGGACATGATATCTGCTCTGCACTGATCCTGGCCCAGAGAGAGGCCCAATGTGGGTTGACTCTGTGCCTATCTGGCAGTCCAGACAGTAAGAGCTGGCCTAGGATCAGGGGTTTGATAAGGTTGGAAAAAGGGGTACACAGTTCGGTCAATTTCGCTGCCGACTAACTGACTCATTAACCGGTCAACGAACAGTAACACGATGCATGTATACAAAGAGCCATGTCATTAACGCAGCTTAATGGAAACATGCAATCATAGCAAGCCTATCGTCTTCCAGTCAAAACACTATGTTATTATTGAACATGCAATCATAGCAAAACACTATGTTATTATTGAACATGCAATCATAGCAAGCCTCTTTCCAGTCAAAACACTATGTTATTATTGAACATGCAATCATAGCAAGCCTATCGTCTTCCAGTCAAAACACTATGTTATTATTGAACATGCAATCATAGCAAGCCTATCGTCTTCCAGTCAAAACACTATGTTATTATTGAACATGCAATCATAGCAAGCCTATCGTCTTCCAGTCAAAACACTATGTTATTATTGAACATGCAATCATAGCAAGCCTATCGTCTTCCAGTCAAAACACTATAATGTTACGATTGAACATGCAATCACAGCAAGCCTATCGTCTTCCAGTCAAAACACTATGTTATTATTGAACATGCAATCATAGCAAGCCTATCGTCTTCCAGTCAAAACACTATGTTATTATTGAACATGCAATCATAGCAAGTCAAAACTATAATGTCAATCATAGCAAGCCTTCCCAGTCAAAACACTATGTTATTATTGAACATGCAATCATAGTCAAACACCTATAATGTTATCTTCCAGTCAAAACACTATAATGTTATGATTGAACATGCAATCATAGCAAGCCTATCGTCTTCCAGTCAAAACACTATGTTATAATTGAACATGCAACTGCTGTAATGAAGCAACTTATAAAACGATATTTGCCTAAATGCAATTAGCAGGACTGTTCTTAACAGTTCACCCTAATGCAAGAGGTCCCATGTGTGACAGACATGAAAATATCCCGTAGAAACTTAGAGGGGGAATCTAATAGCAACAGGGATGGGTTGCTAATATGACTAGGATTGTGCCTTTGACTTCTTGACAACGAAAGAAAGGTGATATGAAAGTGAACAGAACAGGAGAGAAATGCCGGTTAATGGCACCAGGAAGTGTTTATAACAATAAGCTGCTCCGCCTTCTGTTGACTACAGCCTATGCACTCGAATAGCGAATGCGAGACATACTTTAATTACGAGTTGAGATTGAGAAATGAAAATAGCTATTTTTAAATCGTGGTAATCAACAGTTTAACACACCATCGCATTTACAATTGTTGTTTGCTGTGACCGGGGTTACTATTAACGAAAATACACACCCGCCAATTTAATTCAACTAAATTATGCAAATGACCTTTAGACCGATATGCATAACCGGTCATATGTATTTTCGGCAGCTAACCGATTAACAGTTTACTATTAACACCCCTAGTTGGAAACATATGGGTAGTATATGGAACTATGTGCACTGTGTGGCACATATGGTGTTAATAAAATGATTCGCAACATTTCATGCTTTTTTACATTTACAGAGCGACTTACAGGAGCAATTAGGGTTAAGTGCCTTGCTCAAGGGCACATCGACAGATTATTCACCTAGTCCGCTGGGGGGGGATTCGAACCAGCAACGTTTCATTACTGGCACAACGCTCCTAACCGCTAGAATGGACATAGTCAACTCAGTGTCATCAATGACATGTTAACCTGAGCAACGACCACAAATGTTACAGAAAGCTTAATTGAAGGTGGTATACATAGCATTGTATTACCTTCTGCAAGTAGAGGATCATTCCTTTGAGAACAGCATAGAATGTTTTCCAGCCTCGCTTTCCTCTTGGTGCTGGAAAATGAAAGGGGACATTTTAGTGAACAACATCATTTTAATAAGAGAATTATGATTATTAGGTACAATATTATTTGTGTAGGAGCTGAAGTAATATTCAATTGCAATTTCATCTCTAATCTGTTGTGTTAATTACTGATACAATCTGCTTCAGTGTTGGGGACAATCATTTAATTCCAATCAAATAAGGAATTCATATAGAGAAATTCCTGTCAGGAATCGGAATGGAATCAAGCCCAGTTCTGGAATTAATTTCAGGTCTGCCCCATTACTTTAAAACCCTTCTTTCATGATTTTGACATCAACAACTGATCAAAACAAAACCCAAATCAGATTATGAACAATTTAGCAAAAGTAATCTAAATCATTCAGTTGAAAGATTTAAAAAATGTGGCAAAACAAAAATGTAAAAAGTGTATTTTCAGCCGTGCCACTCGTGTGGGACATGGCATTCATTCCGAGCAGTGCCTAGGGCTGCATCCAAAATGACACCCTATTCCTTTAACTGTTGACCATGGCCCATAGAGTGCACTATATAGGGAGTAGGGTGCCATTTGGAAAGCAGACCTAGAGTCCGAAGTTGGGAGAATCTAGTCTCTAGCTGGTCATAATGTTGCAGCCCGACCACAGCAGCCCCGTGGGACAACAACGTGCATTCTTACAGGGCATCATGTGATTAGCGGGGATCAGAAATGAGTTGAAACTCGTAACCAGAGCTGCTTTTAAACTCCATTGGTAATGGTATAGGAAGTTAATAACCATCCAGGGGTATGGAAAATATTGGAGGAAAGGTCTGAATTTTTGGAATGTTTCTGGCTTGGATTAATGTACCTGAAACCGGCCTGCTCTGAAAGGCATCACTATAGTTATTTACAATGACCATAGAGACTGATACTTGAGAGGGCTTCATTTTGAGTGACTTATCTCCCACGAGCTGTGTCCAGAATTTAAATAGGCCATTGTAAAAAATCCGCATGGTGTAAACCTCGACGACAGGACCTGATACAGAATACTAAACATTTATCAAAGACATTAATCAAGCAGCTTCTAACACTTTAACCGGTGACCTCTCGTTTCATGCCATATATTTCAATATATTTACTATCAGTTGGAAAGCCATCGTGGTATCTTGGAAGTAAATTAAACTCGTGTATAAAAACGCCAGGTTACCCTGTGCAGCAGATATTGACTGTAATCTGGATGGTTTTCTGCAGGCATAAAGCTCAGTGCTAATAAGTCAGCAGGTAAAGTCATTAGCGCCCAGAGATAAATGGATGTGAAACACCAACACCATCCATTCTCGTCGGGTTAACCGGCAGGTTCTGCATCTAAAGTGCACCCGTTAGGGGTTTCGCATTACGCAGCAATTATATTAATGACCTATTTGTCTCTACTGTTTCCAGACACACATCACAATCTGAAGGTCGAGGTGGAATCTGGAGCTTCAGACAGGGAAAATCGGCCATTAGTGGGATCCTAGAGAGCAGAGGTTTGTCACAATGCTTAGTCTTTTAACCGAGAGGCTGCAGCGAATCAGCATTTCAAAAAGTCCCAAAATCCCATCCCTCATTAGAAATGGTATAAAATATGTTTCTCTGACTGAGGCTAGTTAGGAACCCACAGAATGCTAATAATAACCTGAGTGGGCATATGAAATACATGCTGAGCACAGAGCCATTTTAAATACCATGTGTTACATACTGTATGTAAGGGACATTTAAAATGGTCCAGCTTGGGTTCATCTGAAGGCATACTTCAAAAGAACACTGAGAAAAATCGGTCTAAGACTCATTGATCACTTACTTTTCTTGCCGTCCATGTCGGCGTGGATTTTGCGGGCCAGGAAGCCTGTTTTGTAGACTGCGGCGTTGGGGTCGTGGGCAATGTCCAGGAAGGGGTTACTGCCACTGCTGATCCGCGTGATACTTTTATTGTCCTTGTTGTCTGCCAGCTCAGACAGAGACTTCTTCAGCTCATCACCATCTCTGGAAATAAAACCGACAAATAGGATTCTGTGTTGCGGATGTTGGCTAGGTAAGAGGCAAGATAACTTTGATCATACTCCCTGAATGGATAGAGGCAATTTGGCTTTTTTTTCCTCCTCCCATCATTTGGGTTATTTTCTAGTGGAACAGAGGCTGTGATTTTGGAGCTTTCTGGTTGTCGTAGTATATCCTACAGAACCACTCCGCTGTCGAAGTAAATTATGTACTATTGACCACTTAGAATGTTGTTCGGTGCTTTGTTGGCGTATTAGGGGACTCAGTGGGGGCGTTTGTGCAGTCGGAACAACAGCCCCAGTCAGACGGCTCTACTAACATCACCCTGTCCACCTTCATCACAATCAATTCTGGAACCTCCGTGTCATGGCACCATGGTGCACACACACAATCACTGGGTAGTACAGCACCACACACACAGGACAATGCCATTACACCAATGAGTTTGATCTTTGAGTGTGTCAGTTTCTATTCACAAACATGGAACTCTAAATATGGTCTTGTTTATTGAACTGATGGTGATTTTGAAACTCAAATATAGTTCTCAGTGAACAAAATGAAAAATGATTAATGCAGTATTCTACCCAGACATTTAAGGAGCTAGGTACAGTTCCTGCCTAGTCAAAGTCTACAGTAGACCCTGCACAAATCTCACATTCAACAGCCACTGATCAGAGGAAGGTCATGAAATAATTCCAAGACATAAATATCCCTTTGAGTACGGTCACGTATGGTAATTACATCTGTGGATGAAGTATCACATCACCTAGATCTGTCCGTCCATCCTAACTGAGTCGTGGAATGTTTATATTTTTGAAATGTAATCTTTATTTAACAAATTCAAATCCGGACGACGCTGGGCCAATTGTGCACTGCCATATGGGACTCCTGATCCATATGATCACAGCAGTTTGTGACATAGCCCGGGATCGAACCTGGGTCTGTAGTGACGCCTCTAGCACTGCGATACAGTGCCTTAGACTGCTGCGCAACTCGGGTTGTAATGAATACAACCTGCTCAGGGATATCACTGAGGCTAAAGGTGCTTTTAAAACAGAGTTCATAGGCTGAGTGGTGAGAAAACTATGCATGGATCAACAATGCATTCACTCCACAATACTGGCCTGTGTGACAAGACTGAAAAGGAAGAAGCCTGTGCTAAAGAAATCCAGTCCAAATCATCCATCCTGATTGCATCGAGGCCTTTAAGTAACACTGCAAGAGAACAGATTTAAAATGAAGGCAGCAAAATGTGACAACTAGGCACGGGTGTTCAGACTTCTCCCCCATGGGGACTGTATACTGTACAGTATGTGGGAAAACCAAACCAAATGTTTCATACCAACGTACCACACACACACACACACACACACACACACACGTCTTCACTATTATTCTACAATGTAGAAACATTAAAAAATAAAAATAAACGCTTGAATGAGTAGGTGTCCAAACGTACTGTATATACAGTGTATTCAGAAAGTATTCAAGACCCTCGACTTTTTCCATATGGCTATTTTAGAGCATTATTCTAAAATGGATGATATTGTCCCCCCCATACATCTACACACAATACCCCATAATAACAAAACAAAAAATATAATTTATAAACTGAAATATCACTTTTACGTAAGTATTGAGACCTTTTGCTGAAGCACCTTTAGCAGCGATTACAGCCTTGACTCTTGGGTATGATGCTACAAAATTGGCACACCATTGGCACACCTGTATTTGGTGAGTTTCTCCCATTCTTCTCTGCAGATCCTCTCAAGCTCTGTCAGGTTGGATGGGGAGTGTCGCTGCACAGCCCTTTTCAGGTCTCTCCAGAGATGTTTGATCAGGTTCAAGTCCAGGCTCTGACTGGGGCACTCAAGGACATTCAGAGACTTGTCATGGAGCGACTCCTGAGTTGTCTTGGCTGTGGGGGCATAGGGTCGTCCTGTTGGAAGGTGAACCGTCGCCCCAGACTGAAGTCCTGAGCAGGTTTTCATCAAGGATCTCTGTACTTTCCATGTTCATCTTTCCCTTGATCCTTACTAGTCTCTCAATCCCTGATGCTGAAAAACATCCCCACAGAATGATGCTGCCACCACCATGCCTCACCGTAGGGATGGTGCCAGGTTTCCTCCAGATGTGAGGCTTGGCATTCAGGCCAAAGAGTTCAATATTGGTTTCATCAGACCAGAGAATCTAGTATCTCATGGTCGGAGTCCTTTAGGTGTCTTTTGGCAAACTCCAAGTAGGCTGTCGTGCCTTTCACTGAAGAGTGGCTTCCATCTGGCCAAACTCCCATAAAGGTCTGATTGGTGGAGTGCTGCAGAGATGGTTATGTTTCTGGAAGGTTCTTCCATCTCCACAGAGGAACTCTGGAGCTCTGTCATCGGGTTCTTGGTCACCTCCCTGACCAAGGCCCTTCTCCCCCGATTGCTCAGTTTGTCTTCATAGTCTTCATAGTTCCAAACTTCCATTTAAGAATGATGGTGGTCACCGTGTTCTTGGGGACCTTCAATTCTGCAGATATTTTTTGGTAGCCTTCCCAGATCTGTGCCTAGACATAATCCTGTCTTGAGGCTCTTTGGACAATTCCTTCGTCCTCGTGTCTTGGTTTTTGCTCTGAAATGCACTGTCAACTTTGGGACCTTATATAGACAGGTGTGTGACTTTCCAAATCATGTCTGATCAATTGAATTTACCACAGGTGGACTCCAATCAAGTTGTAGAAACATCAAGGATGATCAATGGAAACAGGACGCACCTGAGCTACATTGAGTCTCATAGCAAAGGGTCTGAATGATTGAAAATACACACACACACAAATGCGCAAACATGTCAACAGTTTTCGCTTTGTCATTATGGGGTATTGAATGCAGATTGTTAACTTCTCTAGGGTAGGGGGCAGCATTCGGAAATTTTGGATGAAAAGCATTCCCAAATTAAACTGCCTGCTACTCGGGCCCAGAAGATATGATATGCATATAACTGGTAGATTTGGATAGAAAACACTCTAAAGATTCCAAAACTGTTAAATAGTGTCTGAGTATAACATAACTTATTTAGCAGGCGAAAACCTGAGAAATCCAGTCAGGAAGTAGTTTTTCTTGTTTTGTTGTAGTTTTCTATTCAATGCCATTACAGTATCCATTGACTTAGAGGACTCCATTTGCAGTTCCTATGCCTTCCACTAGATGTCAAGAGTCTTTAGAAATCGTTTCAGGCTTGTATTCTTATAAATGAGGGGTAAGACCAGTCTGAACGAGTGGACCCTACCGTGTCGCAGAGCTTTTTCATGCGCATGTGCATTTCTTGTTTACCTTTTATATTGACGCCGTTATTGTCCGGTTGAAATATTATAGATCATTTAGGCAAAAAAAAAACTACCTGAGGATTGAATATAAACATCGTTTGACATGTTTCTATGAACTTTACGGATACAATTTGGATTTTTTTTGTCTGATTGTTTTGACTACGTTTGAGCCTGTGGATTACTGAAGAAAACACGCTAACAAAACGGAGGTTTTTGGATATAAAGAGACTTCATCAAACAAAAGGAAGATTTATTGAGTAAATTAATGTCTTCTGATTGCCACCATATGAAGATCATCAAAGGTAAGGGATTAATTTTCTCTATTTCTGAGTTTTGTAAAGCTTCTGCTTGGCTGGTTACGGTTTGTAATAATTTGTCAACTGGGCTATGTTCTGGGCTAGGTATGCTTTTGCCAAAAAGCATTTTATAAATATGATAGTGGTTGGTTTAACAAGAAGTTCATCTTTAAACCTATGTAAAATATGTTTTCTGTATTTGAATATGGCGCTCTGCAATCTCCCTGGATGTTGGCCAGATGGGATGCTAGTGTCCCACGTACCCTAGAGAGGTTAAGAACATTGTTTTATTTAATCCATTTTAGAATAAGGCTGTATCGTAACCAAATGTGGAAAAGGGAAGGAGTTGAAATACTTTCCGCATGCACAGTACATGGATTTATATACATCTTACCATTGGCAATTTGCTACGTAGGTTGCTAAACCACAGATTCATTTTTAAAAACCTGTTTTGACTGTGTTCCAGCTGTATTTCGGGTCACAGGAATATGTTCAGACGATAGGGCACTCACAGGTAGAAAAACATTTGTTCCTTTAAAAAGTTCATTTAGACATAATTGTCTGGTTTTCTGGTTGAGAGGTCATAAACAGATTAACGAACTAGTCTCTATTAGAACCAGGTAATCATTTTCATGACTGGATTAGGACCAGATCCTGAGAAATACTTATTTTGGTAGGTATCTGGACATATACCCACATAACCTGATAAAGAAAAAAAAGTGTAGAACCCGACCATGACATCATAAAATGGTTCCATGCAGCCAGTGTAGAACCCGACCATGACATCAAATGCTTCTATGCCGCCAGATTAGAACCTGACCATGACATCACACAATGCATCTATGCAGACCGATTAGAACCTGACCATGACATCATACAATGCATCTATGCAGACAGATTAGAACCTGACATCCTAAAATGCTTCAATACAACCAGTATAGAACATGACCATGACATAAAATGCTTCATAATGGCATCATTACAACCCATTTGTTTTGTGCACTTCAAAGTGAGCTACAGTGTAACCATAATGTCCCATATTCAGTAATACATCTTCTCATCACACACACTCGCCTTGAGGTTTCAGAGTTGGCAGCAATAAAGCAACGTTAACAGATATGAGTTATTTGACCCAACAACAAAGGGATATGGGTAATAAATTGCTGTAATTGGAATGAACTTAGTTTTAGCACCTGTTTCCCCCTGCATCTTCCGCAAAGTAGCTCAACACCAGAGAGTCTCGAGACAGAGTTATGGCACAATCTTTAAGATAAACTAGTAAATTATAGCAAAGCCATATTTCCTCATGCACTTTCCCTCGTCGCATTATCTGACAGCCACACTCTGGAGTTTTCCATGTCCATTTAGTTTAATTGCTTTGCTCAGAATACATACGATCTGGGTTCCCACACGGCGGTTGAGCCATGAACTCCTAAAATGTAGTGAAATAGTGAAACTATGAATACTTCTGAATTTTGACAAAAACAACTCTGCAAAAAGCCATAACAGACTACTACTAAATCTATTTTAGTGAACCTATTCCAGCAGGCCCACAGTGCTCACAAGGAATATGTTCTTATTAAAAGGCGAGCAGCTGTGGATCAGGAGTGCAGCCAAGCTTTGTGGGGCTGTGCTCAGGTCAGAAATGCTTTGTGGGGCTGTGCTCAGGTCAGAAATGCTTTGTGGGGCTGTGCTCAGGTCAGAAATGCTTTGTGGGGCTGTGCTCAGGTCAGAAATGCTTTGTGGGGCTGTGCTCAGGTCAGAAATGCTTTGTGGGGCTGTGCTCAGGTCAGAAATGCTTTGTGGGGCTGTGCTCAGGTCAGAAATGCTTTGTGGGGCTGTGCTCAGGTCAGAAATGCTTTGTGGGGCTGTGCTCAGGTCAGAAATGCTTTGTGGGGCTGTGCTCAGGTCAGAAATGCTTTGTGGGGCTGTGCTCAGGTCAGAAATGCTGCAGTGGGGCTGTGCTCAGGTCAGAAATGCTGCAGTGGGGCTGCATGCTTTTTAGTCCAAGAACAGGATTCCCCTGGTGTAACATGCTGAATATCCTAATTTGTCTATATGTCGCTATGACAACAGAGGAGTATTTTCCGTTCATGGCAGCCATTTTTGGCGAGGGGACAGTGAAGGCTCCTCCATCACACAACACATTAAACTTAAACCAGTGCTACAATAACCATTTATGTACCAAGTGTAATCCATTTCATGTTAATGTATCCTTTGGGTCGGTCTATGCTACGTTTTCAATGACAAGTTAAACATCCCTTACTACTGTGACATTTAAAATCTTCCGGCTCGGGCCCCTTAATGTCAAAAATGATCTTTCACCTCAAATAACATTGAAGGCTAATATTCTTGGAAAATGGAGATGACAAACTGCAAGAATGTAAACAAAACTGCAGACAGCCTTTGTTTGCTTGCAAAGAGCGGTAAATAAGTTAATTGTCTCAACCCAGTTAGCCAAGATCATTAGCTAGCTAAGGTAGTTTACAGTAAGTAAGCAAACGCTACTACACTCTTTTGCTAGCTACCATAACGCAGTCATGTCAAACAGATATCCAAAAATGACAAGGTGTATTGAATTCTGTTTAAATTTAGCAATTGTGATACACCTTCCATGTATACTCGCTTTCAATCCGCTTGGTCAAAATTAATATTCTATTTTAGAAATATCTAGAATTAATTAAGACATTTGCTTTGAATCAGTCCGTGTCTGGCTCTGAGTTAATACAGTGCAGTATTTGTCTGCAAACCTTCTTAGAGATTGATTAAAGCAGCAGGGTCACGGAGGTTTGAAACATTGTGTGAGAAGCGCGTATTTTAACTAAATGCTAACAACCCTGGTCCCAAACAGTGACGAAGGACTTTCAGATCACCACTGAGCTGTTGTAGCTCATTGAGAGGACTTTCAGATCACCACTGAGCTGTTGTAGCTCATTGAGAGGACTTTCAGATCACCACTGAGCTGTTGTAGCTCATTGAGAGGACTTTCAGATCACCACTGAGCTGTTGTAGCTCATTGAGAGGACTTTCAGATCACCACTGACCTGTTGTAGCTCATTGAGAGGACTTTCAGATCACCACTGACCTGTTGTAGCTCATTGAGAGGACTTTCAGATCACCACTGACCTGTTGTAGCTCATTGAGAGGACTTTCAGATCACCACTGACCTGTTGTAGCTCATTGAGAGGACTTTCAGATCACCACTGACCTGTTGTAGCTCATTGAGAAGACTTTCAGATCACCACTGACCTGTTGTAGCTCATTGAGAGGACTTTCAGATCACCACTGACCTGTTGTAGCTCATTGAGAGGACTTTCAGATCACCACTGACCTGTTGTAGCTCATTGAGAAGACTTTCAGATCACCACTGACCTGTTGTAGCTCATTGAGAGGACTTTCAGATCACCACTGAGCTGTTGTAGCTCATTGAGAGGACCTCACCACTGACCTGTTGTAGCTCATTGAGAGGACTTTCAGATCACCACTGACCTGTTGTAGCTCATTGAGAAGACTTTCAGATCACCACTGACCTGTTGTAGCTCATTGAGAGGACTTTGTAGATTGCCAATGGCACAATAGGCCAGCTTCATTCCTTATTACTTTTATCAGGGAGACAGATTGTCATGTTTTTCTAATGCTAATTACGGTACACTGCTCAGCTGTCACCTGTCCTATAATTTAGCATGGGATGATATACAAACACATACATTTACATATTCACAGCTTTGTTTGAACATAGTCCTACGGGTCCCTTTAGTCTTATGAAAATCATTTTTACAAAATGCTAAGAGTCATTTTAGATGAGTCCCAAATTATAAATTCAATGTCATCCAGTATAACTTGATGCACATTGTTGTAAACGTCTTAAATGTCTACAAACAATAAAAAATAAAAACATGATTCCTTATCGACTGAACACTCCGTTGTCGATAACTCGCTCCCTGGAGAATTCAATATACGCAACACATAATTGACACGGTATTTCTATGCATCGTTTAACTAGTTTATATTTTCAGTGGAGTGCACAATTCATCTGCCACCAACTAGATAATTGACTGTGGCGCCCATTGGTTCCAATTCATTTTCACGAGGCCTGCAACACAAATGTGTGACCAATGTAATTAAATTGGGCCATCTGAAACAGAGTTTATTAAATGGGATCATGTTGCTATGTTGCCCTTTTGAATGGTACACTGGGGCAGTGTAAATGCTGAGACGTCACCTCGTTCGTTCTAGTAGGTACAGTAGTAAGATGTGGAAGATGCCAGGGTAGATCTAGCTATATAAACATTTTATTCATATACAGTGTCGACATGCTCTCCCTATATTGGCCCACGAATGCTTATGTTTAGAGTTCAAAATAGAATCTTACTTACATGGCCCATTCCAGCTTGTCGTTTTTGATTGAGTTGTGCAAGGCCTGTGAAGAAAATCAAATCTATTAGTATACATTATTTAAGAAAAAAAAATGTTTGAGCTTGTGCATGGTTCAAAACCATGTATCGACATCTTGACAGCTTCCATCACATCTAAAGCCTTTTGCGCGCACACACACACACACTCTAAAAACATTAAGACCACAAGGCTAAATAAAGTGACCATATAGTGGTAGTCTACATGTTTACATGCACAACTAGCAGAGTGTTCATTCAGGGTGGCTGGTATTCATATCCAGTGCATTACAGAGAAGATCTATTGGCATTGACAGCTGAGGGACAGGTGACAACGTTATGTTAATCAGGGTAGAAGAAAACAAAAGCACTGGATTCGCAGTGGGCCAACAACACGGCCGCTTGCTTCCGTCAGTAACAGAGCAGGAGAAGAGAAAAGGGAGGTATAAAGCATCCATCTCTTTGAAAAGTCCCATGCCGCGCCCAATCGGTCAAATAATATTTAGTGGAAATACAAAAAGGAGCATTTAACCAGGAGGGAAATGTAGCCATTTGATCCCTGGCATGTCCCCTAACACCACTAACACTGCAGACTCAACACTAACACGTCTAGACAGAGTCCCTGGTCTAACAAGTGGTTACTTACTGGAAAGCTCTGTCCTGACCCACAGTAATACAAAAAAAGACTATTGATTTAAACAGATGTCGAGTTAAGGAGAAAAGCACCAATGCACAGACCATGCAACTCAAAACCAGCTGCCTGGATACAGTCAAACTATTCCAGTCAGTTGTAAATGCCGTGCGAGAAAAAAAATGTCCCTTTGACTTCAGAATCAATAACGCTTGTTCTCCGTCTCATCCTAATTAAATCTCCCAAAACGTAATCTCCCAAACTGGATTTTACAATCAAGCAGTGCAATGCTTTTTACCTTCTGTTTGTCCTTCTCTAGTTTGTCCTTCTTATGTTTTTCAGATGCAAATTCGGTGGAGTGGGACGTTTTGAGTGACTTGGAGCGGTGCTGCGGGGCCCGACGCATAGACTCCTCCCTGCCATATTTGACCGAGCTACTCCCGGGCCGCCGATGGCTGCCTGTCCCCTGGACACTGTTTACTCCGATCATTTCCGAAAAATCAAAAAAAGGCAGCTCCCAAAACAGACACGAGACCAAGCAGTAGCGATAGAGACCTGGAGAAGCTCCTACACGCACAGCTGTCCCAGAGACCTGCGCTGTTCCAGCCCCTGTAGCGGGGAGTAGAGTGTTTCACTGAAGCCGAGGCAACAAGAGAGAGAGACGGAGCAGGAATGATCATAGAACACGTCCAAGCTCTCTCAAAGCACCAGCAGTGCTGCCTTCTCCAGCATCGCTCCACTAGTGCTCGGATTCAGAGCGACAGTTTCAGTGAGATTCTGGCGTCAGCGTCTGTGTGTTACACACAGAGAGGAGGAGGGAGGGACAGAGGGAAGAAGAGGACAAAACCTCCCTTTACAAAACTAAGGCAAATGTATATAGTTGAAATAAAATTTGCCACAGGTCACCAAACCTGCCACGTTAAAACAACACTGAGCAGAAACCTCTGGCTTTGTCACTGGCTTGTGGTAGACACCTGATGCCTAAATGGACTGATTAGCCCAATGAGCAAACAGCACTGTTTTCACACCACTTCTGATTCATTCAATGCGTAATTCGAGCAAAATCAATAATCCAGAACTATTACCGAATTCAAAGTGCGATTAAATTGAAATAAATGATTAATGCTTGGGATTACACAGCTGGTTCCAATTATTCCAACAAGCCAAGATGTAAATGATGAGGGGCTGGCTAAATAAATTCACACTATGAACCACAATGTCCTTCATGCCTAATATAGCACAGCCCCCCCTCCCCGCAACACATTCACTCAAATGAATCTAAAACAATTCAGAGGGATGAGTATAAAACACAAACAAGACTAACAATCATGACATACTGGAGTTTAAACAGGCTTGATCAAATTGCCATTTCAGTGAGCTGTCAAGGTTTGCAAATGAGAATCTTAATTTTCTGGACAGTGAACATGTGTTTTTCTATGAATAAACATGACAGCTCTTAGACTTGCCACCAACTTAATCTTGCACAACTATGGACCCAAAAGCACTGATTTAACTAAATTCAGGAGGTGTAATGTAGTTGCATTGGCATTGGATTGAGTGTGTCGGTGAAAATGTCAAAAACATTTCATTTGGGTCATCTCACACCAGAGATAAATGACCATTTTGGGTATGTGCCATGTTCTGTGGAAATGTGTTGGACTAAAATAAAAATGCCAGTAAAATGTTCACCGCTGGGAATGGGCTCATTGGTTAGATAATTAACTCTTGGCCAATTCCGTAACTGGCTTCATGTGATCACTGAAGCAGTGGCCTGTCGTCATCAACATGGCTTCACGTGATCACTGAAGCAGTGGCCTGTCGTCATCAACATGGCTTCACGTGATCACTGAAGCAGTGGCCTGTCGTCATCGGCATGGCTTCACGTGATCACTGAAGCAGTGGCCTGTCGTCATCAACATGGCTTCACGTGATCACTGAAGCAGTGGCCTGTCGTCATCGCCATGGCTTCACGTGATCACTGAAGCAGTGGCATGTCGTCATCGACATGGCTTCACGTGATCACTGAAGCAGTGGCCTGTCGTCATCGACATGGCTTCACGTGATCACTGAAGCAGTGGCCTGTCGTCATCGGCATGGCTTCACGTGATCACTGAAGCAGTGGCCTGTCGTCATCAACATGGCTTCACGTGATCACTGAAGCAGTGGCCTGTCGTCATCAACATGGCTTCACGTGATCACTGAAGCAGTGGCCGGTCGTCATCGGCATGGCTTCACGTGATCACTGAAGCAGTGGCCTGTCGTCATCGGCATGGCTTCACGTGATCACTGAAGCAGTGGCCTGTCGTCATCAACATGGCTTCACGTGATCACTGAAGCAGTGGCCTGTCGTCATCAACATGGCTTCACGTGATCACTGAAGCAGTGGCCTGTCGTCATCAACATGGCTTCACGTGATCACTGAAGCAGTGGCCTGATGTAATCATCTTGGCCATCTGTTACTTGACAGTATGCAGGGGAGAATGTTGCTGAACCATGTCTCCTGGCGTCTCCTGGCGTCTCCTGCAGCACTTAGGCTGCTCCCATTTCTCCCCAGTGCTGCTCAGCCTCTTTCCCACTGTGTGGTACTTTGTGTTTTCTTAGAGATCTGTATATGAGGAGATGCTCATGTCTCCACCCTAACAATGGGAGTCTAAGACGGGAAGCAGAGATTATGTCGAGAGTGAAACCTCTCGCTTCACCTCTGCTCTCTGGTTTTATCAAACTGGGATTGTCAAAATGTGGTACAATCTAGGGGCTGCATTAAATTTCAGAAATCATAAAAAATGTAATTGAAACATGCGTAATTCACGTGTTTTTTTGGCTTCATTAACGTGACCAGGAAAATGCAACTGTAGTTTTCATTCACAGAAAATACATTTGTGCAAAAACCTTCGGCAGATTACAACAGAAGTGCAACACTATGTGGTTAGCAGCCACACACATAAATTAGCTTACAATGAAAAAGCACTGTCTTTTTTTTGCAAAAACAATGCATGGGCATCATACCTTCTAATGTTAATTATAGAAAAAACATGTAGCCAGCTACATCTCCTACTGTTTTGGCTGAAATCAATCTTGCATTTTACCAGAAAAAAGTACACAGAAAAGTTCTGGAGAGAAGTAGCTACACATTCAGAGCGCTGTCTGCTGATTGAATGGTTGTTCAGACATGAAATTCCCACATTCATAAAGACGAGAGGAAAGATCTCTCATCAGAGTGTAGATATGCAACTGAACCCCAAAATTAGTCCGAAGCCGAGCAGAAATGAAAATGAATTAATTTGAGATCTGCGTTTACAAAACACAGCAAGATATGAGATTGTAGCCGTTCTCTGGCCATATGACTAAATACAGGCAGGCTGTCAGTATGACCAACTGTTGGGTCTTCCATATGTACCGCCTCACTTCCATAACATACCAAGACCACACGTATATATCCACCAGAGAAAGAGTGGGTGTGACAGGCCAACAAGGCTAAATGAATTACCCTACAACATTTGGACACAGCAAATTAGTCTCATGAGACTGTAAAACACAAAAGGATAGTCAGAGTAGCTATTATTAACTCATCAACACTGTTTCCAACTGATATAACTACACTAATCATTGGTTTAAAATTGCCATTAAAAGGGGAAGTTCATTCAAAAAAAGTTACATTTTGATTTTCTTTTTCATCCAATATTTCTTCCGTTCATGTACTAACCAAGATCCTTCAGTGGAAATCTACAGCAGATCATTAAAGCTGGTAATGTCACAGGCTCATAGCCACACCCCTCATAGCCACACCCCTCATAGCCACACCCTCAGCCACACCCCTCAGCCACACCCCTCAGCCACACCCCTCAGCCACACCCCTCAGCCACACCCCTCAGCCACACCCCTCAGCCACACCCCTCAGCATCATTCAGGCATGCTTTTACTTTGACAATTACCATGCCGTTTTAATAGTTTTGTTAAGTAATGATTCCATCAAATCAAAAGGTTTTATGACTAGATGAGGACAGAGCATAATAGTGGATAATGCTGTATGAGATGTAACCTGAGATAAGTGGAAAGAGGTTGAGAAGATGTACCCTTTGAGTAACCTGAGATAAGTGGAAAGAGGTTGAGAAGATGTACCCTTTGAGTAACCGGAGATAAGTGGAAAGAGGTTGAGAAATGGCAACGACCTCTAATCAATACATTTTCCTAATGGGTGTTTTGTATTGTTTATCTTTTTCAATTAACTGTTTGAGACTTGCCATAACAATTGACATTTGTGTTAATGCGTTTTGAAACAGGAATACAGCAGCAAAACAGACTGTTTACAGGGCTTCCATCTATTCAGCCAGAGTGTGTGCATTTGGCTCACGGCCCAGTGTTTGGAAAGGCACACCTTCAGTTGTTTTTCTTGGAGCGCATTGCTCACGCTACTCTGATGCCCCGCCAGCTACATGTGGGAGGCTTTCTGTTGTGTTGTGAAGGGGTTTTGTGAGGCCTTCTGTTGTGTTGTGAAGGGGGTTTTGTGAGGCCTTCTGTTGTGTTGTGAAGGGGGTTTTGTGAGGCCTTCTGTTGTGTTGTGAAGGGGGTTTTGTGAGGCCTTCTGTTGTGTTGTGAAGGGGGTTTTGTGATGCTTTCTGTTGTGAAGGGGGTTTTGTGAGGCCTTCTGTTGTGTTGTGAAGGGGTTTTGTGATGCTTTCTGTTGTGAAGGGGTTTTGTGAGGCTTTCTGTTGTGTTGTGAAGGGGTTTTGTGATGCTTTCTGTTGTGAAGGGGTTTTGTGAGGCTTTGTTGTGTTGTGAAGGGGGTTTTGTGAGGCTTTCTGTTGTGTTGTGAAGGGGGTTTTGTGAGGCTTTCTGTTGTGTTGTCAAGGGGGTTTTGTGAGGCCTTCTGTTGTGTTGTCAAGGGGGTTTTGTGAGGCCTTCTGTTGTGTTGTGAGGGGGGTTTGTGAGGCATTCTGTTGTGTTGTGAGGGGGTTTGTGAGGCATTCTGTTGTGTTGTGAGGGGGGTTTGTGAGGCTTTCTGTTGTGTTGTGAACGTTTTTTTGTCTTTCTGTTGTGAAGGGGGTTTGTGAGGTGTTGTGAAAGGGGTCTTTCTGTTGTGGAGGGAGTTTTGTGAGGCGTTGTGTTGTGAAGGGGGTCTTGTGGGGCTTTCTGTTGTGAAGCGGGTTCTGTGAGGCTGAGCATATGGAGCTCATTGTCTTGACGTTAATACAGTTGATGAACTATGAATAAATGATGACTATAACCGTACAAAGGAATTTTCTGCACTTTCCTACTCATCTCAGTGTCACCTCTCCCATTTCATAGCTCGCCATCTTGGTGTCTGAGGTTAAAGTAATAAAGCAAGCGGAGATGATTGATAAGGACCAGCTTTATAAGGATGATTTGCAGCACTGCTCCCGACTATTATAACCCTCGGTGGCGATAGTTTATTACCCGTAATAAATACTGTACAGCAGAAAATATGCAAATGGTTGCAGAAAACTACCCGAGCATGTTTTTCACTATCCCTAAATGGAATTCACTTTTTTTCAGATAACATTTCAATTTAAAAATCACAGCACGAGAACTACTTAAATCAACAGCGTCAACCACCAGCATGCTCTGCTGGGCCCCGATTTAAGCTTCAGTGTTTGGGGTTATAGTCCCATTATGTGACTTGATCATTTTACCCTTCTATCAGTAATCACATCTTCAACAGACTGGACTCATTCATTCACTGTGGATCTGGGTGGCTTACATGGCAACAAGCTGTTCAGCATTAGCAATTTAATCAGATAAGATAAAGCGATCTGTTTATTATACAAGTGTCTACTAAATTGCTTTACAGTGTCACTGTTAAAATTGGACATGCAAGTACTGTAGGTTTAAAGTAAATTAGCAGAAGACGTTTTCTACTGTACATGGACGTTAACAGAAAGTCATTTTGTTATTCTGTAAAATTGTCCTAACACTATCGTTCCTATTTTCTGAAATAAATTGATAAAATAAACCTATGACAAACTATATACACCAATCAGCATTCAGCAAGATGTATGAAAAGATGTCAATGTCCTACAAATCTCTGAAAAACCATGCTGCTATGAATAGCATTTACTGGGAGATGTGTAAATGATTGCGTAGGCTGAGAATGGATCAGAAAGGAGAGTACAGCCACAGCGCTCTCCCTCCCAGTCTCTCTCCCCCAGTCTCTCTCTCTCTCTCCATGTCCCCCCCCCGTCTCCCTCTCTCTCCCTCCCAGTCTCTCTCTCCCAGTCTCTCTCTCTCTTCATGTAACCCCCCCGTCTCCCTCTCTCTCTCTCCCTCCCAGTCTCCCTCTCCCTCTCCCACTCCCTCCCTCTCCCAGTCTCCCTCTCTCCCAGTCTCCCACACGCATTTTTTTTTTAAAACCAGGGGTCGATCATCTCTGCCGCTGACTCGCTCACTACTGCGGGTTGTTAAAAATACCACAGCAGTAATTATTCTATAGAGCAGCTCCTGATGGGCTATAGGCACAGACACCAGCATCTATAGAAACATGTCTGTTAATATCTAGGCTACACAGAGCAGGAAGTGCCTTAGTGGCACTGCTTACACAGGGTTGTGATCCTTCTTAAACGTCATATCCAAAAGGAAGCTAGAATAATTAAACCTGACAAATGTTTTGTCAGAAATGTTCCTTCCAACAGTCAAATGTTCAGTCATTTCACCACTAACCCTCAATGCACATTACATTTCCAACATTTGTCAAATTTGTCTGACGGAGGGGGCACTGGTTTTCCATTATTTACTTGCCCTTTCTTAGAAATGATAAAACAGGGCCCTGGCACCTGCGTTGCCAACATACAGTACAAAAGGATGTGTCTGGGAGGCTTAGCTGTGCTAAATATATGGGTAAATTCATCCCAATATGACAGGCACTGTTCAAACACCAACGACCAAGAGGAAAGAACGTTCTGGGTAATATGACCCATGTGGAGATAACGACAATGTTAAAAACAGCGGCTTCATTTGCTTCTACAGAAGCTGAGCATTACTAGTAATGCTTCAATGACACGTGGGGAGAAAACGACAATGTTAAAAACAGCGGCTTCATTTGCTTCTACAGAAGCTGAGCATTACTAGTAATGCTTCAATGACACGTGGGGAGAAAACAAAAGTATTCCATAATTGTTTTATTGTACAGTAAATTCAATAATAACCATTCATTCATGGCATTTTCAACTTCTCAGGAAAGTGCACAGTCATGAGTCACTGACTGGGTCTCGTCTTAGCAGGAGGACGGAGATGGGGGAGATAGAGTTCTGCCCTAAAGGAGGAGCAGCGTCTCTGGTGCGGCTTGCACAGTTGATCTAAGCCGTTTTGACACAGATTAAGATCTGAGAGCCAAGTCGAACCCAAAATTGGAGCTTGTCACAGGAGCACTGCCAGTGAGCGATATCAACTATGGTCCCAGTTTGTCAGTTTAACTCGATAATCAGTATTTCAGTAGTGGTTCACTGGCCACCACAGTCCATTTGATTATTTTACAGCTAAATAATGTTTGCATTCTAAAAACAAATGAAAAATAGCCTACATAAACCCAAAACAGTATTATAATTGCAATTAAGCCAAACTCAACCCAAGACCAGAAATGTAGTGTCCAAGAATGACATTCCAAAACAACTTTAGATCAAAACAAATTAAGTAAATATTCTAGCAGAACACTGAGAGGAAACATGTTATGCGGGAGCAGTAAGCCAACAATCTAAACTGGGTTTAAATCTCAGCGCTTTTCACAGACCTAAAGACGATTGAGAGTGTGATGGATTGTTCTACCTTTTCATCCTGAGATCATGTCAACGACAGCTACGCCCCAGTCATTAAACCTACATGCACTTTATCTAAAAGGAGTCATCTACGTTGCAGTAAAAGTAGATAGTAGTCGAAAGTGATCCTCACGCGATTCTTGGGAGAGCTACTGTGTCAGGAGATATTAGATAGAAGGTGGCTCTGCCCTCAATACTATAGTAATGTTTATGATTCGATGTGCCATCAATGTCCATGTCGCTACAGCTTCCTTCAATGCAATAAAGACAACATTTCAACTAAGTGCAGGTCAAAACCATTGCATACAGCTATTATAACTGCATACAAAGTTTGAAATGCTACATTAACAATAGATCAGGGGCATAGTCAGGGTGAATTTTAGTGAGGTCCAGACAGGGGGGTTAAAAACAATTTAATACGTAGCAGAGTGGTAGCAGAGAAAGTATTGATGAATAAAATGGTTTACAGAACCATTTATTTTTCAGTTTTACAGCAAATATTCTGCAATTCTACACATTGGGTGGGAAGACATTTGCACAGATTTAAATGCATATTTCCCCATGACAAGGGGCGGCAGGGTAGCCTAGTGGTTAGAGCGTTGGACTAGTAACCGAAAGGTTGCAAGTTCAAATCCCCGAGCTGACAAGGTACAAATCTGTCGTTCTGCCCCTGAACAGGCAGTTAACCCACTGTTACTAGGCCGTCATTGAAAATAAGAATTTGTTCTTAACTGACTTGCCTAGTTAAAATAAAAAAAATATGATACGCTATTTATACACAAAGTATGTGGACCCTCAAATGAGTGGATTCACCTCTTTCAGGTTCCCGACAGGTGTATAAAAATTGCAATTGCCATAAACAAATATTGTCAGTAGTACGGCCTTCCTGAAGAGCTGTGACTTTCAACTTGACACCTTTCAACAAATCAGCTCATCAAATGTTTGCCCTGCTAGAGATGCCCCAGGTCAACTGTAAGTGCTGTTACTTTCCCTGGAACAACGTCAGCACATTAACTGTTCATCAGAAGCTTCATAAAATGGGTTTCCATGGCCGAGCAGCCGCACACAAGCCTAAGAACACCATGCGTAACGCCAAGCGTCGGCTGGAGTGGGGTAAAGCTTGCCACGATTAGGTTCTGAAGCAATGGGAACGCGTTCTCTGGAGTGATGAGTCACGCTTCACCATCTAGCGGTCCGGCGGATGAAATTGGGTTTGACAGATACCAGGAGTAGGCTGCCTTCCCCAAAGCATAGTGCCAACTGTAAAGTTTGGTTTTTCATGGTTCGGACTACGCCCCTTAGTTCCAGTGAAGGGAAATCTGAACACTACAGCATACAATGACATTCTAGACGATACTGTGCTTCCAGCTTTGTGGCAACAGTTTGGGGAAGGCCCTTTACTGTTTCAGCATGACAATGCCCGCGTACACAAAGCAAGATCCATACAGAAATGTTTGTTGAGATCTGTGTGGAAGAACTTGACTGGCCTACACAGAGCGCTGACCGCAACCCCATCGAACATCTTTGGGATGAACTGGAATGTCGACTGTGAGCCGGGCTTAAAATCAGTGCCCGACCTCACTAATGCTTGTGGTTGAATGGAAGCAAGGCCTTTTATTGTCCTCAGCACAAGGTGCACTTGTGTAATGATCATGCTATTTAAATCAGCTTCTTGATATGTCACACTTGCCAAGTGGATGGATTACCTTGACAAAAGGATAAAATGCTCACTAACAGGGATGTCAACCAATTTGTGAACAAAATTTGAGAGAAATCAGCTTTTGTGTATATATAATGGAACATTTCTGGGATCTTTTATTTCAGCTCATGAAACCAACACTTTACATGTTGCGTTTATATTTTTGTTCCGTGTATAAACCCTGGAATTGTACACGTTTAAGGTGCTGATGATCCCAAACTGTCATCGCAGCTTTTGTGGATGTCGATGAGTGTCTGATTACATAAAGGGACATTTGAGCGGCTCCTCTGTTCTGAAGGTCAGCATCTGAACATTGGTAAGCATGTAAGCTTAGTGATGCGCTCCTGTGAAAACATTGTCCAGGGTCATAAAATGTTGGCCCAAAAACCTGCCCCTTTAATCACCCTGATATTTGATCTCATTGTGTGCTCAGGGCCACAACAAAACCTCTTTCGAAAGGGTTGGCCAGTATCCAGATTTTTATACCGTTCCTGTACCATACCGGGGTATATGGTATTACCGGCAGTGCACACAAGGGGCCCCATTTTCTTTCCAAAAACATGTCATTTTATTTTTCAAGGCACAAAACAAATTTAGGCAGCAGGGATCTTGATCCAGGTGGGGATTGATTATCTCTGCTGGAACCAAGAAGCTTGATCTTTCCATCAAGCCGCTTAGATAGCAAACCAAATGCATAGCTGGAGCCCCGAGCTGGATATCACTTATTTGATACAGCTTAGATAGTTAACTAGTTATAAGAAGTGGCGTAGCACCATCTCAGCACCCAATAACAAGACAATGATGACCAACCCTGTGGTCACATCCACTAGACAGGGTTTATTAAGGCACTGGAGTGACCGACTAAGGCAAAATTCAATAACATCCTGTGCTGTCAGCAGGACCTATCTGGACTCCCTGCTAATGCAGAGGATATAGGGCTTCACATAGAGGAGTCGGACATCATAATACCCTACCTTTCTAGAGCAAACACACATTCACAACAGCAGTCCATGGACTGGTGTGTGCCATCTAGTTATTACAGAGGAAATCTAGGGATCTACAGAATGAAGCTAAGGCCCCAATTTCATAAATCACAGAAAAATCAGCACTGAGGGTTCACAGATGTGGTTTCCCTCAATATCCAATATTTGCGAGAGGAGCAGATTGCGGGATGTATCGGTTTAAAACATGGTTAACACCTCCAATAGAGTATACACATTCCTTCATCTGTGTTGGATTGAACAGGGGGCCAATATGTTCTGCTTGTTCTTAAAAGTAAGAGAAGAAGCCAGGTTAAATATTAGGATGTAGGCTAACTCATAAATGCCTATTCTGGTTGATGTGATATTGAAATGCTAAGAGTAAATCACCAGATAATTAGAAAACTTGCCACTTTGCACTTCAGTTGTTTTCACCCAGCCTTGACAAAATGTACCTCACCTCATCAAGGGTTCTCAGCTCACACATGGTAGTGCTTAGTAACCATCAAATGGAAAAGGCACTGATAAAAATGAAGAAATAAGCCCCGTTATAAGCATTCAAACTGTATAGTGCAATATTGAACAACTTGTTTTTTAAATGTATTACTAGATTTTGAACAGCAGTTGACTTGGGGGTCTCTGTTCAATAAAAATCAGTTAACCATTAAGCATTCTTTCTAAATTGCATGTCTGGATTTAGATAATCTACTAAACCATTTTTTAGTGTGAATAAAAGAATACCAGTAAAACAGAGAAGGCGTTGAAAAACCCCTAAACAAAAGCCCTATTCACACTTGACTAGTACATTATAGAAGGTTGGCTATGTATTTATTACCCCAGCATGCCTGTTTCCAGTGGACGAGTCGGACCGGATTAGTTTACCAAACAGCCCCCTGTAATTCAATAGATTTTTAATTAATTGAAAATGGACCGTTATGACAGTAGCCTGGAGGCTGTTCTAGGTGTGAAGATATTTCAACTTCGCTAGGGATAGCCTATTACTGGCTTTCAGTTCGGAAAACTCAACAAGAATCAATATCAACCATGAACTGTATGCAGATCATTTCATTAAACTGACGTATTTGGTGATGTATCAATTCCACAGGATAAGTATTATCAGAGGACCTTTCCTGAGAAACAGCAGGTTATTAGTGCTGAGATAATAACCTTCCTGTCAAATCAAAAGTACTGACATGGCAGATTAGGACAGGATTAAAAAGACAAAATGTGGTGATTTGTGCTCATCCCGTCCGAATAAGGCTATCGACTATGTAACGGATGGATGTGCTGCAGACAATCCTGGCTTACAAGGTCATTATAACCTTGGGACGAACTGAAGGAATGACATCACTGAGTCTCAGATCAACATTCAACTTTTACAGCATGTTAGTGATGAATCATAACTATGAAAAAGTCCATGAAATGATCAGTTTCATATTCAAGGCAACTAGCCAGGTATGAAGGATTTTCATTTCTAACCCAGCTACCGACGAAAGTCATTACATGAACAACCAAGCAAATTGCATTGACGAGCCATACCGCACAAGTACCCGGAGGAAAATTAGACTACGTAACAGGAGTACATCTAGGCTATAAGAGGGATACAGCTACATAGACGCTGTTTAATATTACAAGAGACAGCTCCCATATTTCCATATGTATCCTCTTGTTTGACGATCACATGGAGCCTTTGGCCAAAAAGCGAAGGCAGATTGAAGGTTAACTCACGACCAAACAGCACGTCATGCTTTCTAATACAAGCCATTGGTGTCAGCTTTTTCCTGGACCAGAGAAGACAGCAGAACTACTGTTCCAATGACTTTCAGGCGGTGACAGAGGACACGTCAACAGTGTGTGGACCAAATTGCATTTGGATATTTAGAGATCGATTCTCACAGACACTGCTACTGGGAATCTAATATTACGCTATATAACGCTTAACTTTGAAAACAGTCCAGAACACCATTCAATAGTTTTTGCATCTGTCCAACCTGCTCTACCTGTCTGAGCGTGCAGTATACATTCTATTTTTACACAACAGTGTACTAATCTAGGGAGAAAGTATGTATGTAACACTCCAGGAATCAACTCCATCTAGTGAGAACAAATTCAGGGATATTATGGACACTTCCATCCAGTACTAAGCATTTCCAAAGTGGTAGAGCTCCCTTAGGCAAAACAACCATGAACGAAAATACACTCAACCCTGACCCATTTGCTAAGCAGAGTAGAAGACACACTACAGGATTTGTAGAATTCAACTGACCGACACTCACTCATACAACATCAACATACAATGTTGACAAGAGACTATACAATTTGGTCCCTTCAAAAACAGCCACACAAATGGAAACAGTTGTTTAGGGCGAAAAGGTCTTGAAACTTTAGTGGATTCGTGACATCCATCCAGTTGGTAGAGCACCCAGGTTTCTTTGAGCAATGTACTAAAACAAACATAAAACAGTTACAATCACCAGCCAAGAAAACAGCTGGTTGTACACATTTTAGAGACAAAGTACAGCCAGAATATTTCTGTGATTCAAGCTTTCGGTCTGAGTGTCAGTTTCCCCTCACCATCTTGTTCTGATTTCTTGCATGACCATAAAGATCAACGACAGATTTAGTAAATAAAAACTCTCGAGTCAGACTAAATGTAGTGGTTTGGTGGCTGTCATTCAATTCAACATCATTCTACTGCCCTAAATTGAGGTTTCAGCTGTCGGCCAAGACTAATCGTCCTTAAACCCCTGACAAAACTCCTCAATGAACGTTTACTGAACTCCATCAGCACGATGAATTCACGATGGATTTTGTAAGTGCTCGCATCATTCAAATGTTAGTAGGGGAGGCGACATTTGGGCCATAGACTTGCAGTAAACTGGTAAAGAACTTTTGTATGTCTTAAAAGGGGCAGTGTTGTATTTTGAGGCAGGCTTTTGAATAATCTAATTAGCCAATAGGCAGAGAGCAGCATTCTCTGTAATAATGCTGTGGGAATAACAAAGCATCTTATTTTATAAAGTGGTTTCTTGCATCAAACAACATTTTCAGTCACCTTGTCTGAAGGACATGTAGATAAACAGATTCATGTCAATCCCTGTGTGTTTGTTTTCCAAAAGTCTCATGGAATGTAAGCCTACATTTTACACCACAATATAGGCTGCTACTGTAGGCTGAATGATAGAACAGCTATTTCCATGTTAAAATGATGCTCAGTGGCAAAACAAATTGAGGGAACATTGCTTCTTAGTATATTTACTCATATATCTCCCCCAGAACATAATCGAGAATCTGACAATTCTGCAAGATGTTAGTCCTGGGTGTCTGAGATTAAGATGAAGCTGTCTACATGTTAGGATTGTACACTGCCAAATGTCTCCAAGTTTCTGTACTCATCTGCCTAAAGACTCAAACACCAAGAAGCCAACACTTAACATTCGGCTCTCCCTTCTAAATGTTATCCACCAGTCCATCCATGCAAGTATTCATACTGTAGGAGTCATGCTGGAGCCTGTGTTGGCCAAGCTTAAGGGAACGCTACCTCTGCTTACATAAGCTGATGTTTTGCTATGCACCAAGTGCCAACGGGTAAATGCAATAGGAGGCATCTTGATTTACATACAACAGCTATGCTTGTAATCCTCAGGTTAACTTTCTCATGAATCAAATCGCTAACCATAGCTAAGTCAAATGTGTTTACTGTTTATCTGATGGGTCAACCTTTAGTGACAAATGGCAGAAAACTTCAGGACCTAGACAATAAGGTGCAGTGGGCCAGTAACCGGAAGGTTGCTGGATCGAATCCTCGAGCTGACAAGGTACAAATGTCATTCTGCCCCTGAGCAAGGCAGTTCTCCCATTGTTCCCCAGGCGTGGAAGACGTGGATGTCTATTAAGGCAGCAGCCCCCCGCACCTCTCTGATCAAGGCTATCAGACTGTTAAACAGCCACCATTGAGTGGCTGCTGCCAACACTCTGTCATTGACACTGACCCAACTCCAGCCACTTTAATAATGGGAATTGATGGGAAATGATGTAAATATATCACTAGCCACTTTAAACAATGCTACCTTATATAATGTTACTTACCCTACATTATTCATCTCATATGCATACTGTACTCTACATCATCGACTGCATCCTTATGTAATACATGTATCACTAGCCACTTTAACTATGCCACTTTGTTTACTTTGTCTACATACTCATCTCATATGTATATACTGTACTCGATACCATCTACTGTATGCTGCTCTGTACCATCACTCACTCATATATCCTTATGTACATATTCTTTATCCCCTTACACTGTGTATAAGACAGTAGTTTTAGAATTGTTAGTTAGATTACTTGTTGGTTATCACTGCATTGTCGGAACTAGAAGCACAAGCATTTCGCTACACTCGCATTAACATCTGCTAACCATGTGTATGTGACAAATAAAATTTGATTTGATTTGATTTGATTAAGAGGGGTTGTGTTAAATGTGGAAGACACATTTCAGTTGGACAACTGACTAGGTATCCCCCTTTCCCAGTAGGCTTAGTTTATAGGCCAAGAAATCTCCAGAATGAATAGTAATTTAATCTTCCATGTAACCTAAACCCTTTTCCAAGGTTGTAATTACAGCAAGTGAACTACCTGAAGATTGGAACAAAAACAAAAAACGGCTAGTGTGGAAAATAATATTCAACCAATCACATTTATCATGGCTGAGCTAGATCCTTCCCACATTGTTCAAATGTAGTTAGTCAAAACTACTAACTATACTGTAAGATTCCTATTTTGACAGAACTACAATTGTAAAATAACAACTATGATTTAAACAGATGTGATACATCTAAACTTCCATTAGTGCACTGCACACCACTTTTGATTATTTTGTGGTGTAAAAATGTAGAACAGTTTTTTTTCTGATCACAAACAGAAAACTCGGGGCCCTCCACTTCATATTATCTCACGGGTGTATTCAAACCAAACTAGCATCTGGATTTAAAGGATAAGTGCAAAATGTGAAGATAATGCTGCTTATATTTCTTTTGTTTCACAGTGTAAATATTGGTTTGTCACACCCATTAATCCAGTACTCATATTTAAAGTGTGTATATGAAACAAGGTATCATAGATAAGGAAACGCATCAGCAGGCTCCATTGTACTGTTTGTCAGTAAACATTTGACCCCCCAAAAATATGAATTTTAAAACTAAATAGTTACAAAAGTACTTTTGAACTTTGTCGATGTTTGGTATTCTGAAACAATGGACTGATGTCACTTGGGGAACCAGTCAAGCAACTGCAGAATATTACCATAGCAGAGGCCATAGAAAAGGATGAATATTTTTTATGAAATCGATAATTCTGCCATTAGGCAATGGGCTAAGATGGACTTGCCTATTCATTCGGAAAGTATTCAGACCCCTGGACTTTCTAAAAATGTTACATTACAGCCTTCTGAAATTGATTAAATATTGTTTCCCCCTCAATCTACACACAATACCCCATAACAACAATGTGAAAACAGGTTTGACATTTTTGCTAATTTATATATTTTCTTTTACAGAAATACCTTAACGTAAGTATTCAGACCCGTTGCTATTCGACTCAAAATTGAGCTCCGGTGCATTCGGGTTCCACTGATCATATTTGAGGTGTTTCTACAACTTGGAGTCCACCTGTGGTAAATGTAATTGATTGTACATGATTTGGAAAGGCACACACCTGTCTATATAAGGTCCCATAGTTGACCGTGCACGACAGAGCAAGAACCAAGCCATGAGTTTGAAGGAATTGTCCGTAGAGCTCAGAGACAGGATTGTGTCGAGCCACAGATCTGGCGAAGGGTACCAAAGAATGTCGGCAGCATTGACAGTCCCCAAGAACAGTGGCCACCTTCATTCTTAAATGGAAGTTTGGATCCACCAAGGCTCTTCTCAGAGGTGGCCGCCAGGCCAAACTGAGCAATTGGGGGGAGAAGGGCCTTGGTCAGGGAGGTGATCAAGAAACAGATGGTCACTCTGACAGAGCTCAGAGTTCCTCTGTGGAGATGGTTGTCCTTCTGGAAGGTTTTCCCATCTCTGCAGCACTCGACCAAATCAGGCCTTTACAGTAGAGTGGCCAGACAGAAGCCACTGCTCAGTAAAAAGGCACATGACAACCCGCTTGCAGTTTGCAAAAAGGCACCTAATGAACTATCAGACCAAAATGAAACCAAAATTGAACTCTTTGGCCTGAATGCCAAGCATCACGTCTGGAAACCTGGTACCATCCCTACGGTGAAGCATGGTGGTGGCAGCATCATGGTGTAGGGGTGTCAGGATGGAAGGAAAGATTAATAGAGAAAAGTACAGACAGATCCTTGATGAAAACCTTCTCCAGAGCGCTCAGGACCTCAGGCTGGGATTGAGGTTCACCGTCCAACAGGACACCGATCCTAAGCACAGAGCCAAGACAACGCAGGAGTTCTGAATGTCCTTGAGTTACCCAGCCAGAGCCCAGACTTGAACCCGATCTAACATATCCGGAGAGACCTGAAAATAGCTGTGCAGCAACGCTAACCATACAACCTGACAGAGCTTAAGAGGATCTGCATAGAGGAGCGGGAGACACTCCCCAAATACAGGCGTGGCAAGCATGTAGCGTCATACCCAAGACGATTCAAGGCTGTAATCGCTGCCAAAGGTGCTTCAACAAAGTAATGAGTAAAGGATCTGAATACTTATGTAAATGTAATTTGTTTTATTTGTAATACATTTGTTTGTTGAATGAACATCCCCTGACCTATAATCCCTACATCTCATATTTGACATTACAAAAGGACTGTGTTATGATATGACAGCTGACATGATCCGAACATTTCAGTGATGAGTGTAAAGGCCATCCATCATCGTAGGACATGTACATCTGTAAATGATCCAAAATGGCCTTTTGTCATACAGAATTTTTTTGCAAAATACTTATAGCAACAACATAAAATGCTCAAAATGTGAATAATGTTTGCAGTGCCAGTACACTCAGTCGCATTCATTCATTCATTTGCCACCAGTTTAGCGAGTGGTTTCCCCAGTGATGTCTCTGCAAATGCAGTAGTGTTATTTTTTAAATGAGGTGAAATTAGATGACTAATGGTTGTGAATAGGCTACAGGGTGGTTTTTGAGTTTTATAACTGTTATTTGGCCCGTTAAAATGTAACAAATATATTAAAAAAGGACATTTTAAAATGTTTTACTATGGACACCAATATTGATCAATTAGGGTTGGAGTATTAATAGGGGGTGAAAAAATGTGTGGTTGCAAAATAGATAAAATGTTAATATTTTATCTCGTCAGAGACATTCCAGAGCAATAGGATAAAGTTAAGAAAACAGATTACTGCTCTGCCGGGTTTCCACATATGAAGTATGAAAGATATCTGCGAGATCAAGTACTTCTAGTCTTTATTTAATGTCTTGCGTCACAGTGAGGCACTGCTTTTATTTTATGTTATCTGATAATTTGCACTCGATGCAGGTGCGTTTGTGGGTTGAGTCACTGATGTGATCTTCCTGTCTGGGTTGGCATCCCCCCACCCCACACTTCAAAATAACTGCACTTAGTTGACCGAGGCAGCTCTAGCAGGCCAGAAATTTTACAAACTGACTTGTTGGAAAGGTGGTATCCTATGATAGTGCCACGTTGAAAGTCACTGAGATCTTTAGTAAGGACATTCTGCCAATATTTGTTTATAGAGATTGCATGGCTGTGTGTTGTCAACAACTGTTGTGGGTGAAATAGGTGAATTAACAAATTTGAAGGGGTGTCCACATGTGTATTTATTAATCTGAAATGCAGAAAATATCTAATCTGAAAAGATGCACAAAATGTACAGTAATTCATGTCCGAATTTTGTAGACGAAATAGTACAGTCCCATTCTCTACAGAGCCAAACTAGAGCCATGAAGCAAATTCCCAAAAGACTAAAGAGGAAAGAGAAGAGAATCTAAGATGACTTATCCAAGCTGGCGCCAGGCGATGCCGAGGAGGCACAGTAAGGGCATTTTGCTTTGCCTGGAGATCGTCATCCTGCCCACCATTTGGCCATGTCCAATGCCAACGGGTGTTATTGCCAAACGCTAGTCGATGCAAGAAATTTGCTGTGAGAGCTAGGTGTGTGTTCTTTTTAATTAGACAGGAGGGGGGGATATTATTTCATTAAATGATGAACAGTGAGAAGGAGTCTTGGCAGAACATGCTAATTTCCTATTTTCTTGGCCAGTGGAGCTTATGGCCAGCAGGGCTGTGCTCTGGTTCGCCCAGCAAGGGAGTAAGCTTTTGCCACACTGAGTGTGCCAACACCGGACATCTCAGAATGACCGTGGGAAGAGATTAAGCAGCAGGAAGTGTTGCTTTCTATTGGTGCAATATTGGCAGGTCACGGAGATGATTGCAATATTTGCTGACGGTGAAAATACTGCAGGTTCATTAAACTACAGTATACCTTGCCTATAATCAATATCTTCTTAGAGAAAATGATACCTAAAAACTTGAAGGCCCTCAAGTAAACAAAAAGACATTAAGAATATTACAATATGTCTAATGTTTTTGCAGTGTACTAACTGAAGAACTAGTAGCAACAAATATTTTGCATAGTTCGCCATAGACCACAGCAGCTGCCATAATATAAGTGGACTGTAATAGAACCTTCTATGCTTGTGTGGTCTGATGTTTCACTTTGAGGCAAAGTCCCAAGACCTTTATACCCGGTCTCCAATGACAGAACCTAACTAGCACTAATTAATACCAGGGTAGAACGTTTGTCATTCGGTTGTAAGTCATTCAGAATATCAGGTGAACAAATATCAGGTTAACGTGGGCTGAATGGCCGAGGCAAGTGCTGTCTGACGGCTGAAGGGATCGGATTGTCATTCGAACAGAGTGGAGCTAATATCGCGTTTTGTGTTACTTGGTGCAATAGAAGTCTCCTCTTTCACATGACAGGCCATTGGACCAGTCTATCCACAGTCTTGTTTCACTCACGCCATTAAGGCACTCATCATTTTACATTCGAGGGCCTCCAGACATGATCCTCCATCACCCTTACACAATCACTGGCAAATTATTGAATGAGGCAAAGCAACAGGACCTACCTTTAGGAGCTCTCGGGGGAAATCTTGTCCTCCATTTAACCCTTCCAGGTTATTGATGAATTCCTGGCACGTCATCTTCTTCCCGATATTCTGTAAGGTGTAGGAAAGATTTATTACTGGGACGATGTGAAAAGAGCATCAGACCGAGGCCTTGGTTAACCCTATCAAACTTACACAATTAAGGGGGCCATGATCATGACTTACTTTATGCAGGAAGCAGAGTGTCGTCTGCATTCCAAAATAGTTCCTGACCCTAAATACAAAACTAAGTGGATAGGTGCTACATTCATGGCTACGTCAAACTGAGCTACTATAAATTTGGCATCATCCATACATTTATCATTTCAGAATAAGCACCAAGTCCAGAATTCTAATACGGACATCAAGGATAAACGGAGGTGGGAAAGTGGCATCTTATTGAACTGGAAGATATAATCACTTAGCTCCCATAATAAAAGACCATTAAGCTTTTTGCTCTGAGGCAGTAAGTCAGTCGCTGGCTGGATAAGAGTACACTAGGGGGAATTTCAAGTCCCGACTGAATGTTGGTGGAATGTAGGTGCAATCAAATATCTTTATTCGATACATTGGATTTAATTCAAATAACCAAACGTTGTAAAAGAAAAGTTACAAGATCATTGCTGCGGCATAGTATATCAGTGGGTTTTAGGCGGCATAGTATATCAGTGGGTTTTAGGCGGCATAGTATATCAGTGGGTTTTAGGCGGCATAGTATATCAGTGGGTTTTAGGCGGCATAGTATATCAGTGGGTTTTAGGCGGCATAGTATATCAGTGGGTTTTAGGCGGCATAGTATATCAGTGGGTTTTAGAGGAGGTACCTATGGTGGACTAAAACTAAAAAGTTTGGACATTGTTAATATTAACTACAACTAAAATGACCTACATTATCTGGTACTTCATTGTTGTGCAGTGTGTTCCCACAATGCACCACAATGAAATCCCAGTCTAAAACTAAACTCCATTAAAGCACTCAACCAAAACACGCTGGTACTGTACACTCATGTCAAGTAAAGGGGTCTGTTACCCAATGGAACCTGTACTACTGTCTCGCAGAAAGTAAGGGGTCTGTTACCCAATGGAACTCTGTACTACTGTCTCTCAGAAAGTAAGGGGTCTGTTACCCAATGGAACCCTGTACTACTGTCCCTCAGAAAGTAAGGGGTCTGTTACCCAATGGAACCCTGTACTACTGTCCCTCAGAAAGTAAGGGGTCTGTTACCCAATGGAACCCTGTACTACTGTCCCTCAGAAAGTAAGGGGTCTGTTACCCAATGGAACCCTGTACTACTGTCTCTCAGAAAGTAAGGGGTCTGTTACCCAATGGAACCCTGTACTACTGTCTCTCAGAAAGTAAGGGGTCTGTTACCCAATGGAACCCTGTACTACTGTCTCTCAGAAAGTAAGGGGTCTGTTACCCAATGGAACCCTGTACTACTGTCTCTCAGAAAGTAAGGGGTCTGTTACCCAATGGAACCCTGTACTACTGTCCCTCAGAAAGTACGGGGTCTGTTACCCAATGGAACCCTGTACTACTGTCCCTCAGAAAGTAAGGGGTCTGTTACCCAATGGAACCCTGTACTACTGTCTCTCAGAAAGTAAGGGGTCTGTTACCCAATGGAACCCTGAACTACTGTCCCTCAGAAAGTATGGGGTCTGTTACCCAATGGAACCCTGTACTACTGTCCCTCAGAAAGTATGGGGTCTGTTACCCAATGGAACCCTGTACTACTGTCTCTCAGAAAGTAAGGGGTCTGTTACCCAATGGAACCCTGTACTACTGTCTCTCAGAAAGTAAGGGGTCTGTTACCCAATGGAACCCTGTACTACTGTCTCTCAGAAAGTAAGGGGTCTGTTACCCAATGGAACCCTGTACTACTGTCTCTCAGAAAGTACGGGGTCTGTTACCCAATGGAACCCTGTACTACGGTCTCTCAGAAAGTAAGGGGTCTGTTACCCAATGGAACCCTGTACTACTGTCTCTCAGAAAGTAAGGGGTCTGTTACCCAATGGAACCCTGTACTACTGTCTCTCAGAAAGTAAGGGGTCTGTTACCCAATGGAACCCTGTACTACTGTCTCTCAGAAAGTAAGGGGTCTGTTACCCAATGGAACCCTGTACTACTGTCTCTCAGAAAGTAAGGGGTCTGTTACCCAATGGAACCCTGTACTACTGTCTCTCAGAAAGTAAGGGGTCTGTTACCCAATGGAACCCTGTACTACTGTCTCTCAGAAAGTAAGGGGTCTGTTTCCCAATGGAACCCTGTCCTACTGTCTCTCAGAAAGTAAGGGGTCTGTTTCCCAATGGAATCCTGTACTACTGTCTCTCAGAAAGTAAGGGGTCTGTTACCCAATGGAACCCTGTACTACTGTCTCTCAGAAAGTAAGGGGTCTGTTACCCAATGGAACCCTGTACTACTGTCTCTCAGAAAGTAAGGGGTCTGTTACCCAATGGAACCCTGTACTACTGTCTCTCAGAAAGTAAGGGGTCTGTTACCCAATGGAACCCTGTACTACTGTCTCTCAGAAAGTAAGGGGTCTGTTTCCCAATGGAATCCTGTACTACTGTCTCTCAGAAACATAAAAATATCCTCCCCCTCTCAGAAACATAAAAATACCTTTGACAAAATTAAAACACTTGTAACATTACATGTATCATTAGTAAAGATTGAACAAGGTTTTTCCTTCTCAGTACGAAATGGTTGTAGACTAGATCACTCTAATATTGCTGTTAATAGTGTAGGGGACGAAAGCTAGTATTCACTGCAAGCGCTTGTTCTAATTCTAACAGAATGAGCAGACGGTGTTTGTTCCAATGACTTGACGGTTCCTGCCAACACCGGCCAGAGTTTGTAGGTGGACGGCACTGACAAATGTTCAGACTGGCACACCGAGCACGTTTTGATCTATATAACTGCAAGAGCTGACAATCTCTCTGTGTACGAGTGTTAGAGTGCAAGGAGGGCTTGTAATGAAATCCTATACATTGTGTTTAGGATGCATACTACACATCAAAATTCTGTTGTTCAGAGATTCTCTCTAATCTATGCTACACCAAGAGGCATACATTTACTGTGCGATGACGCCGTGGACCCAACTAAGACATTAAAATAACCTCCCCGTTTCAACTCACTAGCAAACTATTTCTTATGTTTAGTCCCCCCAACCTTCAGAACAAGACTTGTGACTACGTATAGGCAAGGTCAGAGAGAGCCTCTGGTGGCTGTGTGCACCCCATAACTTGCCCATAGTGCCAATGAGCACAAGTAATTTTATCCCCCCTGAGAAGGTACATAATACTTTAGTGACCATTAAATGAATTCACAGCAGGTTGTTTTCACTCAGGGCTCTCGAAAACACAGTTCCAGCAACAAAAAGAAGATGTATGCTTTCATGTTAGCACAGCATAGCAGCTCGTGGCCACACAGCGATGCTGAGGCCGTTTCAGGCTGGACTATTCTAATGGCAGAGTTGAATCATGTTTTAATGGCATAGTGCTGTGGGCCCCGTGCAGCAGAGTAATCATTGAACTATACTAAACAAAAATAAACATGCAACAATTTCCCAGATTCAGCTGAGTTATAGTTCATCTAAGGAATTCAGTCCATTTAAATTTATTCATAAGGCCCTAATCTATGGAATTCACATGACTGGGCAGGGGCGCGGCCATGGGTGGGCCTAGACCCACCCACTGGGAGCCAGGTCAGGTCAATCAGAATTGTTTTTTCCCCACAAAAGGGCTTTAATACAGAAAGAACGAATCCTTCGCACGCATCCCTTAATTAAGGTATGAATTTTTTTTTTTTTGTCATTACGGATAACAGCCAATAGAAACTCATTCAATAACATTCACTACATGGAACATATTAAAAGAAAGTATGTTTAAGAGTCTGTCCTATATCAGAGACACGATCAGGAAACAACATACCGACACACAGCAAAAAAATAAACATCCTCTCACTGTTAACTGCGTATATTTTAAGCAAACTTAACATGTGTAAATATTTGTATGAACATAACCAGATTCAACAACAGACAAACTGAACAAGTTCGACAGACATGTGACTAACAAAAATGGAATAATGTGTCCATGAACAACAGGGGGGGGGCAAATCAAAAGTAACAGTCAGTATCTGGTGTGGCCACCAGATGCATTAAGTACTGCAGTGCATCTGCTCATGGACTGCACCAGATTTGACCCTTGCTGTGAGATATTAACCCACTCTTCCACCAAGGCACCTGCAAGTTCCCAGACATTTCTGGGGGGGAATGGCCCTAGCCCTCAACCTCCGATCCAGCAGGTCCCAGATGTGCTCAATAGGATTGAGATCCGGGCTCTTCGCTGGCCATGGCAGAACACTGACATTCCTGTCTCGCTGGAAATCACATACAGAACAAGCAGTATGGCTGGTGGGAGGAGGAGGACTTCCCTGTAACGCACAGTGTTGAGAATGCCTGCAATGACAACAAACTCAGTCCGATGATGCTGTGACACACTGCCCCAGACCATGACGGACCCTCCAGTTCAAATCAATCCCGCTCCAGAGTACAGGCCTCGGTGTAACGCTCATTCCTTCGACGATAAACGTGAATCCGACCATCACCCCTGGTGAGACAAAACCGCGACTCCTCAGTGAAGAGCACTTTTTGCCAGTCGTGTCTGGTCCAGCGAGGGTGGGTTTGTGCCCATAGGCGACGTTGTTGCCGGTGAGGACCTGCCTTACAACAAACCTACAAGCCCTCAGTCCAGCCTCTCTCAGCCTATTGCGGACAGTCGGAGGACTGAAGGAGGGATAGTGCATTCCTGGTGTAACTCGGGCAGTTGTTGCCATCCTGTACCTGTCCCGCAGGTGTGATGTTCGGATGTACCGATCCTGTGCAGGTGTTGTTACACATGGTCTGCCAATGTGAGGACGATCAGCTGTCCGTCCTGTCTCCCTGAAGTGCCGTCTTAGGCGTCTCAGAGTACAGACATTGCAATTTATTGCCCTGGCAACATCTGCAGTCCTCCTTGCAGCATGCCTAAGGCACGTTCACGCAGATGAGCAGGGACCCTGGGCATCTTTCTTTGGTATTTTCAGAAGAAAGACCTCTTCAGTGTCCCACATTTTCATAACTGTGACCTTAATTGAGGGTCCTCAAGAACACAGTGGTTTCCATCATTCTTAAATGGAAGAAGTTTGGAACCCCCAAGACTCTTCCTAGAGCTGGCCGCCTGGCCAAACTGAGCAATCACGGGAGAAGGGCCTTGGTCAGGGAGGTGACCAAGAACCCGACGGACACTGATTGAGCTCCAGAGTTCCTCTGTGGAGATGGAAGAACCTTCCAGAAACACAACCATCTCTGCAGCACTCCACCAATCAGGACAGATGGAACCAACTCCTCAGTAAAAGGCACATGACAGCCTGCATGGAGTTTGCCAAAAGGCACCTAAAAGACTGACCATGACAAACAAGATACTCTGGTCTGATAAAACCAACATCGAACTCTTTGGCCTGAATTCCAAGGCTCACGTCTGGAGGAAACCTGGCACCATCCCTAAGGTGAAGCATGGTAGTGGCAGCATCATGCTGTTGGGATGTTTTTCAGCGGCAGGGACTGGGAGACTAGTCAGGATCGGGGGAAAGATGAATGTGCAAAGTACAGAGAGATCCTTGATGAAAACCTTCTCCAGAGCACTCAGGACCTCAGAATGGGATGAAGGTTCACCTTCCAACTGGATCTCAAATATATTTTGATTTGTTTGACACTTTCTTGGCTAGTACATGATTCCATGTGTCATTTCATAGTTTTGATGTCTTCTATTATTCTACGATGCAGAAAATAGTAACAAATAAATAAAACCCCTGGAATGAGTAGGTGTCTGAACTTTTGACTGGTACCGCATATCTAGTTTAAACAGACGGATTAATTACATTTCTGCGGGTGCGTGACCATTGTAGGCTAAGTGTTAATCAGCTTCTTGATATGCCACACCTGTCCCAAGTGGCGGGATTATCTTGACAAAGGATAAAATGCTCACTAACAGGCACGTAAACTAATTTGTGCACAACATTTGAGAAATAAGCTTTTTGGGCATATGGATAATTTTTGTGATCTTTTATTTCAGCTTGTGAAATATGCAACCAGCACTTCACGTGTTGACTTTATATTTTTGTTCAGTGTAGTATTTTTAAAATTTTAAATCAAAGGCTAGTCTGAAAAGGAAGAGACTAATTCAAATAAATGTAATCTCTCACCAGTTGCGATGTGTTTGACAGTTAGCTTGACTTAGAAGAAGTGAGACAAGGCTTTCTTAAGAGCAAACCGAGTCTGTCAGACAGTGTCAGGGTGTTGATCAGACCGACTAATTAATGCCTACCTAACCAAAGCCTGTATGGCCGAGTAGGGAGCCACAAGCAGATGGTACATGGGAGAAAAAACATTGACCAGACGGAGAAAATATCCAAAACATTGAGCCAATACAAAGTTACATTAACACTACTTTCCATCACTTGCATGCACATTGGAATCATCAGAGTGCATAGCCTACCCCTCGTCTCTGTAAGAGGAGCACATTATATAACTAAATGGACAGATCTCCCCCGAAAACTATTGATCCCAGTATTTATTGAGTTGTGGTGGTGGGCAAACCAACCAGTCATCCTCTAACTGACCCTGTCCCCAAACAGAAGGAGTGTGTTGGACAGGCACCGCTTCGATAGCCATTCATCACTGCTCTGTGTCCTTGTCTAGGAGTATTCAGCCATTTTACAGGAGGGACTGGAGAGGATCCCAGGGTGAAGTGGTAGCCTTCACTTTATAAATTGCTCAAAGCTTTAAAAAACACTAAATCAAATAAAAGCCTGAACTTTAGCAGCCAGTTCTCAGAGAGGATGATGTAAAACAATAAAAAATTAAAAAATACATGAAGTTAAAAATTATTCAATTATTCAAGCTTAATATTTAGAATAAGAATAATTGCCGTTTTTGTAATCATACATATATATTAGTGAGTCTCCTTGGAAAGACACAAAAAGGGGCAATCTGGGGTTGGTATATTCATTATACATTTATTTATGTATGATCTATAGCCAATCATTATATATATATTTTATGTATGATTCATAGCCAATTATTATATATATTTTAAGTATGGTCTATAGCCAATCATTATTGAAGAATCTAACTTAGAAATGCCTTATGAGCTTAGGTCAAATGTTGCACCCCATCAGAACCTTAAATAAGCTTATTTTAGTCCATTTATTTTTTTGTAAACAATGTATAACTTCAAAACATGTTTAACACTATCCCCTTGATCTCATGGAGGGTCAGTACTTACATCTATAGCTCTGTCTAGTCATTTGAGAGTGGTTACATTTCTCCATTCCTATCCTTCAGTTGTTTTAACCCCCCAAAAATTGTCAGGGTGAATGCTTTGCTGTTGTTTGAATGCCAGATTGCCCCTTTAACAATGGCTTATGTGATAAGATTAGTGTAGTGGTTCTGAAGGGTTAGAATGGCAGGAACAAAAGGTCAAAAGCTCAGCAGAGAAAGAGAGTGAAGAACTTACATGGCCATGAAGGTCCGTGTTCAACAGCATCAGAGCACATGTAAGGCAATGGGCTCCATCTGCAAAAATTAGGTTAATTAGTGAAGGCGAATTTTAGGAGTACCCATTTTAGCAATGACGGATGGTTGTTCTGTGCTCATATGTACATCAACAAATGTTTTTTTAATGTTATATTTCATGAGCAACGGGATACAGGTTGTGGTGCGTACTGTTGGTTAGACCAGCAAGGAACAAAAACATAGTTTTATCTTTCTCATGCTGCTGAAATGTCACATCATGCACAGATTTATAAAGATGCCCTCTAGAAAGGAACAAGTCCCCCCAATGAAGATCACTTCATCCATTTCTACATAGTGGTGTAACATCACTTCCATGGCAACGAGAGGACCGTTTTAGCTTTTACCCATACTGGTCAGAGGCTTGTTGTTACTAAGACTGTTGCTATGGAAGACATGACACTGGTATTGGGGGAGTACTGTAGACTGCATTTGAAGTTAAAAACCAATGCATTTGATTCCATTGAAATTGACATTGTTAGAAAGACTAGTCTAATATGACTACTGAGCCAATGAAGCTACACGATATAATCAAGCAATGAGGAACGAGGGGGAGTGGAATATGGCCAATATACCACGGCTAAGGGCTGTTCTTATGCACGACGCAAAGCGTATATCACACACACCCCCGAGGTGCCTTATTGCTATTATAAACTGGTTACCAATGTAATTAGAGCAGTAAAAAATATATATATATTTTGCCAATAGCCATGGTATACAGTCTCATATACCATGGCTGTCAGCCAATCAGCATTCAGGGCTGGCACCACCCAGTATAACTAGTGGAACTAACACAGCAAATAGTAACCCTTCAGCACACACTGAGATATGACAAAATCTTTGGTATGTCAGCCATTGGGTAAGCACTTTTCATATTGCCAGTCATTCAATCTTGTTTAATCACTCAAAACACTTGTCAAGTCATGTAGCATAGACACAAAGAAGTTAACAAGTACCTTGTGAGGAGATGACGGTGGGGTTACATTGATAGTACCTATTGGAAAAGTGGATCAAAACCCTTTCTCTCTCCTGGGTTTCGCCTATTAGTGCAAAAGCTTTCAAGAAAGATCTGAGGACACAGAAGCAGCAAGTCAGATGAAATGAAGAGCATACATCAATATCAGGGTTCGAAGAGGACCCTGGGTCTCTTGAGGAAAAACAAAACACTGGTCAAATCAAGATATAATTTATTTGGATTACCGGGGTGGCAGGCATTAAACGTCTATTTTTTGAGAAATGCCTTTGTTGCCTTCATGCTTGAACTAAATGTGTCAAATGGCTACAATAGTGATAAATGGTTACCTGAGAGATTGGTCCAATGTCATCCCTGTAAATTCAAAAAATGTAAGGTACTCTTCAGCAACCATCTTGCTGAAGTCATTGCTGTAAGAAAGAAAGATGATAGTGTTTAGATACACACCAAAGACCACAATTGCCAGTAACAAAACTCACAAGTAAATAGTTTATAGGTAACTGTTGCCTTGCCACGAGGATTCAAAACTCCCCACACACTACCCTGAAAGGGTCAAGGATCTCAGGCTCTCACTGGTTTGTACAGAGCCGTGTACAGAGCCGTGTACAGAGCACATCACTTTCATACCTAAAACACAGCAGGCCTTGACTTCTACACAGCGTTAGATTCATTGTTATTTAGAAGGGAAAAATACACTTGCGTTTCTATGAACGCCCACAGAGAAAAAAACCCTGTTCCAGTTTCAATCAACAAATGTACTGTAGAGGACAACTCCACTTTCTTCTAGCTCTACCTAGGGCTCTAGCTGGGGCTCTAGCTGGGGTTTTATCTGGGCTTTATCGGCTTGGCCCTAATTTATGTGCTCTGACACCTGGAGTTACATGGCAAATGGACCAGGATCAAAGGACAGTGCCCAAGGACTAGCCAAAATGCATCTGTTAAAGTATTCAGTGGACTGAATAATTCTATAGTATCCATCATATATGGTATCTGAAACTTGTTTACTCTAGATAACTGTTGTTATCCATGGATGCATGATCTCGGTGGTAACTTGCATCTGCACAGGGTGAACTCTGATTTACTATTACGCAAAGGGTTTTTGTCTTAGGAATTCTGTCTTGGTTTTATGTTGAAAGGTGACACCTTCAGAATTAAATGCCTTTGTTCTCTCTTATCCTGTACCCAGTCCACAGGGGAAGGTTATATGATCAAATCTCTTTGTTCATGCTTCGTCTTCCAAGTTCAGGATCTATACGCCTAGAAGTATGCTTTGTAAATTAAGCTTTACGCCTTGTATGTGAATCCATTCAGTGCACAATTTTAATACAATTTCTGCCTTTGATATAGACAATTCTCAGACAAATTCTTGCTAGTCAACGTCAACTCATTGCCTAATGCTTTGCTTGTATATTTTTTATTATCTTTATGGAATCAGAAAAACATTCTAATAGGCTAATTACAAGTCGCATGTTATGTATTTATAGTATCTTATATACTATATATATACTATATATATAGTATATAAGATACTATAAATATATATATATACACAATATATATAGTATATATATACATAGTATATATATATACACATAGTATATATATATACACATAGTATATATATATACACAATATATATATATAGTATATATATATATAAATATAGTATATATATATATATATATATGTATATATATATATAGTATATATATAGTATATATATATATATATATATATGTATATATATATGTATATATATATATAGTATATGTATATATATAGTATATATAGTATATATATATATAGTATATATATATATAGTATATATATATATAGTATATATATATAGTATATATATATATATACATATACACACACACCAAATATTACTGGCCACTACAGCTGTATCTGGGAATAGTCAGAATAAAGGACAAAGAAATGTAGGAGTTGGTTTCCTTGGCGACACAGACCACTGTATTTGATCAGAGACTCTCCTTAAAAATCTGTGTGCATCTGACAGCCAGTTCATTTTGGGGTTATTCCAATGAATACTAATAATAATTTGTAGAGTATATTCTCCACCCTCACCGCACACAGGAAAACAGGTAAAAACAACAAAAAGTAGAAAGGAAAAAAACTATGCATTAGGTTATATTTTGATGTCAAAGACAGACTAAGCAGACTAAGCAATCAAACAAAAGTTAGCTGGAGTAGGTCAGTCTTCAGTTGTTTTTAAATGAGGAAATTGAAGCTGCCTCCTTGACATGTGAAGGTTGAGTGTTGAAGAGCTGAGGGGACACGTGTGAAGGTTGAGTGTTGAAGAGCTGAGGGGACACGTGTGAAGGATGAGTGTTGAAGAGCTGAGGGGATACGTGTGCAGGTTGAGTGTTGAAGAGCTGAGGGGACACGTGTGCAGGTTGAGTGTTGAAGAGCTGAGGGGACACGTGTGCAGGTTGAGTGTTGAAGAGCTGAGGGGACACGTGTGCAGGTTGAGTGTTGAAGAGCTGAGGGGACACGTGTGCAGGTTGAGTGTTGAAGAGCTGAGGGGACACGTGTGAAGGATGAGTGTTGAAGAGCTGAGGGGATACGTGTGCAGGTTGAGTGTTCCAGAGCTGAGGGGACACGTGTGAAGGTTGAGTGTTGAAGAGCTGAGGGGACATGTGCGAAGGCCTCGTCACCCATGCTGCACAGGCTGTTTGACTCTGACTGTAGTGGGTGTACTGGGGAGTAGCTCTCCAGAATTTGGCATACGTATGTTGGTGCAATAGGTTTTATATAGAGCTCATAAAAGAACCCAAAGTCGCTGAGGATGGCAATTGACAAACAAAACAGCCCGAATACCATTTCATAACGTCTTACTAAAATATGCTAATAAGCCTAATTTGTTCTGCTCAATTTCCTAAGTGTAATTGAAATGATAATTGGTGGTGATTATCTAATTTGCCTCAATTCTCATCAGTTTGTCTTTTTGAAAAAAACTTTCCAATCTGAGCCTTCTGGCACAGCAGTCAAATTGCGCAACAGACCGGTCTGATGTTAATTATGCTACTCATTTCCACTAGCCTGGTCCCAGATCTGTTTTAAATTACCTTAGGAGTTGAAATGACAAAATAAAAACAAAAATCAGGGTCCAGGATACTATTCCAATGATTATTAGAAAGAGAGCAATAGTCTCCTTTTCTTTCTCCTATTGGTAACTGTAACAACCTAGCCAGCAACATTGTTGTCACAGTTTTTTTTTTTTTTCACATAACTTTTCTTGATCTTTGAGACACGTGATTTTGTCTCTGAGCGTTGGGCAGTGAGTGAAGCAGGCCAAGCTGTGTGACGTTGGGGCTTCAGTTGCAGTATTTACTTATGGTGGAAAACGTTGCAGGGGTTGTGGCAGCACTGATCCAAGATGCCTCTCTTAACCATCATATCCATCTGGTACTCTTCTACCTCATTCTCCTGGACCGATTTCAGCGAGAGGAACTCTGGAAGAAGATCTGAGTCTCTTTTGGCCTTTCTCTCCGCACACCAGGTAGAGGGCGTCCATCAGGTGAGTGCCACACAAGTACTGGGGGGGTGAGGGCAGCGTCCACAGCAGCTTGGAACAAGAGGCCTATGGGGGATGGTGGTGAAGCTCTGTAGTAAAGTAGCAGCAGAAATGCCAAAGGAAGGCTGGTTGAGGCAGAACAACCAGGTCCTCCCCCCCATTTACACCCATGGAGTAGACACGAATTTGCTCTTTGTCAGTTTCTGCGGAAAAGGGGAAGTCACTATGTGATCAAATGGTAAGTGACGATCCAATTGCTTGTCTCATTAGGCATGTTCGTCTTTGTAAGTGAGGGGAGTGGTCCAAGCGCGGGGCTGGTGAATGGGGCGTAATGAGGATGAGTGGCTCAGATGTCAAGAGGATTCAGGCATTGGTGGCCTATGCATGGCCCACCTTCTCCTGAATCAACCATACTAAAGAGCATTTGTTTGAAGGTAGCTAGTGCGAGACAGCTGGTGGCTCCAAGAGTGTTCTGAGTGTGTGTTAAAGTACTTGGTACCTTTTGGAGGTGAAGGTACTTAATAACCATATCCTTTTGAGGTGTTAGTGGGATGTTCCATGTTGACACATTGCTCATTAGCTGAATCTCTGAACATGTCAGATCTTGTGACAACTTCTTCAACAACGCACTCCAAGTTAATGTCATGGTTAAACTGAGACCGCTATATGACATTGGGGCAGCCGGTAGCCTAGCGCTTAGAGAGGTGAGCCAGTAACCGGAGGGCTGCCAGTTCGAATCCTGGGTCTGATGGGCTGGCAAACAGAGGGTTGCTGGAATCAAATCCTAGATGCCATTGCCTGCCATTGTGCAAGGCACTGAGCCCCTCACAAGGTGGAAGTCAAATTTCGATTGGACCTTGTGATCTTAATCTTAAATTGCCATGAACAGCAAGATAAACCACTATAGTACTGATCATCAATTCGTCATTTCTGCCCTGCTAGAGCTGTCCCAGTCAATTGTAAGTGCTGTTATTTTGAAGTGGAAACGTCTAAGAGCAACTACGACTCAGCTGCAACGTGATAGGCCACACATGCTCACAAAATGGGACTGCCCCGTGCTGAAGTGCATAAAAAGTGTCTGTCCTCAGTTGCAACACTCACTATCGAGTTCCAAACTGCCTTTGGAAGCAACATCAGCACAAGCATGGTTTGTCGGAATCTTCATGAAATGGGTTTCCATGGCCGAGCAGCCGCACACAAGCCTAAAATCCCCATGCGCAACGCAAAGCGTTGGCTGGAGTGGTGTAAAGCTCGCCGCCATTGGACTCTGGAGCAGGGGAAACGCGTTCCCTGGAGTGATGAATCACGCTTCACCATCTGGCGTTCCGACGGACGAATCTGGGTTTGGCGGATGCCAGGAGAACGCTACCTGCCCCAATGCATAGAGCCAACTGTAAAGTTTGGTGGAGGAGGAATAATGGTCTGGGGCTGTTTTTCATGGTTCGGGCTAGGTCCACGTAGTAATGTTCCAACATCTAGTGGAAAGCCTTCCCAGAAGAGTAGAGGCTGTTATAGCAGCAAAAGGGGGACCAACTCCATATTAATGCCTGTGATTTTGCAACGTAGTGCATCTTTAAGCATCTCACATCTGGTGAGGTTAGTAGCGAGTCATGTAGTAGAATCTAATCCTTGAGACAGGACAAGCATATCCTATTTCTTTGTAGTGCTTGTCACCACACACACATCAACCCTGGTGCAGCCTAGACACAAAATAATAATTTATAGAATGTGATATGTAATCAATACCACTGAGGGGTCAAATTTTGGGGCATTTTGAAGTGTTTGTCTGACAGGCCTGTGAGAGGTGTGTGTGTGTGTGCTGCGGTTATTGCAGGTGGAGAGGAGGTGCTGCTATTTTTCTGGAGTGAGGGGGTGTATAAAAGGATTGGGGTCCTAGAGGCAGAACAGCTGCACCCCAGGGCAACGTTCAGGCCTGGCAGGGAAGCAGACCCGCAGCATTAGGAAATTGGATGAGTCGCTAGAACCAAAGGAAATCCTGGCCAAAGCTAAATTCCAAATGGCACCCTATGCCCTGTTTAGTCCACTCCTTTTGACCAGGGCCCATAGAGCTAGTGTCAAAAGGAGTGCGCTAAATAAGGAGGCATTGGCGACGCAACTAGAAAGTGATGAGACCACAAATGCATAAATTAAGCAAAGACCAAGCCTGTATTGGCGGCTGTTTAGCCAGGACTATTTTTGATGCCAGCATGCAAATAAAATACTGGATTTTTGCATGTGTGGGATTTCTAGGGTTGGGAGATCGTGTTTGTTGACCTTTCATTGACTCATCACAAATGGTAAGAAATTCATAACTATCCGCACCACAACATTTTCAGCAAAGAGCAGTAATTTCCCTGTCAAAAACTGTGTTTTAGATAAGCAGTGATATTATGCTAGTAAACAAACAAACGCCAGCTAACTCTGTAGCCATAGATTGTGCACCTTCCATTGTTTAGCTAAGTAGCTAGCTGGTTGATGGTTTTCCTTATGTAAGCAGAACAGATGAAAGCAATATTCACCTCCACAAATGCTGTTTACATTGATATCCATACTGAATAAAGCAGTTAAGGGGCCTTGTGGGCACCCTTATATTTTTCACTTAATTTAAGGGGGAAATTCACCTTAAAATGTTTTGCGCATCTAACTTAAAGGAAACTAAGAGAAAAGGGTGAAATTAACTGAAGATGTTTCATGCAACAGACTCCAGGTCCTTGGCCACAGAGTCTGAGAAGGAGTGGAGAAGACCTGAGTTAGGTAACAACAGTGGAGGACATGAAGGAGACCTGGTTTAGGTAACAGTAGAGGGTAGGACACACTCACTTCTTTCCCAGGTGCTTGGCCACGTCGGAGCGGCGAAAGCCCTCCAGGTGGTAGAGCCGTCGTGCGAGGCGCTGGGCCCCCTCTTGGTCTCCTCGGTTTCCATTGAGCAGAGTGTCTGTGCTGTCCTTCAGCCGCTCCGTGCTGCCCATGTCTGAGTCCCAGTCCGACAGCGCCGTCTTCAGCCCTGCATCACTGCTGGGAGAGAAGGATGGAAGAGATGAGGAGAAATATAAAGCGAGCAAGAGGGAGAGTGAAAGAGATGTTTATCAGGGCACAATAACCAAGCATTACCCCAAACACAAATAACCCTGGTCAAACCTGTCAACACACAAATCTAGAACGTAGAGCACACCTTGAAGGGCTTGCAATGGGGATCACACACTGAAAAGCTTGGTCCCAGAAACGTATAGATTAATCATGTCAAACTAGGGCCGTATTCATTCATGGAAAAACTAAAACATGCATTTCTAAAAATTGACAAGTTTGGTTTGTCCCTCCCAGGGACAAACCTGGGGGGTTTGTCCCTCCCAGTTTCAACCTGTTAGACCAGTTCTGTGCTTTTCAAACCAGTTCTGTGCTTTTCAATCCAGTTCTGTGCTTTTCAATCCAGTTCTGTGCTTTTCAATCCAGTTCTGTGCTTTTCAATCCAGTTCTGTGCTTTTCAATCCAGTTCTGTGCTTTTCTTCTGCCTGACACTCATTTGAAACGTTTCATATAAACTCCTTGGAGACATCAGATTGCAGTGACAGTGGAGCCTGGGAGTCAAGTGCTTATTTTGTAGTTTGCCTTTCATTCCTGACAATGTCATGTCAATTGCTTTTACCTGCTGGGAAGATAATGGCTGCACATTAAGTTCATGCTGATGGGTGAAAGAAAGACAGACTGTGATGGTGGCAGTATTAGCACTGGGATCACCTTCCCATTGACCCAATATTAGAAGTGACGCCAAGTACAAATAGTGTACTTGCTAGGCTAAATACAGTAGATTGTCTTTCAAACGAGTCCAGCCTGTCAATTAACAACCATTTCTTATTTATAATGACGATCTGTACCTAGACTAAGAAAGGAATCCATCTTACATCTAACCAGACAGTCCAACATTTAAAAATAATACAAAATCACCATGAGTGGGCATCAGGGGGGGGATCCTCAAACTAGATCAGTGAGATGATGTAATGGGGTATATGCAGTATCTAAACCCAGTACTGGATCAGAGGAGCAGGTTCTGCTGCCTCACAGAACACAGTGGATCCACTCATAACACAGAGAGAGAAAAGAGGGAATGACAAGGACGAGCTAGAACCAGCCATTAGGGAGTACTCGCACAGGGCCGGCCCTGATGAGAGGCGGTGTCAGTAGCAATTAAGCTGTAACATCCAGGGTGTGTGTGTGTGCTGCTCGGTCCATTTCTCTCCAGCAAGGCTGGCACAGCGGGCAGGTGGCATGATGAACCATGATGAATGGTAAGCGATTTGGATGTTGCACAAGGACAACCGCTAAATAAAAAAAACGTAATTTGAACAAAACTGTAGAGTTGAGAAACAACTTGAGTTCCTAACTTCTGTGCAAATGTTGGCCTACTGTAAATTGGTTCATTGGTAGTAACACAATTAATTGCATCACTCTCAGGCGTAAAATCCTAGTCATTGGAGCACAATATCCAGTAATGGAGTTGAAAGGTCAGCTGGTACGAAAGGTCTATTTCTATCAGCCATACTGCACCAGGAACTTAGGACAACTGCAATCCTAATGTGCTTAATAAGAGTGGATAACATGGAGCAATACCACGACTGAGCTTATAAATTAAAACAATATAGCCAGTCAAGAGTTGGTGGGCTTTTTCAACACTGTACTGGGTAAAAAAGAAAGCCCAATATTTTATACTGCACTGCCACCTGTTGATCGTACAAGCACACAGCAGTACAATAGCCTACATTTCTATTACATAGACCTATGTTTTTAATGTTTGGAAATTACAATGTACTACTATTGCAATTAAACCACTGCAAAAAAAGGGACGTGTGGAAGACAGAGCAAAACGAGTCAAACTAAATGGCCCTGTTTATCCAGAGGAGCATTCAGTTGGGAACAATTTGGAACAGCATGTGAAATAGGTTCATGATATATAGAGGTATCATGCCAGCTCGATTCAGGACATTTAGAAGTGTAACTATCTGCAACATTTGTATACTGAACGTGGCCCTGAACATCAGGCAGGACTAGAGAAGGTCACTGTAACAGCGTTTCCCATTTGCATCCCATTTCCCTACATCAACATACCAGTGTTTAATCCCATCATTTTACTATAACCCACTGCTCTAAAAACAAACAAAAAATTGTTTAATACACTGTCTAGTGCTGTGTGTGTGTGTGTGTGTGTGTGTGTGTGTGTGTGTGTGTGTCTGCCTGACTTTTTTTATATTAAGCAACAGTAAATGTATCATACCCACTACCACCTGGATGGATGGCACGCATCATACCCACTACCACCTGGATGGATGGCACGCATCATACCCACTACCACCTGGATGGATGGCACGCATCATACCCACTACCACCTGGATGGATGGCACGCATCATACCCACTACCACCTGGATGGATGGCACGCATCATACCCACTACCACCTGGATGGATGGCACGCATCATACCCACTACCACCTGGATGGATGGCACGCATCATACCCACTACCACCTGGATGGATGGCACGCATCATACCCACTACCACCTGGATGGATGGCACGCATCATACCCACTACCACCTGGATGGATGGCACGCATCATACCCACTACCACCTGGATGGATGGCACGCATCATACCCACTACTACCTGGATGGATGGCACGCATCATACCCACTACCACCTGGATGGATGGCACGCATCATACCCACTACCACCCGGATGGATGGCACGCATCATACCCACTACCACCTGGATGGATGGCACGCATCATACCCACTACCACCTGGATGGATGGCACGCATCATACCCACTACCACCCGGATGGATGGCACGCACTTTTTGCACCAAAGTACGTTCATCTCTAGAAGACAGTACGCGTCTCCCTCCTGAGCGGTATGACGGCTGCATGTTCCTATGGTGTTTATACTTGTGTATACTTGCGAACGTGGTACCTTCAGGCTTTTGGAAATTGCTCTCAAGGATGAACCAGACTTGTGGAGGTCTACAATTTTTTTTCTGAGGTCTTGGCTGATTTCTTTTGATTTTCCCATGATGTCAAGCAAAGAGGCACTGAGTTTGAAGGTAGGTACATCCACAGGTACACCTCCAATTGACTCAAATTATGTCAATTAGCCTATCAGAAACTTCTAAAGCCATGACATAATTTTCTGGAATTTTCCAGGCTGTTTAAAGGCACAGTCAACTTAGTGTATGTAAACTTCTGACCCACTGGAATTGTGATACAGTGAATTATAAGTTAAATAATGTGTCTGTAAACAATTGTTGGAAAAACTACTTGTGTCATGAACAAAGTAGATGTCCTAACAGACTTGCCAAAACTATAGTTTGTTAACGAGTTTCAATGACTCCAACCTAAGTGTATGTAAACTTTGACTTCAACTGTGCCCCCAACCAGAAGCCATGAATTACAGGCAACATTCACACTGAGTCAAAGGGTAGAGCTGCCCCTTTCAAGGAGTGGGACTCTAACCCGGAAGCTTGTAAGAAATCCCACTATACCCTCCGACGAACCATCAAACAGGCAAAGTGTCAATACAGGACTAGGATCGAATCATACTACACCAGCTCCGACCCTCGTCGGATGTGGTAGGGCTTGCAAACTATTAGACTACAAAAAGGAAGCACAGCCGAGAGATGCCCAATTACACGATCCTACCAGATGAGCTAAATAACTTCTATGCTCGCGTCGAGGCAAGTAACACTGAAACATGCATGAGAGCATCAGCTGTTCCGGACGACTGTGATCACACTCTCCGCAGCCGATGTGAGTAAGAGCTTTAAACAGGTCAACATTCACAAAGCCGCAGGGCCAGATGGATTACAAGGACGTGTCCGCCGAGCATGCGCTGAACAACAGGCAAGTGTCTTCACTGACATTTTCTACCTCTCCCTCAAAGCTCATCAATAAGCTACGGATCCTGGGACTAAACACCTCCCTCTGCAACTGGATCTTGGACTTCCTGATGGTGCTGCCCCCAGGTGGTAAGGGTAGGTAACAACACATCCGCCACACTGATCCTCAACAGGGGGGCCCCTCAGGGGTGTGTGCTCAGTCCCCTCCTGTACACTCATGACTGCACAGCCAGGCACAACTCCAACACCATCATTAAGTTTGCTGATGACACAAGTGGTAGGCTTGATCACCGACAACGATGAGACAGCCTGTAGGGAGGTCAGAGACCTGACAATGTGGTGCAAGGAAAACAGCCTCTCCCTCAATGTGATAAAGACAACGGAGATGATTTTTGACTACAGGAAAAGGAGGACCGAGCACACACCTATTCTCATCGACGGGGCTGTAGTGGAGCAGGTTGTAAGCTTCAAGTTCCTTGGCGTCCACATCACCAAACTAACATGGTCCAAGCACACCAAGACAGTCGTGAAGAGGGCACGACAAAACCTATTCCCCCTCAGGAGACTGAAAAGATTTGGCATGGGTCCTCAGATCCTCAAAAGGTTTTACAGCTGCACCATCGAGAGCATCCCGATGGGTTTCATCACTGCCTGGTATGGCAACTGCTCGGCCTCCGACCGCAAGGCACTACAGAGGGTTGACCAATTGTGATTTTTCAACACCGATGCCGATTATTGGATGACCAAAAAAGCAGATAAGGATTTATTTGTAATAATGACAATTACAACAATACTGAATGAACACTTATTTTAACTTAATATAATACATCAATAAAATCAATTTAGCCTCAAGTAGATAATGAAACATGTTCAATTTGGTTTAAATAATGCAAAAACAAAGTGTTGGAGAAGAAAGTAAAAGGGTAATATGTGCTATGTAAGAAAGCTAACATTTAAGTTCCTTGCTCAGAACATGAAAGCCGGTGGTTCCTTTTAACATGAGTCTTCAATATTCCCAGGTAAGAAGTTTTAGGTTGTAGTTATTATAGGACTATTTCCCTCTATACCATTTGTATTTCATTAACCTTTGACTATTGGATGTTCTGATAGGCACTATAGTATTGCCAGTGTAACAGTATAGCTTCCGTCTCTCTCCTCGCTCCTCCCTGGGCTCGAACCAGCAATACAACGACAAAAGCCACGCTCGAAACAGCGTTACCGATGCAGAGCAAGGGAAACAACCACAGGCTCAGAGCAAGTGACGTTTGAAACGCTATTAGCGTGCGCTAACTAGCCAGCCATTTCACTTCGGTTACACCAGCCTCATCTAGGGAGTTGATAGGCTTGAAGTCATAAACAGCGCAATGCTTGACGCACAACGAAGAGCTGCTGGCAAAACGCACGAAAGTGCTGTTTGAATGAGTGTTCACGCACCTGCTTCTGCCTACCACCGCTCAGTCAGATACTTGTATGCTCAGTCAGATTATATTGCAACCTCCCCCCCCCCCCTCCCCTTCTACGCTGCTGCTGCTACTCATTATCTATGCATTGTCACTTTAATAACTCTACCTACATGTACATATTACCTCGACACCGGTGCCCCCACACATTGACTCTGTACAGGCACCCACTGTATAAAGCCCTGCTATTGTTATTTACTGCTGCTCTTTAATAATTTCTTATTCTTATCTCTTGCTTTTTGGGGGGTATTTTCTTAACTACATTGTTGGTTAAGGGCTTGTAAGTAAGCATTTCACTGTAAGGTCTACACCTGTTGTATGTGGCGCATGTGACAAATAACATTTGATTGACACGCATCATACCCATTACCGCTTAGACTAGATGGACAACACACATCACACCTATTACCACCTAGATGGATTACTTTTTCACAGCAGCCACAATAAGAGATCCTGGGAGACTAAAAGGGGGAGCTTGTCCAGTGATCCTGAGAGACTAAAAGGAGGAGCTTGGCCAGCGCCTTTTACTAATTTTGATGGAGTGAGATGTGTACTGGATCCGAACGACAGGCGCTCCACCCACGGCAGTGTTATACTTGGAAAGCTCTCTGGCAGAGCCAGAGGCCCCAGGGCTAAAGAGCTGGACGGATATATATGAGCTGCATCACAAACTGAACCCTATATAGTGTACTAAGTAGTAAGGGGAGGGATGTGGAGACGCACTCCACTTTGACACCATCCTCTGACTCATCCTCAAAACACTCGTTGCTATGCAGAATTGTTTTTATGCGAGGCAACAACTTGTATTGATCTGTGAAATGGTGCTAGGTTACAAGAAAAGGGTTATTTTTGAGTTCTTAGTGCCTTCAGAAATTACAGCCCGAATTAAAAAAATGTATTAAATATATCTCCCCCCCTCACCCACAAACACATGACAAAGTCAAAACATGTTTAGAAATTGTAGCTAATTTATTGAAAATTAAATCTCATTCAAATACGTATTCAATCCTGAGCCAATAAATGTTAGAATCACCTTTGGCAGTGATTACAGCTACGAATCCTTCTTGGTTGCACACCTGGATTGTACAATTGCCCATTATTCTTGTTAAAATTCTTCAAGCTCTGCCAAGGTGGTTGTTGATCAATGCTAGACTGCCATTTAAGTCTTGCCATTGATTTTCAAGCTGATTTAAGTTAAAACTGTAATTAGGCCACTCAGGAACATTCACTGTCATCTTGGTGACCAACTCCAGTGTATATTTGGCCTTGGGTTTTAGGTTATTGTCCTGCTGAAAGGTGAATGTCTCCCAGTGTCTGTTGGAAAGCAGACAGAACCAGGTTTTCCTCTAGGATTTTGTCTGTGCTTATAGTTGTATTCCATTTATTTGTATCCCCCCCAAAAAACTGGCCAGTCCTTAACGATTACATACCCATTACATGATGCAGCCACCCCCATGTTTGACAATATGAAGAGTGGTACTCAGTGATGTGTTGGATTTGCCCTAAATATAATGCTTTGTATTCAGAACAGTATTTGCAGTATTACTTAAGTTCCTTGTTGCAAACAGGATGAATATTTTGGAATATTTATGTTCTGTACAGGCTTCCTGTTTTTCACTGTCATTTAGGTTAGTATTGTGAAGTAACTACAATGTTGTTAGTCCATCATCAGTTCTCATATCACAACCATTAAACTCTGGAACTGTTAGAAGTCACCATTGGCCTCATGGTGAAATCCCTGAGCTGTTTCCTTCTCTCCGGCAACAGAGTTAGGAAGGACACCTGCATCTTCATAGTGACTGGGTGTATTGATACACCATCCAAAGTGTAATTAATAACTTCACCATAGCCAAATGTCTACTTTATTTTTTACACATCTACCAATTGGTGCCCTTCTTTGCGAGGCATTGGAAAACCTCATGGTGTTTGTGATTGAATCTGTTCCTTAAATTCCCTACTTGATTGAGGGACCTTCAGGATAATTGTATGTGTAGGGTACAGAGATGGGGTAGTTATTCAAAAATCATGTTAACCACTTTTATTGAAAATAGAATGAGTCCATGAAACTTGTGAAGCACATTTCTACTCCTGAACTTATTTAGGCTTGCCATAACAAAGGGGTTGAATACTTAGTCTGATGACATTTCAGCTTTACATTTATTAAAATTTCTAAAATAATCTAGAAAAATTAAAAATATGTCCACCTTCAAATGATGGTGTATTGTGTAGCTCAGTGACACAAAAACCTTATTTAATCTATTTTCAATTTAGGCTATAACGTGTGGATAAGTAAAAGGGTGTGAACACTTTCTGAAGGAACTGTATACTGTGAAAATACGGAACGGTTTCAATTCCAGCACCACAGCCCTAGTGAAGAATTCACATTCCTGGGTCAGTGGAGCAATGTAAGACAAACAGAAATTCACTATTGAAGGTTAGACAAACCAAGTCTTTCATAGTTCTGCATTTAACTGAGCAAATGGTAGTCACACGTTAAAGTAAACTGATTGTTTAGCACAAAAAGACAGCCTTTGTTTCAATAACTGTCTATTGAGTAGAGGCCCAAGTACTTAAACCTTTATTTTTATACAACCAATAACTGAAGTTGTCCAGCCAATACAGTGACCCCAAAACATATATTTCTAGAGCTATGCACCAACCAAAACTATAATAAAGCTATACAAAGAGAAGTCTTTTTTGAAACTATGATTTTTCATTAGGGAGTTCACAGTGCGTTTTAGATTGTGGATCTGGCACTAAACGCAATGTAAAATAACACAGATGTGTTTGAGGGAAACAATTAGTGAAAATACTTTCTGCTGCCCGAGCCGAATCCTTAAAATGTCACCTAAACACAATCTGGCTGCTTGCACTATGGAACCGTGGCACTACTAATCATGGTATTTACAGGACATGAATGCCCTTGGTTTCAATTATTTAATTTAGAAAAAGCTTACTGAAAATACATTGAGGCCATGACAGAAAAGGTGAACTTGCTCAGGAGTGCAGTCTACTCTATCATCTTATAACTCCAACACTTCCCAATTTGATTTCTTAACAAATATGGCTACAACTTCTGCTAAGTAAAATGTAGGTTTGTGCCATTATCTATGAAACAGCGTTTGTCGGCACCAGCCTGGGGTGTTACTGACAGATGTTGCGCAGAAGGTTGGTCCATTTATTCAGTTCTCCTCAAGTGCTTGATTTAATGTCAGCACTCCTCCGACCATAGCAATGGACCACTGTTTACTTGACCTAGCACATTCATCTCGTAGGCATGTGTCCTAAAAAAGCATGCTTGAATTCATACACAAAGGTTATCCGTGAGTGAGTGAAAGTTAAGGATGCTGTTCTAGATATCTACCACTGTGTGGCACAACTAAGTGAAAGCCAAGGGAGATTCAGCTTCATCTATTGTACAGCTGCCCGATGGGTTATAAAGGTTTATCCTCTTGTTCCTCAGAAATCACCTCATTCAACTGTATTGCTAGACATGGACTACAAACTTGTTTCTTCAAATTGGACATCGCTTCACTGACTCATCCCTCAAGGAGTTACCTAGGCAACACGCTATGCCAGGTATTCTTTGCAAATCCAATGCAATACATCAAAGAATGTCTGGCATTCTTCACTCAGGATAGCCCAGCATAAGCACACACACAGTCCAGTTGATATAGCCAGATAAAAACACATACTATACAGCCTTTTCAATATAGCTTCTCAGTCAACTGGACTTTTTAGAGTATTTGTGAGTCAAAAGAGGTTATTTGCATGTGTCATTTTGCCAATTACAAAATAGTAGCAGGAAGAGCTTATCGTTAAGACATCTAAAATGTTAATAGGAAATAAGCAGACAAAAGATCATCAAAAGCTTGAATGTATGACTATTTCAGTCAAAGCATCCATGGCATTAGTAATGTGAAAGCAGAACACACTAAATTGACAGTGGTTGACTGATGAATCCCTGACGTGGAGCAAAACAATTGGTGTGAATCGTAAGGAAATAATTGAATAATTTAAATAGTTTTTCATAAATGCAACCATGAACTGCACGTGTCGTTTGATTGAAACGTATCGTTTAATTATAGACAATGAAACAGAAAGCTGGTTTGGTAATCACGTGCTTCGTTCTGACTGTCACGCAATTCCAGGGTAATAAAGAATGTATTTTCTTATTTTGAAAGGATATTCACTAAAACAACGAATATATGTCATGATTCCATGCACTAAAAAAAGACAACCAAAAGAGCTCAGTTTAGTGAGTAACGTTAGCGGCACAAATGTTACCGTTGAACGTTACATGGGCTGCGTTAAATCAGGCAGACCAATTCTGATATTTTCTCAATAGGTATTTTGACCAACCAGAACAGTTCTGTAAAAAAAATCTGATGTGTTTAGTCAATAGACCAATTAGTGGAAAAATATCAGATTTGGGCTGCCCGTCTAAACTTAGCCTTAGTTGTTTCGTGAAGTGAGAAATTAGACATTACTGAGAGAATAAACCTGTTGAAAATCTCTCAAAAGGAAACTCCTAAACTCCACCCTCCTAAAAAGACAACAGTGTAGCCTATTTGCCAATTTGTAACTGTGCCATGGATAATCTCACCTTCCAAACATTCCTGCGTCCCGTCGGTTATACGTCACATTTGGTGAGTTGTTGGTTTTGTGTTTCATGCGAGTAAATAGCACTAAATCGTCTCATCGCAAGTTCGAATTCAATTGACCACCGTGTCAGCGTTTCATCCAACAACAAAAAAAACTTTACCTGCTGCGAGATTGTGCACAGATATCCAACAATTAAGTCTGAAAACGTTGCTTTAAAAATACTACGGAAAGTTATTCGCGTGCATTCCAGTCCACATGTATAGAGTGCAGCTCGGGCTGTGTATTAGTACCGCGCGCAGTCCACAATACGTTTGTTCAACGAAGAAGAAAATACTTTTACTTTGTTGAATCTCGGCTCATCTCCTACTAGGCTGAAATCTGGAGGCATTTCCCACAAACCATTGCATCCAGATAGCAAGTACCGAAAGAAGAGAGTCCCGTCAGAGAGCAAGAGGCGAAGCGAGAAGGTTCACTCCCGTCAAAATCTGTCCACGATATGCAGACCGCCTGCCTTCCCGCCTTTGGGACAACGACTCTCATTGTTAAAGCGGAAACAAGATAGTCTCGTCATTATACAGCATCTCTGGTCCCGTGCATTGAAACACACATCAAACAGAGAAAGTTATAACATCCTGCCTCCCCGCGAGTGCAGCACAACTTCCCCTTCAGCTGAATAGGCAAAGAGTGTAAGAACAGAAGTAATGAAAGACGGATGCTGAAAATGAACACTTCAATCTGCTCATCCATCGGACTTGCCCAAGTATATCTAATTTATGTTAATGGTTATGTTAATGATATGGTTTGGCATTCTCCATCTTTGGGATTGACATGGACAATAAACTATTCCTCATTTTAATCGACTGCATTTTGTCTGATGAGTCATACCAAAACAAACCTCCATTTTAAAGCAGTAAAGCCTCTTATATAGGTCTAAACTAGCAAAGAAAACACAGAGACCATTTCTCGACCACAGTAACCCTTATTTCAGCCAAACAGGCAATAACAAAAATACACAGTTGATCCTCCTGGGATCAAGATAGAGACAAAACAAACCATTTGCATACAGCCAGTGTATAATCAGCATTTAGAAGGCTTTTACTGAGCATTGAAATCATGTGTCATTTGGTCTGAAAATGAGAAACCACTGCAATTACAGAACCAACTCATCTGTGACGTTGGGTTGGATGTTCCTCAATTCTGTCAAGTTAAGGTTGCAACATTTTGGAATATCAAAACGAAATTAACCTTTAATTTGAATGACAATGAATAATCAAGAACATCAGAATCTGCACTAAAACATAGGCCTAAGCCTATTGCATGAAAACCCTCCAACAAAACAGAGCTTTAAAGAAAAAACATGTCGTACACAAGCTCATCGTCTAATAAAGCAAATGACAGACCCTTAAACCATTAAATGATCTATAACATAAACAAACCCCAGCTTAAGCTTTCAGAGACAGATAAAGTAAGCTGACCACGCTCTGGTGATTGACCATTGAAACACCACAAGGGGAAACCAGCATGCGAATGTGGTGTTTGAGTAGGTCATTTTTTGGTGAATGGATAACTTGAATGCCTCCTCTACTCTCCAATGATTGTCTCTCTGTCACTGTCTGTAACCACAGGCAGACCAAGCCAGCGGTGTTCTGCTCTGTATTCCCAAGTCTCCAGAGGGTGTGTCCAAAAACAGCTGCCGAGAGATTTCCCAGCAATGACTCACTGTCGTCTCGCCCATCCATGGTCTCACTCGTCTCATTAGACGTCCTGGAGGCCTCCTCCATCTGGGACAATGAAGGATCAGGAGCCTGTGCACCAAATGGCACCCTATTCCCTGTGTAGTGAAATACTTTTGAACAAGGCCCATAGAGCCTATATGGTTCTGGTCGAAAAGTAGTGCACTATACAAAGAATAGGGTGCTATTTGGGGCACAAATGGTACTGTTGAAAAACCAGTAGCAGTTTCTAGAACCAATAGTAGAAATTACTACAACCAACAGAGAAGCAATTGCTAGAGCCAACAGAGTAGAAGTTACTAGAGCCAACATAGTAGCAGTTACTAGAACCAACAGAGTAGAAGTTGCTAGAGCCAACAGAGTAGAAGTTACTAGAGCCAACAGAGTAGCAGTTACTGGAACCAACAGAGTAGCAGTTACTAGAGCCAACAGAGTAGAAGTTACTGGAGCCATCAAGAATATGCAATTTAATTTCTTCTGCTTAGCAGTACATTTTTCAGTGGGGCGCTCTCACGAGCACCATTTGAGCTGCACTAAAGAGCTGTCACATGGACTAACTAAACGTTATTAATATTGCATTTGAACTTAACTCGGATGAAATGAATCTATTCTCATTGTCCACAAACGGGGAGGATCACTTAATGCTTAGCAGCGTTTATGTCTGCATGTGGCAGAAGATCAAATCCTTTTCAAATCATAGTCTGACACCAGCACGTCTCAATCCCTACTTTCTCAAACCTCCTCCAACACCATAGTCTTTTTACATCACCGTTTTGCAATTACTACATTGATTGACAGATAAAACTCTGTCACAGTCACTAAAACTGTCTGACACTGGTTCATAAAAAAACATGTAGAAAGGGGGGGGGGTATCAAAATCAATCAGCGTATTCATTCATTACTGTACATGACCTATGGGGAAAAATCAACCCACCTAATGTTACCAGTACCGTGCTCTACAGTATAACCCACCAGCCTAATGTTACCAACACCGTGCTCTACAGTATAACCAACCAGCCTAATGTTACCAGTACCGTGCTCTACAGTATAACCAACCAGCCTAATGTTACCAGTACCGTGCTCTACAGTATAACCCACCAGCCTAATGTTACCAGTACCGTGCTCTACAGTATAACCCACCAGCCTAATGTTACCAGTACCGTGCTCTACAGTATAACCCACCGGCCTAATGTTACCAGTACCGCGCTCTACAGGATAACCCACCAGCCTAATGTTACCAGTACCGCGCTCTACAGTATAACCCACCAGCCTAATGTTACCAGTACCGTGCTCTACAGGATAACCCACCAGCCTAATGTTACCAGTACCGCGCTCTACAGGATAACCCACCAGCCTAATGTTACCAGTACCGCGCTCTACAGTATAACCCACCAGCCTAATGTTACCAGTACCGCGCTCTACAGTATAACCCACCAGCCTAATGTTACCAGTACCGTGCCCTACAGTATAACCCACCAGCCTAATGTTACCAGTACCGTGCTCTACAGTATAACCCACCAGCCTAATGTTACCAGTACCGTGCTCTACAGGATAACCCACCAGCCTAATGTTACCAACACCGTGCTCTACAGTATAACCCACCAGCCTAATGTTACCAGTACCGTGCTCTACAGGATAACCCACCAGCCTAATGTTACCAACACCGCGCTCTACAGTATAACCCACCAGCCTAATGTTACCAGTACCGCGCTCTACAGTATAACCCACCAGCCTAATGTTACCAGTACCGTGCTCTACAGTATAACCCACCAGCCTAATGTTACCAGTACCGTGCTCTACAGTATAACCAACCAGCCTAATGTTACCAGTACCGTGCTCTACAGCATAACCCACCAGCCTAATGTTACCAACACCGTGCTCTACAGCATAACCCACCAGCCTAATGTTACCAGTACCGTGCTCTACAGTATAACCCACCAGCCTAATGTTACCAGTACCGTGCTCTACAGTATAACCCACCAGCCTAATGTTACCAGTACCGTGCTCTACAGTATAACCCACCAGCCTAATGTTACCAGTACCGTGCTCTACAGTATAACCCACCAGCCTAATGTTACCAGTACCGCGCTCTACAGTATAACCCACCAGCCTAATGTTACCAGTACCGCGCTCTACAGTATAACCCACCAGCCTAATGTTACCTGTACCGTGCTCTACAGTATAACCCACCAGCCTAATGTTACCAGTACCGTGCTCTACAGTATAACCCACCAGCCTAATGTTACCAGTACCGTGCTCTACAGTATAACCAACCAGCCTAATGTTACCAGTACTGTGCTCTACAGTATAACCCACCAGCCTAATGTTACCAGTACCGCGCTCTACAGTATAACCCACCAGCCTAATGTTACCAGCATTGTGCTCTACAGTATAACCCACCTAATGTTACCAGCACCGTGCTCTACAGAATAACCCACCTAATGTTACCAGTACTGTGCTCTACAGTATAACCCACCAGCCTAATGTTACCAGTACCGCGCTCTACAGTATAACCCACCAGCCTAATGTTACCAGTACCGCGCTCTACAGTATAACCCACCAGCCTAATGTTACCAGCACTGTGCTCTACAGTATAACCCACCTAATGTTACCAGCACCGTGCTCTACAGTATAACCCACCAGCCTAATGTTACCAGTACCGTGCTCTACAGTATAACCAACCAGCCTAATGTTACCAGTACCGTGCTCTACAGCATAACCCACCAGCCTAATGTTACCAACACCGTGCTCTACAGCATAACCCACCAGCCTAATGTTACCAGTACCGTGCTCTACAGTATAACCCACCAGCCTAATGTTACCAGTACCGTGCTCTACAGTATAACCCACCAGCCTAATGTTACCAGTACCGTGCTCTACAGTATAACCCACCAGCCTAATGTTACCAGTACCGTGCTCTACAGTATAACCCACCAGCCTAATGTTACCAGTACCGCGCTCTACAGTATAACCCACCAGCCTAATGTTACCAGTACCGCGCTCTACAGTATAACCCACCAGCCTAATGTTACCTGTACCGTGCTCTACAGTATAACCCACCAGCCTAATGTTACCAGTACCGTGCTCTACAGTATAACCCACCAGCCTAATGTTACCAGTACCGTGCTCTACAGTATAACCAACCAGCCTAATGTTACCAGTACTGTGCTCTACAGTATAACCCACCAGCCTAATGTTACCAGTACCGCGCTCTACAGTATAACCCACCAGCCTAATGTTACCAGCACTGTGCTCTACAGTATAACCCACCTAATGTTACCAGCACCGTGCTCTACAGTATAACCCACCTAATGTTACCAACACCGTGCTCTACAGTATAACCCACCAGCCTAATGTTACCAGTACCGTGCTCTACAGTATAACCCACCACCCTAATGTTACCAACACCGTGCTCTACAGTATAACCAACCAGCCTAATGTTACCAGTACCGTGCTCTACAGTATAACCCACCAGCCTAATGTTACCAGTACTGTGCTCTACAGTATAACCCACCAGCCTAATGTTACCAGTACCGCGCTCTACAGTATAACCCACCAGCCTAATGTTACCAGTACCGCGCTCTACAGTATAACCCACCAGCCTAATGTTACCAACACCGTGCTCTACAGTATAACCCACCAGCCTAATGTTACCAGTACCGCGCTCTACAGTATAACCCACCAGCCTAATGTTACCAGTACCGCGCTCTACAGTATAACCCACCAGCCTAATGTTACCAGTACCGTGCTCTACAGTATAACCCACCAGCCTAATGTTACCAGTACCATGCTCTACAGTATAACCCACCAGCCTAATGTTACCAGTACCGTGCTCTACAGTATAACCAACCAGCCTAATGTTACCAGTACCGTGCTCTACAGTATAACCAACCAGCCTAATGTTACCAGTACCGTGCTCTACAGTATAACCAACCAGCCTAATGTTACCAGTACCGTGCTCTACAGTATAACCAACCAGCCTAATGTTACCAACACCGTGCTCTACAGTATAACCCACCAGCCTAATGTTACCAGTACCGTGCTCTACAGTATAACCCACCAGCCTAATGTTACCAGTACCGTGCTCTACAGTATAACCCACCAGCCTAATGTTACCAGTACCGTGCTCTACAGTATAACCCACCAGCCTAATGTTACCAGTACCGTGCTCTACAGTATAACCCACCAGCCTAATGTTACCAGTACTGTGCTCTACAGTATAACCAACCGGCCTAATGTTACCAGTACTGTGCTCTAACCCAGTGAGCCATTGGAACCGTACTCAAACACAGCTTGTCATACAGTTATTTACTGTACTGCAACAGAAGAATTGGGGCTACATCCCAAATTGAACTTTATTGGAACTTTAAATGGAACTTTATTCCTGATTTAGTGCACTACTTTTACCCAGGGTACTATGGGCCCTGGTCAATAGTGCACTATACAGGGAATAGGGTGCCATTTTGGAGCACGGCCTGAGAGATTATGAATAATTCGGTTTGGTTTCTGGTGTCATTACAGAAAACGAAAGGGGTGGAGGTGCTAAAACACATTGTGACTACTTTAGTACAGTAAACATGATCATTTACATTCATTTCCTCTGACATCTAAAGAGGGAACTACACAGCATGAGGAAGTTCTTGTCGTCATGACAACCTGTATACTACTCCAGCAAACACAAAGTATGCCTCTCACTTCATCCAAATCAAACCTGGTTATGACACTCCGCTTGCTTGAGAAACACGTGAAGGGATTTAATTGCAGTGAAATTGTTTTCAGCTGAATACTTTGCATGTGAAGAATGTCTCTAAATGTGCCCTGTGGGTTTATGCCACAAAATATATTTTCAAGCCATATAAAACTAAAACAGACAAAGGCATCCTAAATAAGTGCTTTTAACTGGAAGATGTGAATAAGAGAAGAGGTGGATGTCTTGTATACCAGCTATTTGCTGTTCTGTTGTGTGTAATGAGAAGTAAATCAGACGCTGCACTTGACGCATTAATGAAATTGCTTATTCCAGTTACTAATAAGCACGGTATGGCACGGTATGGCACGGTATGGTTGAAAGGGATGAGGCAAAAGGAAATGGCAAATAAGTTTGGCTGCCCAGACGATTGGCAAACGTACTGTAGATTGTGAAATCATGTGACTAAACAAAAATAAGAAGAAACTGTACTATGAAACAAAGGCGAACTCCATTGAATCAGATGGCTCATTCATTTTTTTAAAACACACTGATAATGCCAAATACTTTACTTTTTTCATTGACAAGATTAGCAAATTTAGGCATGACAACCTCAAACTCTGAACCTACACATCCATGCATAACGATATCGTGGTATAATACATGTTGTATTGTAGATATGTAGTGGTAGAGTAGTTGTGTAATAATGTGTTGTATGATGTACTGTTTTATTAGAATTATTTTGTGATGTAATTGCCTTAAATCTTGTTTGGACCCCAGGAAGAGTAGCTATGGCAACAGCTAATGGGGATCCTTAATAAATACAACAACAAAAAGACCTGTCTCGAGGGGCCCATATTCGTACAGCGGTTTAACACGGAACTAGAGGTCGACCGATTAATCGGAATGGCCGATTAATTAGGGCCGATTTCAAGTTTTCATAACAATCGGAAATTGGTATTTTTGGGCGCCGATTTTGTTTTATACCTTTATTTAACTAGGCAAGTCAGTTAAGAACACATTCTTATTTTCAATGACGCCCTAGGAACGGTGGGTTAACTGCATTGTTCAGGTGCAGAACGACAGATTTTCACCTTGTCAGGTCGGGGGATCCAATCTTGCAACCTTACAGTTAACTAGTCCAACGCAATAACGACCTGCCTCTCTCTCGTTGCACTCCACAAGGAGACTGCCTGTTACGCGAATGCAGTAAGCCAAGGTAAGTTGCTAGCTAGCATTACACTTATCTTATAAAAAACCAATCAATCATAATCAGTAGTTAACTACACATGGTTGATGATATTACTAGATATTATCTAGCATGTCCTGCATTGCATATAATCTGACTGTGCATACACGTATCTGACTGAGTGGTGGTAGGCAGAAGCAGGCGCGTAAACATTCATTCAAACAGCACTTTCGTGCGTTTTGCCAGCAGCTCTTCGTTGAGCGTCAAGCATTGCGCTGTTTATGACTTCAAGCCTATCAACTCCCGAGATGAGGCTGGTGTAGCCGAAGTGAAATGGCTAGCTAGTTAGCGCGCGCTAATTGTCGTTGTATTGCTGGTTCGAGCCCAGGGAGGAGCGAGGAGAGAGACGGAAGCTATACTGTTACACTGGCAATACTAAAGTGCCTATAAGAACATCCAATAGTCAAAGGTTAATGAAATACAAATGGTATAGACGGAAATAGTCCTATAATTCCAATAATAACTACAAACTAAAACTCCTTACCTGGGAATATTGAAGACTCATGTTAAAAGGAACCACCAGCTTTCATATGTTCATGTTCTGAGCAAGGAACTGAAACGTTAGCTTTCTTACATAGCATATATTGCACTTACTTTCTTCTTCAACACTTTGTTTTTGCATTATTTAAACCAAATTGAACATGTTTCATTATTTACTTGAGGCTAAATAGATTTTATTGATGTATTATATTAAGTTAAAATAAGTTCATTCAGTATTGTTGTAATTGTCATTATTACAAATACATTTTTTCTTAATTTTTTCTTATATTTTTTATAAATCGGCTGATTAATCGGTATCAGCTTTTTTTTGTCCTCCAAGAAATCGGTATCGGCGTTGAAAATCAGTCAGTCGACGTCTACACGGAACCCAAACTGGCTGAGCGTGTGCGCCATCGTGCATACATTTATTTTGTCCCCCCACACCAAACGTGACCATGACACGCAGGTTAAAATATCAAAACAAACTCTGAACCAATTATATTAATTTGGGGACAGGTTGAAAAGCATTAAATATTTATGGAAATGTAGCTAGCTAGCTTGCACTTGCTAGCTAATTTGTCCTATTTAGCTAGCTTTCTGTTGCTAGCTAATTTATCCTGGGATTTCAACATTGAGTTGTTATTTTACCTGAAATGCACAAGGTCATCTACTCTGCCAATTAATCCCCAAATAAAACGTTCAACCGACTCATTTCTAGTCATCTCTCCTCCTTCCAGGCTTTTCCTTCTCTTGACTTTATATTGGGATTGGCAACTTTCATAAATTAGGTGTATTACCGCCACCAACCTCGTTCGTCTTTCAGTCACCCACGTGGGTATAACCAGTGAGGAGATAGCAGGTGGGTACCTGCTTCTATAAACCAATCAAGATATGAGAGGCAGGACTTGCAGCGGGAACTGCATCACAAATAGAACTGACCTCTATTTTAGCCCTTGGCAACGCAGAAGCTCGTTGGCGTGCGCAAGCAGTGTGGGTGCAATAATTGAATAATATAGATTTCTAAATGTATTTTGCAATGCTCGTGCACGCGACACGAGCAGTGTAGTCAGCCTGTAAGACTAGGATCGGTTTTGGCTTTTAGATCACAATGAATAAGATTACCTGGTGTGGGGAGACCTGATCCTAGATCAGCACTCCTACTCTGAGACGCTTAGTACATAATGGCCGCTGGCACCTGTTTCTCCTTCGATACATCTCCTTCGCATAGAGCTGATCAGGCTGTTGATTGTGGCCCATGGAATGTTGTCCCACTCCTCTTCAGTGGCTGTGCGAAGTTGCTGGATATTACCGGGAACTGTAACACGCTGTTGCACACGTCAATCCAGAGCATCCCAAACATGCTCAATGGGTGACATGTCTGGTGAGTATACAAGCCATGGAAGAACTGGGACATTTTCAGCTTCCAGGAATTGTGTACAGATCCTTGGGACATTGGGTCGTGCATTATCATGCTGAAACATGAGGTGATGGTCGGTGGATGAATGGCACGATAATGGGCCTCAACATCTTGTCCCGGTATCTCTGTGCATTCAAATTGCCATCGATAAAATGCAATTGTGTTTGTTGTCCGTAGCTTATGCCTGCCCATACATACCATAACCCCACCATCATCATGTGGCACTCTGTTCACAACGTTGACATCAGCAAACTGCTCGCCCACACAACGGCATACACAATGTCTGGCATCTGCCCGGTACAGTTGAAACACGATCCAGTAGGTGAAGAAGCCCGATGTGGAGGTCCTGGGCTGGCGTGGTTACATGTGGTCTGTGGTTGTGAGGCCGGTTGGAGAGAGAGAAACAAGCTTTTTGTGCATATGGACCATTATTGGGATCTTTTATTTCAGCTCATGAAACAGCTCACGTACACTACCATTCAAAAGTTTGGGGTCCATTTTTGTCAGAAATACAGTGTAGACATTGTAAATATTTCCAGCTACAATAGTCATTTTCAACATTAACATAGGCATACAGCAGGAATGCACTCTGGTGAGGGCTCAAAAAGGTGACACTTGTTTTGTGTAAAATAAAAAGTGGCTAATGTGAACCTAACTCACATCTAAAAAATATAAAGAAAGCAATCCAATGTTATGTTGCCTAGACTTTACTGCAAATGACACTCAAGTCTTGAGAAGAAAACAGCACTAATATTGCAGTTAGCCATGACAGCCTTTATAATAGAATGCTTGTTACCATGACAGCCTTTACAATAGATCGCTTGCTACCAAGACAGCCTTAATAATAGAACGCTTGTTACCATGACAGCCTTTACAATAGAATGCTTGTTACCAAGACAGCCTTTACAATAGAACGCTTGTTAACAAGACAGCCTTTACAATAGAACGCTTGTTATCATGACAGCCTTTACAACAGAACGCTTGTTATCATGACAGCATTTACAATAGAATGCTTGTTACCATGACAGCCTTTACGATAGAACGCTTGCTACCATCACAGCCTTTACGATAGAACGCTTGCTACCATCACAGCCTTTATAATAGAACACGTGTTACCATGACAGCCTTTATAATAGAACGCTTGTTACCATGACAGCCGTTATAATAAAATGCTCGTAACCATGACAGCCTTTATAATAAAACGCTCGTAACCATGACAGCCTTTATAATAGAATGCTTGTTACCATGACAGCCTTTATAATAGAACGCTTGCTACCATGACAGCCTTTATAATAGAACGCTTGTTACCATGACAGCCTTTATAATAGAATGCGTGTTACCATGACAGCATTTACAATAGAACGCTGGACTAAAGCATCCGCCAACTCCTAGACAGTCTGTGGTGCATCGTGGCGTTGGTGGATGGAGCGAGACATGATGTATATATCAATGATGTTGCTCTTGCTGCGGGCGATTCCCTGATCCACCTCTACGCAGACACCATTCTGTATACTTCCGGCCCTTCCTTGGACACTGTGCTATCTAACCTCCAAACAAGCTTCAACGCCATACAACACTCCTTCCGTGGCCTCCAACTGTAAAACCAAATGCATGCTATTCAACCATTTGCTGCCTGCACCCGCACGCCCGACAAGCATCACCACCCTGGATTGTTCCGACCTAGAATATGTGGACATCTATAAGTACCTAGGTGTCTGGCTAGACTGTAAACTCTCCTTCCAGACTCATATCAAACATCTCCAATCGAAAATCAAATTTAGAGTCAGCTTTCTATTCCGCAAAAAGCCTCCTTCACTCACGCCGCCAAACTTACCCTAGTAAAACTGACTATCCTACCGATCCTCGACTTCGGCGATGTCATCTACAAAATAGCTTCCAATACTCTACTCAGCAAACTGGATGCAGTTTATCACAGTGCCATCCGTTTTGTTACTAAAGCACCTTATACCACCCACCACTGCGACCTGTATGCTCTAGTCGGCTGGCCCTCGCTACATATTCGTCGCCAGACCCACTGGCTCCAGGTCATCTACAAGTCCATGCTAGGTAAAGCTCCGCCTTATCTCAGTTCACTGGTCACGATGGCAACACACACCCGTAGCACGCGCTCCAGCAGGTGTATCTCACTGATCATCCCTAAAGCAAACACCTCATTTGGCCGCCTTTCGTTCCAGTTCTCTGCTGCCTGTGACTGGAACGAATTGCAAAAATCGCTGAAGTTGGAGACTTTTATCTCCCTCACCAACTTCAAACATCTGCTATCTGAGCAGCTAACCGATCGCTGCAGCTGTACATAGTCTATCGGTAAATAGCCCACCCAATTTACCTACCTCATCCCCATACTGTTTATATTTATTTACTTTTCTGCTCTTTTGCACACCAGTATCTCTACCTGTACATGACCATGTGATCATTTATCACTCCAGTGTTAATCTGCAAAATTGTAATTATTTGCCTACCTCATGCCTTTTGCACACAATGTAATATAGACTCTTTTTTTCTACTTTTTTTCTACTGTGTTATTGACTTGTTAATTGTTTACTCCATGTGTAACTCTGTGTTGTCTGTTCACACTGCTATGCTTTATCTTGGCCAGGTCGCAGTTGTAAAAGAGAACTTGTTCTCAACTAGCCTACCTGGTTAAATAAAGTTAAAAATACAATTTTAAAAATGATATCCCAGATGTGCTCAATTGGATTCAGGTCTGGGGAACGGGCGGGCCAGTCCAATGCCTTCCTCTTGCAGGAACTGCTGACACACTCCAGCCACATGAGATCTAGCATTGTCGTGCATTAGAAGGAACCCAGGGCCAACCGCACCAGCATGGTCTCACAAGGGGTCTGAGGATCTCATCTCAGTACCTAATGGCAGTCAGGCTACCTCTGGCGAGCACATGGAGGGCTGTGCGGCCCCCCAAAGAAATGCCACCCCACACCATGACTGACCCACCGCCAAACCGGTCATGCTGGAGGATGTTGCAGGCAGCAGAACGTTCTCCACCAATCTTGGTGTTCTCTGGCAAATGCCAAATGTCCTGCACGGTGTTGGGCTGTAAGCACAACCCCCACCTGTGGACGTCGGGCCCTCATACCACCCTCATGGAGTCTGTTTCTGGCCGTTTGAGCAGACACATGCACAGTTGTGGCCTTCTGGAGGTCATTTTGCAGGGCTCTGGCAGTGCTCCTCCTGCTCCTCCTTGCACAAAGGCGGAGGTAGCGGTCCTGCTGCTGGGTTGTTGCCCTCCTACGGCCTCCTCCACGTCTCCTGACATATTGGCCTGTCTCCTGGTAGCGCCTCCATGCTCTGGACACTACGCTGACAGACACAGTAAACCTTCTTGCCACAGCTCGCATTGATTTTCCATCCTGGATGAGCTGCACTACCTGAGCCACTTGTGTGGGTTGTAGACTCCGTCTCATGCTACCACTAGAGTGAAAGCACCGCCAGCATTCAAAAGTGACCAAAACATCAGCCATGAAGCATAGGAACTGAGAGGTGGTCTGTGGTTATCACCTGCAGAACCACTCCTTTATTGGGGGTGCCTATAATTTCCACCTGTTGTCTATTCCATTTGCACAACAGCATGTGAAATTTATTGTCAATCAGTGTTGCTTCCTAAGTGGACAGTTTGATTTCACAGAAGTGTGATTGACTTGGAGTTACATTGTGTTGTTTAAGTGTTCCCTTTATTTTTTTGAGCAGTGTATTTGGGCAACACTGCACATTATTACATTGTACACGTTCTGCCTGTGGGGACATCAGTTCTACAATGTGCCAGCAAAAGTGAGAAAGAGGGAAGCGTGTGGTGTTTCTTTCACCTCTATAGTGGCATCCAGTTTAAGCCAGGCCCAGCTCCTGCTACACTTCATCCCTGAACATTTAACATTTAAGTCATTTAGCAGACGCTCTTATCCAGAGCGACTTACAAATTGGTGCTTTCACCTTATGACATCCAGTGGAACAGCCACTTTACAATAGAATCCACTTGTCTAACAAGCAACGCCTAATTTTCACCTAATTCTCTCATAACTAGCTAACGTTGGCTGTCTGACTTTATTAGCAAGCTAATTTTCACACCATAAACTCAATTATTTGATTAGATGATTTGGCTAATTTTGTGCAACATTTCTCTGGCTAGCTAACGGAGAATTCGATCCAGCTTGCAAGATACATAATGCTAATACTTGTTCCACCACACTTTCTCCCTCACCTCAAACTTTCCAAATGCTAGTTTTTTTTAGGTTACAGCTCATGAAGTTCGCTTCATCACCTTCTCACCCCCGTCTCCGTGGTCAGGCATCTCACCTAACTTTACCTCTTCATTATCGTGCTGTAACTAGTAAGTTGGTTGTCTATTCTTTCTTAAGTCGCATGCTGCGCTGCATTCTGTTGTTATGTAAACGATTGGCTGAGCCTTGGAAACAGACAGTATTGCTCCAAACGCACATCACTCGTTCGCATACAGCCAGTAGTGATTCAAAAATGGACAAAAAAAGAAGCTTTTCTTTCAAAAACAAGTACATTTCTAAGTGACCCCAAACATTTGAATGGTAGTATACTTGTGTCACGTGTCTTGATCTTTGCCATTGACGTAACAAGAAGCACAAATAAAGGACTGTTGACTGGAACACAAGAGGCTTCCCCTTAGCAAGGCAGTTAGCCCACTTTTCCCCGAAGACATGGATGTCGATTATGGCATCCCCAGACACCTCTCTGATTCAGAAAGTTTGGGTTAAATGCGGAAGACACATTTCAGTTGAAGGCATTCAGTTGTACAGCTGACTAGGTATCCCCTTTCCCACTTTCAGAGCCAATGGTTTTTATTAGGCCCACTTTTTACTGATTGATAGAAAAAAAAGTTCAGGTATCACAAATCAACAATAATAAATACTGAGACCAGCAAAAGATTTTACAAAAAAAAAATAAGTGTCTGGTATTTCCCTCTTTCCTTCGTATATCATCCGAGTCCCTATCCTGGCCTGCGTTAGCCTAACTGTGCCTCCTCCATACGGTGGGCCCCTCCCACATGCTTAATTTTCTTTACACCATTCATCATATGACCCAGGCAGCCCTGTCTGGTCACCATTCATCATATGACCCAGGCAGCCCTGTCTGCTCACCATTCATCATATGACCCAGGCAGCCCTGTCTGCTCACCATTCATCATATGACCCAGGCAGCAGTCTGCTCACCATTCATCATATGACCCAGGTAGCCCTGTCTGCTCACCATTCATCATATGACCCAGGTATCCCTGTCTGCTCACCATTCATCATATGACCCAGGTAGCCCTGTCTGCCCACCATTCATCATATGACCCGGCAGCACCGTCTGCTCACCATTCATCATCATGACCCGGCAGCACCGTCTGCTCACCATTCATCATCATGACCCGGCAGCAGTCTGCTCACCATTCATCATCATGACCCAGCAGCAGTCTGCTCACTATTCATCATATGACCCAGCTCACCATTCACCATATGACCCGGCTCACCATTCATCATATGACCCGGCAGCACTGTCTGCTCACCATTCATCATATCACCCGGCAGCCCTGTCTGCTCACCATTCATCATATGACCCGGCAGCACTGTCTGCTCACCATTCATCATATGACCCGGCAGCACTGTCTGCTCACCATTCATCATATGACCCGGCAGCAGTCTGCTCACTATTCATCATATGACCCGGCAGCACTGTCTGCTCACCATTCATCATATGACCCGGCAGCACTGTCTGCTCACCATTCATCATATGACCCGGCAGCACTGTCTGCTCACCATTCATCATATGACCCAGCTCACCAATCATCATATGACCCGGCAGCACCGTCTGCTCACCCTTCATCATATGACCCGGCAGCACTGTCTGCTCACCATTCATCATATGACCCGGCAGCACTGTCTGCTCACCATTCATCATATGACCCGGCAGCACTGTCTGCTCACCATTCATCATATGACCCAGCTCACCAATCATCATATGACCCGGCAGCACCGTCTGCTCACCATTCATCATATGACCCAGGTAGCCCTGTCTGCTCACCAATCATCATATGACCCGGCAGCACCGTCTGCTCACCAATCATCATATGACCCGGCAGCACCGTCTGCTCAACCATCATGGTCCTGGAGTGAGTGGAAAGACAGGGGATTACAGAACTGCACTGACTCAGACTTAAAGAGGGTGTGTTGGTTTGTGAACAAAAGACAGACAGACAGACACACACACACACACACACACACACACACACACACACACAGAAAGTGTGTGTGAGGAATGGGGGGGGAAAGAAGAGGGGTGATCTAAGAGCGGGTAATCAAAGAGCACATGACACTTCCCATACCAGAGGAATGGAGCTGCTTCCTGTTATCCTCCCCCGCATCGCATCGGCTCAGGAGATGAACATGGCCTGCAGATTAAGCTCAGTCCTAACACTGAACCATGACGGTATAGGACAGGGAATCCCAAACTGTTTCACTTAAACATTCCCCCCCCCCTCTTGTTTGCAGAGAAACATTTTTGCTGGTTTTAAAGCTTATTTCCATCAATTCTACACATTTCGGCATGTCTTATGTGTATTCATGTGATATGTGTGACTCGAACATTACTACAAAATCTATGGGCTAAAAAACCTAGCTAAAAAATATGATAGCTGACAGGGCCTAGTTGATCTGGACATTTCTGTCAAGTTACAAATAACTCTCTAAGGCAGGGTTTCCCCAACTCGGTTGAATTAGCTATGTAGTGCTAGGTCAAGAACCAAAACGTGTGGGGGACCACTAATCTAGGGTGAAGTTGCCACTAGACACTGATCTTGGGCCAGCTTTGCATTTCCCCCATTTAATGGTTAAGGTTAGGATTTGGGGAGAGGAAGCTGATCCTAGATCTGTGCCTAAGGGAAACCCTGACAGAGAGGATAGGGAATGTGGGTAGAGGGCCATGTGTCTCTGGAGGAATGACTCAGCATCTGCACCGTCATCTAGCCTATAAGCTCAGCTTCACCGTCCTTAGAAAACACTAAAAGACATGGCTACATCATTGATTGCTCTTTGATTCAGTATGTCTTGTTAAGCTTCCACAAGCTTCTCATTTGGTTGTGAATCGGATATGCTTCATAATTAGCTAGTTCACATGATTATTTGGCAGCAGAAAATTGGTGTGATTTTCTGACAAGGCTCAGTATTAGTGTCATCCTCCAGAGGTTCCCGTGTTTATTTTACGCCTGCAATGTTATGTTAGTAAACATCTGCTTAGTTCGGAGTCTTTCCCTGCTCATCACTGACCTCTGGCTTTCAGGAGGAGGAACTGACAGCAGGGTCATTTTTATTAGAAACCAAATGGAATAAAAGTCTATAACAGCGAGGGAATACCTGGACTTGTCCAATAAGAACCACTTGTTTTTATTTTCCGTTGTAACATTTTGTTACGATGTGTCCTGATGAACGCAACCCAGAAAACGTCAGCAAGTCAAACATTCACTTCAATTGCCAAGTTTCAGGTTTTATTAGTCCTATGTACGGGATTCTTAAGGTATAATTAGAAAAGCACACTTAAAAGTTCCTTCTCAACAATGCAACAACAATAATAATAAAACAATACAAACAAAGTCAATGTCTCAGTAGAATAGAATATACAGGAAGGCACAATTTATAGTCCAATACTTACATTTGTATTGGGGAAGGGGGGAAGTTTATAAACTGAGCAGTATAATAAGAGTCTGGTAGCAGCAGTTGTGATGTGTGTGTGTATGTAACAGTCCTCTTCTTGCGTTGTGTACAATCAATCATCGACACAAACTCCAACTTGTAGCACCAGTCATGGAGCTTTATTCTGATAGAAACAGCCTTTATAATAGAACGCTTGTTACCATGACAGCCTTTATAATAGAACGCTTGCTACCATGCCATCACAAAATTGCACGTCATGCAATGCACAGCTCACCATCCCACTCTGCACTCACGCACGCTGGTTTGGTGCTTGTTCACTGGCCAATGTAGTTAACAACATAATATGACAATTACAATATACAATATAATATTTTGAACAATGTATCGGATAGAAACAGCACAAAATTGCACATCATGCAGTGCACAGCTCACCATCCAACTCTGCACTCACACACTGTACAAAATATACGAACCCCCCCCCACCAGACACAGTAAGCTGCTAGCTAGTATTAGCTGGAATTCTCTACAACAAAATGCACACCAAATATGCACCAAAATACGCTGCATCTTATGTGTGATGTTCGAATAACATTTACAAACAAATTGATATAAATTGTACATTTAAATCATCACTTGGGAGTATAAAAATCACTTTTGACGTACAGTGCTTTGCAACCAACAACTTACCGCTGGTTTGGTGCTTGTTCACTGGGATGATTCTAACTGAAACATCCTCCCTCGTAAGCAAGCTACGCAAACCAGCCAATAAGATGCCATGTTGAGTAATTGAAGGCAAGACAAAACTAAAACCAAAAACCCATTGGCTTAACAATAAAGTGGCAAGGGGAATCACCAATATAACCCTGTTACATGTAGCATGAATGTACACAGTCTATTAGGTACGCCCCTACAGACAGTAAGTCACAAGGCAGTGGCATGCTATATAAAGCAGGCAGACAGGCATTCAGTTACTGTTCGAATTAATGTTAGAATGGGCAAAACGAGTGACCTAGAAGGGGAAAGGGTGCAGGGAAAGGGTGAGAGGGTATAGAGAGAAGGGAGAGAGGGTATAGGGAAAGGGTGAGAGGGTATAGAGAGAAGGGAGAGAGGGTATAGGGAAAGGGTGAGAGGGTATAGGGAAAGGGAGAGAGGGTATAGGGAAAGGGTGAGAGGGTATAGGGAGAGAGGGTATAGGGAAAGGGAGAGAGGGTATAGGGAAAGGGAGAGAGGGTATAGGGAAAGGGGTGAGAGGGTATAGGGAAAGGGTGAGAGGGTATAGGGAGAGAGGGTATAGGGAAAGGGAGAGAGGGTATAGGGAAAGGGTGAGAGGGTATAGGGAGAGAGGGTATAGGGAAAGGGTGAGAGGGTATAGGGAAAGGGTGAGAGGGTATAGGGAGAGAGGGTATAGGGAAAGGGTGAGAGGGTATAGGGAAAGGGTGAGAGGGTATAGAGAGAAGGGAGAGAGGGTATAGGGAAAGGGTGAGAGGGTATAGGGAAAGGGTGAGAGGGTATAGAGAGAAGGGAGAGAGGGTATAGGGAAAGGGTGAGAGGGTATAGGAAAGGGTGAGAGGGTATAGGGAGAGAGGGTATAGGGAAAGGAGAGAGGTATAGGGAAAGGGTGAGAGGGTATAGGGAGAGAGGGTATAGGGAAAGGGTGAGAGGGTATAGGGAAAGGGTGAGAGGGTATAGGGAGAGAGGGTATAGGGAAAGGGTGAGAGGGTATAGGGAAAGGGTGAGAGGGTATAGGGAAAGGTAGGGAGAGAGTGTATAGGGAAAGGGTGAGAGGGTATAGGGAAAGGGGGTATAGGGAAAGAGGGTATAGGGAAAGTGGGTATAGGGAAAGTGAGAGAGGGTATAGGGAAAGGGAGAGAGGGTATAGGGAAAGGGAGGGTATAGGAAAGGGAGGGTATAGGGAGAGAGGGTATAGGGAGAGAGGGTATAGGGAGAGAGGGTATAGGGAGAGAGGGTATAGGGAAAGAGGGTATAGGGAGAGAGGGTATAGGGAAAGGGTGAGAGGGTATAGGGAGAGAGGGTATAGGGAGAGAGGGTATAGGGAGAGAGGGTATAGGGAGAGAGGGTATAGGGAGAGAGGGTATAGGGAAAGGGGGTATAGGGAAAGAGGGTATAGGGAAAGGGGTATAGGGAAAGGAGAGAGGGTATAGGGAAAGGGAGAGAGGGTATAGGGAGAGAGGGTATAGGGAAAGGGAGGGTATAGGGAAAGGGAGGGTATAGGGAGAGAGGGTATAGGGAAAGGGAGGGTATAGGGAGAGAGGGTATAGGGAAAGGGAGGGTATAGGGAGAGAGGGTATAGGGAAAGGGAGGGTATAGGGAAAGGGAGGGTATAGGGAAAGGGAGGGTATAGGGAAAGGGAGGGTATAGGGAAAGGGAGGGTATAGGGAAAGGGAGGGTATAGGGAAAGAGAGGGTATAGGGAGAGAGGGTATAGGGAGAGAGGGTATAGGGAGAGAGGGTATAGGAAAAGGGAGAGAGGGTATAGGGAAAGGGTGAGAGGGTATAGGGAGAGAGGGTATAGGGAAAGGGAGGGTATAGGGAGAGAGGGTATAGGGAGAGAGGGTATAGGGAGAGAGGGTATAGGGAAAGGGAGGGTATAGGGAGAGAGGGTATAGGGAGAGAGGGTATAGGGAAAGGGAGGGTATAGGGAGAGAGGGTATAGGGAAAGAGAGGGTATAGGGAAAGAGAGGGGTATAGGGAAAGAGAGGGAATAGGGAAAGGGAGGGTATAGGGAGAGAGGGTATAGGGAGGGAGGGTATAGGGAGAGAGGGTATAGGGAGAGAGGATATAGGGAGAGAGGATATAGGGAGGGGTATAGGGAGAGAGGGTATAGGGAGAGAGGGGTATAGGGAGAGCGGGTATAGGGAGAGCGGGTATAGGGAGAGAGGGTATAGGGGAGCGGGTATAGGGAGAGAGGGTATAGGGAGAGGGTATAGGGAGAGGGTATAGGGAGAGAGGGTATAGGGAGAGGGTATAGGGAGAGGGTATAGGGAAAGGGAGGGTATAGGGAGAGAGGGTATAGGGAAAGGGAGGGTATAGGGAGAGAGGGTATAGGGAAAGGGAGGGTATAGGGAGAGAGGGTATAGGGAAAGGGTGAGAGGGTATAGGGAGAGGGAGGGTATAGGGAGAGAGGGTATAGGGAAAGGGTGAGAGGGTATAGGGAGAGGGAGGGTATAGGGAGAGGGAGGGTATAGGGAAAGGGTGAGAGGGTATAGGGAAAGGGTGAGAGGGTATAGGGAGAGAGGGTATAGGGAGAGAGGGTATAGGGAAAGGGTGAGAGGGTATAGGGAAAGGGAGGGTATAGGGAGAGAGGGTATAGGGAAAGGGAGGATATAGGGTGAGAGGGTATAGGGAGAGAGGGTATAGGGAGAGAGGGTATAGGGAAAGGGAGAGAGGGTATAGGGAGAGAGGGTATAGGGAAAGGGTGAGAGGGTATAGGGAAAGGGAGAGAGGGTATAGGGAGAGAGGGTATAGGGAAAGGGAGAGAGGGTATAGGGAAAGGGTGAGAGGGTATAGGGAAAGGGAGAGAGGGTATAGGGAAAGGGAGAGAGGGTATAGGGAAAGGGAGAGAGGGTATAGGGAAAGGGAGAGAGGGTATAGGGAGAGAGGGTATAGGGAAAGGGAGAGAGGGTATAGGGAGAGAGGGTATAGGGAAAGGGTGAGAGGGTATAGGGAAAGGGTGAGAGGGTATAGGGAAAGGGTGAGAGGGTATAGAGAGAATGGAGAAGGTATAAGGCTTTCTGGACACTGAAACACTCAAAGGCGTTCTTAAAAAGTTCCAAACAACTCAATTCGGCAGTATTAACACTATGGTGTTGGCAGTGATGACACTATGGTGTTGGCAGTGATGACACTATGGTGTTGGCAGTGATGACACTATGGTGTTGGCAGTATTAACACTATGGTGTTGGCAGTGAGATGACACTATGATGTTGGCAGTGAGATGACACTATGGTGTTGGCAGTGATGACACTATGGTGGTGGCAGTGATGACACTATGGTGTTGGCTGTGATAACACTATGGTGTTGGCTGTGATAACACTATGGTGTTGGCTGTGATAACACTATGGTGTTGGCTGTGATAACACTATGGTGTTGGCTGTGATAACACTATGGTGTTGGCAGTATTAACACTATGGTGTTGGCAGTATTAACACTATGGTGTTGGCAGTGATAATACTATGGTGTTGGCAGTATTAACAATATGGTGTTGGCAGTGATAATACTATGGTGTTGGCAGTATTAACACTATGGTGTTGGCAGTGATAATACTATGGTGTTGGCAGTATTAACACTATGGTGTTGGCAGTATTAACAATATGGTGTTGGCAGTATTAACACTATGGTGTTGGCAGTATTAACACTATGGTGTTGGCAGTATTAACACTATGGTGTTGGCAGTGATAACACTATGGTGTTGGCAGTATTAACACTATGGTGTTGGCAGTATTAACACTATGGTGTTGGCAGTATTAACACTATGGTGTTGGCAGTATTAACACTATGGTGTTGGCAGTATTAACACTATGGTGTTGGCAGTATTAACACTATGGTGTTGGCAGTATTAACACTATGGTGTTGGCAGTATTAACACTATGGTGTTGGCAGTATTAACACTATGGTGTTGGCAGTATTAACACTATGGTGTTGGCAGTATTAACACTATGGTGTTGGCAGTATTAACACTATGGTGTTGGCAGTGATAACACTATGGTGTTGGCAGTGATAACACTATGGTGTTGGCAGTATTAACACTATGGTGTTGGCAGTATTAACACTATGGTGTTGGCAGTATTAACACTATGGTGTTGGCAGTATTAACACTATGGTGTTGGCAGTATTAACACTATGGTGTTGGCAGTATTAACACTATGGTGTTGGCAGTATTAACACTATGGTGTTGGCAGTATTAACACTATGGTGTTGGCAGTATTAACACTATGGTGTTGGCAGTATTAACACTATGGTGTTGGCAGTATTAACACTATGGTGTTGGCAGTGATAACACTATGGTGTTGGCAGTGATAATACTATGGTGTTGGCAGTGATAATACTATGGTGTTGGCAGTATTAACACTATGGTGTTGGCAGTGATAACACTATGGTGTTGGCAGTGATAATACTATGGTGTTGGCAGTAATAACACTATGGTGTTGGCAGTATTAACACTATGGTGTTGGCAGTATTAACACTATGGTGTTGGCAGTATTAACACTATGGTGTTGGCAGTATTAACACTATGGTGTTGGCAGTATTAACACTATGGTGTTGGCAGTATTAACACTATGGTGTTGGCAGTATTAACACTATGGCGGTGGCAGTATTAACACTATGGTGTTGGCAGTGATAACACTATGGTGTTGGCAGTGATAACACTATGGTGTTGGCAGTATTAACACTATGGTGTTGGCAGTGATAACACTATGGTGTTGGCAGTGATAATACTATGGTGTTGGCAGTGATAATACTATGGTGTTGGCAGTATTAACACTATGGTGTTGGCAGTGATAACACTATGGTGTTGGCAGTGATAATACTATGGTGTTGGCAGTAATAACACTATGGTGTTGGCAGTGATAATACTATGGTGTTGGCAGTAATAACACTATGGTGTTGGCAGTGATAACACTATGGTGTTGGCAGTATTAACACTATGGTGTTGGCAGTGATAACACTATGGTGTTGGTTTGACTTTTACCCATCAGCTCCTGGTGAGGCTGGCGTGGATACAGAGAAATACAAAGAGAAAGAGGCAGAGAGAAAGAGAGTGAGAAAGAGAGAGAGCCAGAGAGAGAATCACAAGTAATTGACAAAATAATGTTTTAAGTGGTTTTGGTACGATTATTTAAAAATAATCACGGATTTCGATTTTGATTATGTGGGTTGCACGCTTTAACACAGAATAAAAGTCCCATGATGGTAGTGCTGCTTAACCCTCATTTAATCACATTACTTTAATAAAATATTTCAGTTGTGTATATTACATTTGTATTATTTGATGACTTTATTATTTCATTCCAAGTCATCATCTCTTCTCTGAAGACATGCTGCCTATGTTGTCTCAGTAGTTGTTCAAAGTAAATAAGACATACTTTTATGACTGCTGAATACCAACTATCAATCACTTAGATGATGTATTATCAGGTAGAGATACCTCACAAAGCAACAGCTGCTCTCTATATCCCCTCAAGATCGCACATTCTTCTGCTTCTTAAGTAGCAGGCATAAAAGAAACAGACCGGACAAGTAGATGCACAATGTATTATGGTCATTGTTGTCAATTACCACGTTTTATACGCTAAACTATGTAGAGTATTTTTTTATTTAACCTTTAGTTAACTAGGCAAGTCAGTTAAGAACACATTCTTATTTACAATGACGGCCTAGGAACAGTGGGTTAACTGCCTTGTTCAGGAGCAGAACGACAGATTTTTACCTTGTCAGCTCGGGAAGTTGATCGAGCAACATCACAGAAAAAAAGGAACAAAATGGAATTCAAATAATTTAGTCAGTCAATCACCCCTGAGGGACCTGTCACTCAGTCACCGCTGAGGGACCGGTCAGTCAGTCAGTTACCCACCCCTGAGGGACCTGTCAGTCAGTCATCAGTCACCCCTGAGGGACCTGTCAGTCAGTCATCAGTCACCCCTGAGGGACCGGTCAGTCAGTCAGTCCCCGCTGAGGGACCGGTCAGTCAGTCAGTCCCCGCTGAGGGACCGGTCAGTCAAGTCAGTCCCCGCTGAGGGACCGGTCAGTCAGTCAGTCCCCGCTGAGGGACCGGTCAGTCAGTCAGTCCCCGCTGAGGGACCGGTCAGTCAGTCAGTCCCCGCTGAGGGACCGGTCAGTCGGTCAGTCAGTCCCCGCTGAGGGACCGGTCAGTCGGTCAGTCAGTCCCCGCAGAGGGACCGGTCAGTCGGTCAGTCAGTCACCGCTGAGGGACCGGTCAGGGGAGGGACCGGCAGTGAGGGACCGGTCAATCGGTCACCCACCCGAGGGACCTGCTAGTCAGTCAGTCAGTCAATCACCATGAGGGACCTGTCAGTCAGTCATCAGTCCCCACCGAGGGACCTGTCAGTCAGTCACCACTGAGGGACATGTCAGTCAGCCACCCCTGAGGGACCTGCTAGTCAGTCAGTCCCCGCTGAGGGACCGGTCAGACAGTCAGTCCCCACAGAGGGACCGGTCGGTCAGTCAGTCCCCACAGAGGGACCGGTCGGTCAGTCAGTCCCCACAGAGGGACCGGTCGGTCAGTCAGTCCCCACAGAGGGACCGGTCGGTCAGTCAGTCCCCACAGAGGGACCGGTCGGTCAGTCAGTCCCCACAGAGGGACCGGTCGGTCAGTCAGTCCCCACAGAGGGACCGGTCGGTCAGTCAGTCCCCGCAGAGGGACCGGTCGGTCAGTCAGTCCCCGCAGAGGGACCGGTCTGTCAGTCAGTCCCCGCAGAGGGACCGGTCATTCAGTCAGTCCCCGCTGAGGGACCGGTCAGTCAGTCAGTCCCCGCTGAGGGACCGGTCAGTCAGTCAGTCCCCGCTGAGGGACCAGTCAGTCCCCGCTGAGGGACCGGTCAGTCAGTGCTGAGGGACCGGTTAGTCAGTCAGTCCCCGCTGAGGGACCGGTCAGTCGGTCAGTCAGTCCCCGCTGAGGGACCGGTCAGTCGGTCAGTCAGTCCCCGCAGAGGGACCGGTCAGTCGGTCAGTCAGTCCCCGCAGAGGGACCGGTCAGGGGAGGGACCGGCAGTGAGGGACCGGTCAATCGGTCACCCACCCGAGGGACCTGCTAGTCAGTCAGTCAGTCAATCACCATGAGGGACCTGTCAGTCAGTCATCAGTCCCCACCGAGGGACCTGTCAGTCAGTCACCACTGAGGGACATGTCAGTCAGCCACCCCTGAGGGACCTGCTAGTCAGTCAGTCCCCGCTGAGGGACCGGTCAGACAGTCAGTCCCCACAGAGGGACCGGTCGGTCAGTCAGTCCCCACAGAAGGACCGGTCGGTCAGTCAGTCCCCACAGAGGGACCGGTCGGTCAGTCAGTCCCCACAGAGGGACCGGTCGGTCAGTCAGTCCCCACAGAGGGACCGGTCGGTCAGTCAGTCCCCACAGAGGGACCGGTCGGTCAGTCAGTCCCCGCAGAGGGACCGGTCGGTCAGTCAGTCCCCGCAGAGGGACCGGTCTGTCAGTCAGTCCCCGCAGAGGGACCGGTCATTCAGTCAGTCCCCGCTGAGGGACCGGTCAGTCAGTCAGTCCCCGCTGAGGGACCGGTCAGTCAGTCAGTCCCCGCTGAGGGACCAGTCAGTCCCCGCTGAGGGACCGGTCAGTCAGTGCTGAGGGACCGGTTAGTCAGTCAGTCACCGCTGAGGGACCGGTTAGTCAGTCACTGCTGAGGGACCGGTTAGTCAGTCACTGCTGAGGGACCGGTTAGTCAGTCACTGCTGAGGGACCGGTTAGTCAGTCAGTCACCCCTGAGCGACCGGACAGTCATTCAGTGTCAGTCACCACTGAGGGACCTGTTTATCAGTCAGTCAGTCAGACAGTCACCACTGAGGGACCTGTCAGTCAGACAGTCATCAGGCTAGTCCTCAAAATGTGTAAAATAGTGTTTTAATATTATTCTGAACAATAAACAGCACAGAATATTGATGAACATTCCTCATCATGATTAAAGGGTGACAATGGTGCATTTGATCCAGGCTACCCCTGAAGAAGTAAATTGCAATCATCATTACTTACAGTTGAAGTCGGGAGTTTACATACACTTAGGTTGGAGTCATTAAAACTAGTTTCAACCACTCCACAAATGTCTTGTTAACAAACTATAGTTTTGGCAAGTTTGTTAGGACATCTACTTTGTGCATGACACAATTCATTTTTCCAACAATTGTTTACAGACAGATTATTTCACTGTATCATAATTCCAGTGGGTCAGAAGTTTACATACACTAAGTTGACTGACTTTAAACAGCTTGGAAAATTCCAGAAAATGATGTCATGGCTTTAGAAGCTTCTGATAGGCTAATTGACATCGTATGAGTCAATTGGAGGTGTACCTGTGGATGTATTTCAAGGCCTACCTTCAAACTCAGTGCTTCTTTGCTTGAAATCATGGGAAAATCAAAAGAAATCAGCCAAGACCTCAGAAAAAAAATTGTAGACCTCCACAAGTCTGGCTCATCCTTGAGATGGGAACATCTCAAGGTACCACGTTCATCTATACAAACAATAGTACACAAGTATAAACACCATGGGACCATGCAGCAGTCATAACGCTCAGGAAGGAGACAGATATATTGAAGAAACATCTCCATTTTTTTTTTTAAGTATTTTTTTTCCCACCTTTATTTAACCAGGTATGCTAGTTGAGAACACCTTTATTTAACCAGGTAGGCTAGTTGAGAACACCTTTATTTAACCAGGTAGGCTAGTTGAGAACACCTTTATTTAACCAGGTAGGCTAGTTGAGAACACCTTTATTTAACCAGGTAGGCTAGTTGAGAACACCTTTATTTAACCAGGTAGGCTAGTTGAGAACACCTTTATTTAACCAGGTAGGCTAGTTGAGAACACCTTTATTTAACCAGGTAGGCTAGTTGAGAACACCTTTATTTAACCAGGTAGGCTAGTTGAGAACACCTTTATTTAACCAGGTAGGCTAGTTGAGAACACCTTTATTTAACCAGGTATGCTAGTTGAGAACACCTTTATTTAACCAGGTAGGCTAGTTGAGAACACCTTTATTTAACCAGGTATGCTAGTTGAGAACACCTTTATTTAACCAGGTAGGCTAGTTGAGAACACCTTTATTTAACCAGGTAGGCTAGTTGAGAACACCTTTATTTAACCAGGTAGGCTAGTTGAGAACACCTTTATTTAACCAGGTAGGCTAGTTGAGAACACCTTTATTTAACCAGGTAGGCTAGTTGAGAACACCTTTATTTAACCAGGTATGCTAGTTGAGAACACCTTTATTTAACCAGGTAGGCTAGTTGAGAACACCTTTATTTAACCAGGTAGGCTAGTTGAGAACACCTTTATTTAACCAGGTAGGCTAGTTGAGAACACCTTTATTTAACCAGGTAGGCTAGTTGAGAACACCTTTATTTAACCAGGTAGGCTAGTTGAGAACACCTTTATTTAACCAGGTAGGCTAGTTGAGAACACCTTTATTTAACCAGGTAGGCTAGTTGAGAACACCTTTATTTAACCAGGTAGGCTAGTTGAGAACACCTTTATTTAACCAGGTAGGCTAGTTGAGAACACCTTTATTTAACCAGGTAGGCTAGTTGAGAACACCTTTATTTAACCAGGTAGGCTAGTTGAGAACACCTTTATTTAACCAGGTAGGCTAGTTGAGAACACCTTTATTTAACCAGGTAGGCTAGTTGAGAACACCTTTATTTAACCAGGTAGGCTAGTTGAGAACACCTTTATTTAACCAGGTAGGCTAGTTGAGAACACCTTTATTTAACCAGGTAGGCTAGTTGAGAACACCTTTATTTAACCAGGTAGGCTAGTTGAGAACACCTTTATTTAACCAGGTAGGCTAGTTGAGAACACCTTTATTTAACCAGGTAGGCTAGTTGAGAACAAGTTCTCATTTACAACTGCGACCTGGCCAAGATAAAGCATAGCAGTGTGAACAGACAACACAGAGTTACACATGGAGTAAACAATTAACAAGTCAATAACACAGTAGAAAAAAGGGAGTCTATATACATTGTGTGCAAAAGGCATGAGGAGGTAGGCGAATAATTACAATTTTGCAGATTAACACTGGAGTGATAAATGATCAGATGGTCATGTACAGGTAGATATTGGTGTGCAAAAGAGCAGAAAAGTAAATCAATATAAACAGTATGGGGATGAGGTAGGTAAAATTGGGTGGGCTATTTACCGATAGACTATGTACAGCTGCAGCGATCGGTTAGCTGCTCAGATAGCAGATGTTTGAAGTTGGTGAGGGAGATAAAAGTCTCCAACTTCAGCGATTTTTGCAATTCGTTCCAGTCACAGGCAGCAGAGAACTGGAACGAAAGGCGGCCAAATGAGGTGTTGGCTTTAGGGATGATCAGTGACATACACCTGCTGGAGCGCGTGCTACAGGTGGGTGTTGCCATCGTGAACAGTGAACTGAGATAAGGCGGAGCTTTACCTAGCATGGACTTGTAGATGACCTGGAGCCAGTGGGTCTGGCGACGAATATGTAGCGAGGGCCAGCCGACTAGAGCATACAGGTCGCAGTGGTGGGTGGTATAAGGTGCTTTAGTGACAAAACGGATGGCACTGTGATAAACTGCATCCAGTTTGCTGAGTAGAGTGTTGGAAGCAATTTTGTAGATGACATCGCCGAAGTCAAGGATCGGTAGGATAGTCAGTTTTACTAGGGTAAGTTTGGCGGCGTGAGTGAAGGAGGCTTTGTTGCGGAATAGAAAGCCGACTCTAGATTTGATTTTCAATTGGAGATGTTTGATATGAGTCTGGAAGGAGAGTTTACAGTCTAGCCAGACACCTAGGTACTTGTGTATTGTATTTCGCTATGTAAACTTCCGACCTCAACTGTAAATCCACAGAGAGCTACAGGATTAGGCCTAAATCCAAATATAGAAATGTGCAGTATTCGGTACTCACATGCATGACATGCCAACCTGCTCCAAACAACAACATGAAGGAAATATACAATTTCAACATCCAATATTGGAGTAAAATGGCAAATGGTTAAAGAAACTTCAATCATATAACTTGCAAGCGTGACTCTTCACAAGAAAAATCTCCTTATTAAATTAGGCTAATTTAAGAAAAATAATGGGCTGCTGTTGATCAATAATGACCTCAGATTCAATGTAAAACAATTCAAAATCAGTATAGTCTTATCAATAGTGAGGAGGAATTATTATCTGCCAGTTTCCACTAGTTTTTCCACCAAAAGGTGGGTTTTTGGACTAGAATTAATGTACGACTACAACACTTATTTTTCAAGATGGCGCCGATAGAGATGGCAGCTTCGCTTCAAGTCCTTAGGAAACTGTGCAATATATATTTTTTTAATGTATTATTTCTTACATTGTTAGCCCAGAAAATCTTACGTGTTATTACATACAGCCGGGAAGAACGATTGGATATCAGAGAGACGTCAACTTTAGTTTGGTCTAATCTTGATTGTTGTCCAGTCGTGTGGTCCAGTGTTGCAATGAAATATCTAGTTGAGCTGCAGCTGGCCCAGAACAGAGTGGCACGTTTTGCTGTTAATTGTAATCAAAGGGCTGATATGAATACTATGCATGCCAGTCTTTCTTGTCTAAGAGTCGAGGAGAGTGACTGTTTCTTATAAAAAGAAGTGATGCAATCTGTTGAAAATCCCAAATTGTTTGCATAGTCAACTTACACATAGCTCTGACACACACACACGTATCCCACCAGACATGCCACCAGGGGTCTTTTCATAGTCCCAAATCCAGAACACATTCAAGAAAATGTACAGTCTAATATAGAGCCCTTATTGCATGGAACTTCCTTCCATCTCATATTGCTCAAATAAACGGCAAACCTGGTTTCAAAAAACAGATAAAGCAACACCTGGTGGCACAACGCCTCTCCCCTATTTGACCTAGATAGTTTGTGTGTATGCATTGATATGTAGGCTACGTGTGCCTTTTTAAAAATGTATGTAGTTCTGTCCTTTAGCTTTTCTTGTCTGATGATGTTCTGTATTATGTCATTCTGTATTACATTTCATGTTTTGTGTTGGACCCCAGGAAGAAAAGCTGCTGCTTTTGCAACAGCTAATGGGGATCCTACTAAAATACCAAACTTACCAGCACTACGACCAGGAATATGACTTTCCCAAAGCAGATCCTTTGTCTGCACCTCCCAGGTCATTTAAACTGATACCAGAGGCCGACCCAAAACAAAGCTGTCGGAGGAGAGGGTGCCGGAGCGGTCTTCTAGTGAGGCTTCGGATGCGCGCACACCACCCACCGCTTCCGAGTATATTACTCGCTAATGTCCAGTCCCTAGTTAACAAAGTTGACAAAAATTAGGGCAAGAGTTGCTTTCGAAAGAGATATCAGGGATTGTAACATACTCGGTTTCACGGAGACATGGCTAGCTGAGGACATGCTGTCAGAGTCAGTACAGCCAACGGGATTTCCAGTGTATCGCGCCGACAGGAACAAACATAATTCTGATAAAAAGAAGGGTGGGGGTGTATATTTCATGATTAACGGCTCGTGGTGTAATCATAACAACATACAGGAACTCAAGTCATTTTGTTAACCTGACCTAGAATTCCTCACAATCAAATGCCAACCGTATTATCTCACAAGAGAACTCTCCTCGGTTATCGTCACAGCCGCATATATCCCCCCTCAAGCAGATACCAAGACGGCCATCAAGGAACTTCACTGGACTTTATGCAAACTGGAAACCATATATCCTGAGGCTGCATTTATTGTAGCTGGGGATTTTAACAAAGCTAATCTGAGAACAAGGCTACCTAAATTCTATCAGCATATCGATTGCAGTACACGAGCGAGTAACACACTCAACCATTGCAACTCTAACGTCCGCGATGCATACAAGGCCCTCCCCCGCCCTCCATCTGACCAAATCTGACCATGACTCCATCTTGTTGCTCCCATCCTATAGGCACAAACTAAAACAGGAAACGCCCATGCTTCGGTCTATCCAACGCTGGTCTGCCAAATAGATTCCATGCTTCAAGATTGCTTCGATCACGTGGACTGGGATATGTTCCGGGTAGCCTCAGACAATAACATTGACGTATACGCCGACTCTGTGAGCGAGTATATAAGGAAGTGTATAGGAGATGTTGTACCCACTGTGACGATTAAAACCTTCCCGAACCAGAAACTGTGGATTGATGGCAGCATTCACGCAAAACTGAAAGCATGTACCACCGATTTTTAATCATGACAAGGCGTCTGGAAACATGGCCGAATACAAACAGTGTAGTTATTCCCTCCATAGGGCAATCAAACAAGCAAAGCGTCAGTACAGAGACAAAGTGGAGTCGCAATTCAACGGCTCAAACACGAGACGTATTTGGCAGGGTCTACAGACAATCACAGATTACAAAAAGAAAACCAGCCCTGTTGCAGAAATCGACATTTGGCTCCCAGACAAATTAAACAACTTCTTTGCGTGCTTTGAAGAAAATACAGTGGCACTGACACGGCCTGCTACCAGGGACTGTGGGCTCTCCTTTTCCGTGGCCAACATGAGTAAAATATTGAAACATGTTAACCCTCGCAAGGCTGCCGGTCCAGACGGCATCCCTAGCCGCATTTCCAGAGCATGCACAGACCAGCTGGCTGGTGTGTTTACAGACATATTCAATCAATCCCTATCCCAGTCTGCTGTCCCCACATGCTTCAAGATGGCCACCATTGTTCCTGTTCCCAAGAAAGCTAAGGTAACTGAACTAAATGACTAAGCGCTTACTTCTGTCCTTTATGAAGTGCTTTGAGAGACTAGTCAAGAATCATATTACCTCCACCCTACCTGCTTACCGCCCCAACAAATCCACAGACGATGCAATCGCCATCACACTGCACAATCCCATTTAGACAAGAGGAACAACTATGTAAGAATGCTGTTCATTGACTACAGCTCAGCATTCAACACCAAAGTACCCTCCAAATGCATCATTAAGCTCGAGACCCTGGGTCTCAACCCCACCCTGTGCAACTGGGTCCTGGACTTCCTGATGGGCCGCCCCCAGGTGGTGAAGGTAAGAAACAACATCTCCACTCCGCTGATCCTCAACACTAGGGCCCCACAAGGGTGCGTTCTCAGCCCTCTCCTGTAATCCCTGTTCACCCACGACTACGTGGCCATGCACACCTCCAATTCAAACATCAAGCTTGCAGGCAACACTACAGTGGTAGGCTTGATTACCAAAAACGACGAGACGACCTAGAGGGAGGAGGTGAGGGCCTTCGGAGTGTGATGTCAGGAAAATAACCTCTCACTCAATGTCAGCAAAACAAAAGAGATGATCGTGGACTTCAGAAAATGGCAAAGGGTACACCCTCCTATTCACTTCGAAGGGATAGCAGTGGAGAAGGTGGAAAGTTTTAAGTTCCTCTGTGTACATATCACCGACGAACTGCAATGGTCCACGCACCCAGACAATGTGGTGAAGAAGGCGCAACAGCGCCTCTTCAACTTCAGGAGGCTAAAAAAATTGCAGTGTCACCAAAAACCCTCACTAACCTTTACAGGTGCACAATTGAGAGCATCCTGTCGGGCTGTATCACCGCCTGGAACGGCAACTGCACGCCCACAACTGCAGGGCTCTCCAGAGGGTGGTCGGGTCTGCACAACGCATTACCGGGGGCAAACTACCTGCCCTCCAGGACACCTACAACACCCGATGACACAGGAAGGCAAAAAAGATAATCAAGGACAATAACCACCCGAGCCACTGCCTGTTCACCCAGCTATCATCCAGAAGGTGAGGTCAGTACAGGTGCATCAAAGCTGGGACAGAGAGATTGAAAAACAGCTTCTATCTCAAGCCATCAGATTGTTAAACAGCCAGCACTAGCACAGAGGCGTCTGCCTACCTACAGACTTGATATCATTGGCCACTTTAACAAATGGAACAATAGTCACTTTAATAATGCCACTTTAAGAATGTTTACATATATCGCATTACTCATCTGTATATACTGTACAGCCGTGGCCAAAAGTTATGAGAATGACACAAATATTAATTTTCACAAAGTCTGCTGCCTCAGTTTGTATGATGGCAATTTGCATATACTCCAGAATGTTATGAAGAGTGATCAGATGAATTGCAATTAATTGCAAAGCCCCTCTTTGCCATGCAAATGAACCGAATCCCCAAAAACATTTCCACTGCATTTCAGCCCTGCCACAAAAGGACCAGCTGACCATCATGTCAGTGATTCTCTCGTTAACACAGGTATGAGTGTTGACGAGGAAAGGGCTGGAGATCACTCTGTCATGCTGATTGAGTTTGAATAAACGACTGGAAGCTTCAAAAGGAGGGTGGTGCTTGGAATCATTGTTCTTCCTCTGTCAAGCACCTGCAAGGAAACACGTGCCGTCATCATTGCTTTGCACAAAAAGGGCTTCACAGGCAATGATATTGCTGCCAGTAAGATTGCACCTAAATCAACCATTTATCAGATCATCAAGAACTTCAAGGAGAGCAGTTCAATTGTTGTGAAGAAGGCTTCAGGGCGCCCAAGAAAGTTCAGCAAGCGCCAGGACCGTCTCCTAAAGTTGATTCAGCTGCGGGATCGGGGCACCACCAGTACAGAGCTTGCTCAGGAATGGCAGCAGGCAGGTGTGAGTGTATCTGCACGCACAGTGAGGCGAAGACTTTTGGAGGATTGCCTGGTGTCAAGAAGGGCAGCAAAGAAGCCACTTCTCTCCAGGAAAAGCATCAGGGACAGACTGATATTCTGCAAAAGGTACAGGGATTGGACTGCTGAGGACTGGGGTAAAGTCATTTTGTCTGATGAATCCCCTTTTGTTTGGGGCATCCGGAAAAAAGCTTGTCCGGAGAAGACAAGGTGAGCGCTACCATCAGTCCTGCGTCATGCCAACAGTAAAGCATCCTGAGAACATTCATGTGTGGGGTTGCTTCTCAGCCAAGGGAGTGGGCTCACTCACTATTTAGCCTAAGAACACAGCCATGAATAAAGAATGGTACCAACACATCCTCCGAGAGCAACTTCTCCCAACCATCCAGGAACAGTTTAGTGACGAACAATGCCATTTCCAGCATGATGGAGCACCTTGCCAAAACATTGATATTTTGGGTCCATGGCCAGGAAACTCCCCAGACCTTAATCCCATTGAGAACTTGTGGTCAATCCTCAAGAGACGGGTGGACAAACAAAAACCCACAAATTCTGACAAACTCCAAGCAATGATTATGCAAGAATGGTCTGCCATCAGCTGGGCTGCCATGAAACCCAGAAGTTAATTGACAGCATGCCATGGCAGATTGCAGAGGTCTTGAAAAAGAAGGGTCAACACTGCAAATATTGACTCTTTGCATCAACTTCATGTAATTGTCAATAAAAGCCTTTGACACTTATGAAATGCTTGTAATTATACTTCTGTATTTCATAGTAAAATCTGACAAAAAATATCTAAAAGACACTGAAGCAGCAGACTTTGTGGAAATTAATATGTCATTCTCAAAACGTTTGGCCACGACCCTTCACTATCTATTCTTTACCATCTATTGCATCTTATCCGCCCTGTCACTGCTCATCCATATATGTTATACATATATATTCTCATCCCATTCCTTCACTAGATTGTGTGTATTAGGTTTTGTTGTGGAATATGTTAGATATTAGGTTTTGTTGTGGAGTTGTTAGATATTACCTGTTAAGACACTGCTGCACTGTCGGATCTAGAAGCATAAGCATTTCACTACACCCGCAATAACATCTGCTAACCACAAGTATGTGACCAATAAAATTTGATCTCACATTTTAACTGCAAATATCAACTGTAAAAATTACAAAAATGTTTTTACACTAAAGTATATTTTTTCCCAGCCTTGCTACATTTTGATCTGCATGTTGCATGAAACTCTCCCCACAACACCAAATTGGATGTAGAGAACTACACGTGCAGGAAGGATGAAGGTTTTAACAATTCAATGCAATGAAACTGAGTATTAAAGTCTTATGGGAGATTAGTCCTTTCCATTTCTGCTTGTAACTCAATGGTCACTGATATGACATATACATGTACCACTGTCAATTGTCTATTTTGTGTGTAGAAAGTAAACAGCATGTCTTGAATGGCCTTTTGCATTTCGGTCCTGGATGAGTTAGTGGGCTTCACGTTATACAGCTGCAGACTTAACTTAAATGCCCAGAGAGGCTATATTTTCTCAACCCATTCAGCAAATATTCAAATGGGCCTAATATCTCAAATGGCTTTCCAATTAGCATGACATTGAACAGTACATTACTATTCTTGTCATACTCCTGTTCTCTTTCCTGGTGGTACAGGAACCACCCACTTCCTGGGAGAAGGAGAGAGCGAGGGCGAAAAGGACAACAAAATTAATACTGCAAAGCAAAGCCTCCCGTTAACAACCTTTGCTGGAGAGAGAGGGAAAGAGAGAGAGAGAGAGAGAGAGAGAGGAGTAAATCGGCAACTGTTTCTACAAGCCACACTGCAGAGCACACAGCACACGTTAAACAGCAGGAGAGGAGAGCAAACCGCTTGGCTGCATTCTCCCAGCCGACAGCCTATGAAAGAAAGGCTAGGAGCAGCCATCGTCATGACGATAAGGCAGAATGTCATGCATTGCTGAAGGTCGCCACTTACTGGATGGAGTCGCTTTCAGTTGCATCAGCGGCGTCGGCTGGGCCTGGCTGGGAGAAACAGGCCGATACAAAGGAGCCCATAGGAAGCCGGCCTCACCAGCAGGAGAAGAGGGGGAGGAGGAAGAGGAGAAAAGTCCCTAAGAATGAAACTCTTTAGCTTTAGCCTGCGCCATGTGACCGGCGGCCGGGTCCCTTAGCGCTCTGTGCTTTGACCTACATGGAGACAAGAGCACTGCTGTTTCTTGCCCTCGGCTGCTGCTGCTGCTGCTAGGACAACACAGGTAGAAAGCCTCGATTCTGCTTATTCATTTGAAGCCGAAAGCTCTGGGCCCGACTGGCTGGAGTGTGTCTGTCTGTCTGTGTATGTGTGTGTGTGTGTGTGTGTGTGTGTATGTCTGCATGCGTGCGGCAGGGAGCCGGCAAGAGGACACGAGTTTTAGTCCATCACGGTGCTCCCTGTGATATCCAGCTGGAAATGAGCCTTGCTTCCTGCCTCCCTCCCCATCTGCTGAAGGGGCCTGAGCCCTGACTGTGTGCTGAGGCCACTCCTCACAGAAGCATGAATGAAGGAAGAAGTGGGATTGTGCTGGCTGCTCGGGTGGTGGCAGGCAGGGTGTGTGTGTGTGGGAGGGGGTATTTATGTCCTTCACCATATGAGTGTGAGAGTCGGGGCTCCACGGGGCTTGTGTCTGCTGTTCTACTCAGGCTATAAATAACACTGCTGCTTAATATCCTCTAACCTGGCTTGGTGGTAAAATGAGAAAAAAATGCCTTCGCAGAGGGATGTCAGTTGCACACATATGGTGGAAATAGTAAGCTACAGTATGAGCCTCTGCTCACAACACAGATACCTAACATCTGATGATGTACTGCAGTGACGTAACAGATTGAATGCCAAATTCATTTTCCCGAATGGAATATAATAGCTGCAGTGTTTGGAGACGCGTATTAAATAGGCTGTGTTTCAGAAGAAATCTTTTACAAAAAGCTCACTACAAATTGGATGCAAGAGCCATTGGATAAAATTCTGAATGAATCGAAATTAGGATAGATTATTGCCAAGTGTAAAGAAAAATTATTTACAATTCACTGCTCATTTGACCTTTTTCAAGGGTAGATGGTTGTATCAATTAATTTGACCCACTACTCTTATCCATCCTTGCAATTTGACATGATGTGAGTCAATTCCTATCAAAGGTTGATGATAAACATCGGGGTGAAGCTTTCCTTTCAAATGTGGAGGCAGGGTCAGACCACTTGGCTTGAGACGCTTTTGAAGTTAGGACTGTGACGGTTATGGAATTTAAGATGACGTTTTGTCAGCCAAATGGCCGCGGTCACTGTACATTTTTCTATTTATTTATTTTCTCCTCTCCTGAAGGCATGTGCTGCTGCTGCAGGGAGGGGGGGGGGGGGTTCCTAGGCAACCGAAGACTAATTTGCTACAACACCGACAACAAGTTTCATCACCTTGTAAAGAGTTTGTGTTACCATGGAAATGGACTAAACCGCACAAATGCCCAACCAGAGTCTTTGGTCAGCTGTTCATTCAACACAAAAAAAATGGTTATGACAGTTATATACTTTCATGACAATCTTCATCTATAAAATCGGCAGTTACACGATTATACAATTACCGTGCCAGCCCTATTTGAAATAGTATATTCCTTTTTAAAGAAAATAATCTAAGGGAGCATACAGTTTACCCCTGCTGCACCCCACCCATGCAGAGGAGGATTTCCTGTGTGCTTTCACATTTCTGTTGGGAAAAGGAAGGAAATGTCTGCAGACTCAATGCCTCCTGCTCAGTAATGTGCCCAGGAATTCAAACCTCAAATCCTAAAAGCCGTTTCCAATGTAATTTGTGCTCTTACAGTTCTGGTTTTTATTGTCTGTTAGCTTTTTAAAAAGTAGAGGAACAAAGTTGACAATGTTTTGACTCGTGGAGGGGTACAGTAAGCCTAGACTAAATGTTGATTCTGAGAGCACCTAAAAAGTCAAGTTATAGAACAACAAGACATTATTTGATTATGGCCAATTTAGGATTCACAAAAGAATGCTTTACCACAAAGCACGATAGCCAAGTTATTGTAACTGAGCTGGTGGGTTGTACAAATTCAATTCTGTGCTTTAGATGTTTTTGTTGCGTCCACGGTACACCGTGCTAAAACAATAATGTATTAAATTACCCTAATGGCCTGACCCTAATGGCTCCTGCAAACCCATTATAAAAGCCTATTATTACGGTGATGGATTTACAAACTGCTCTTTTAAGTGTTCCTGGAGTGGAAGAAAGTATGCAAAAACCTACCTATGTCTGTATATTAGGAGACACTGAGGCGTGTTTCTTAACACCTAGGCTGTAATCATATCAAAACAAAACTGTAATCATAGATACCGGATTGAATAATGGAGATCTTGATTCATACAATTCCTGAATTGGAGTTTAAACTTGACCCAAGGCAGTGGACCTCTAGTATCATTATCCCCATGGAATACTGCAACAGAAGGATGTGTCCTGCAGAGGGCAGCATTACCATAGTAATAAAACAGGAACAGGGTAAGATTGGCTGGCACTGTGAAGCAGGAACAGGGTAAGATTGGCTGGCACTGTGAAGCAGGAACAGGGTAAGATTGGCAGGCACTGTGAAGCAGGAACTGGGTAAGATTGGCTGGCACTGTGAAGCAGGAACTGGGTAAGATTGGCAGGCAATGTGAAGCAGGAACTGGGTAAGATTGGCAGGCACTGTGAAGCAGGAACAGGGTAAGATTGGCAGGCACTGTGAAGTAGGAACAGGGTAAGATTGGCAGGCACTGTGAAGCAGGAACAGGGTAAGATTGGCAGGCACTGTGAAGCAGGAACTGGGTAAGATTGGCAGGCAATGTGAAGCAGGAACTGGGTAAGATTGGCAGGCACTGTGAAGCAGGAACAGGGTAAGATTGGCAGGCACTGTGAAGTAGGAACAGGGTAAGATTGGCAGGCACTGTGAAGCAGGAACAGGGTAAGATTGGCAGGCACTGTGAAGCAGGAACAGGGTAAGATTGGCAGGCACTGTGAAGTAGGAACAGGGTAAGATTGGCAGGCACTGTGAAGCAGGAACAGGGTAAGATTGGCAGGCACTGTGAAGCAGGAACTGGGTAAGATTGGTGCAGGCACAACCTCATACACACCTTGAAAGAACATTATATAGAGCAAGTCAAAATGTACCAATGTCTGGGAGTTTGGATGGATGAGAAGTTAAGCTTCACCACCCATGTAGAGAACCTTGTCAGGAAACTCAAGCTGCGTATTGGGGTTTTATTACCAACACAAAGCTTGTTTTTCCTTTGCCGCCAGAAAATAGTTGATTATCTGTATGTGACTATGGTGGTACTACTTAGTTTTGTCACAAATCAGAGACGTCTAACTCACCATTGTGATCTCTACAGTGCTGCCGGGTGGACATAGTAGCAACACGCAGGCTCAAACACTGCTACATTCTTATTTATAAGGCCATTTTATTTGTCCTCTCTTCTAGCTCAGAATGAAAAAAACATACAAGCTCAGATCTCAATCTTGTTTAATACTAACAGACCCGAGCATTAGAACAAGAGCATGGAATATGTACCTTTCATTACTCAGCCAACCTACAACTACAGGACCTGGTGTCCCTGGAGGAGGTCAAAGGACAAATAGATGAACAGGTTGTTGAGAAATGTAGTTGTTTCTAGTTGTCAACCCATGCCACTAGTTTGTGTTGCCTTATGTAAGGAAGCATGTTGTTTTACCTCACACACACACACACACACACCTCACCTCTTTCTATAAGTTTATGCAGAATAAATCACCTTGAACCTTCTGTTCAGTGCCAGTGTAAGAAGTGCTACAACCTATAACAAATTCTCCATGAGAGTACAGGCCTAACAGTACAGTGAGCCTGTTGTTATTCAGCCACAATAATAAAGTCTATTCTTTCCTACCTCAGGCAGCCGTGCAGCCAGTCCTTTGGGTCCCGCTCCACCCCATTGGCCAGGGGTCCGCTGGAATGTTTATCTGATTGGCCGCTGAAAGCGGGGTCCCCACTCGCTACCACCTCCTCTAGGTAGGAAGACGTCACTTCCAGGGCGGCTTTCCCGCCCTTCCCCGTGGTCGTGACGCTGAGTAGCTCCTGGCGCTCCCGCTGGCGCCCCGCGTCGGGCAACAACTCCACAAAGTGGCCCGTCTCCTTGAGGCGTTGCTGGATCATGGGAGTAAGGGGCATGTCGAAAGTGAAGCCCGAGTCCGCCTCGTCGTCAGCCGAGGAAGATAGGGCATCCAGAGAGTCCAGGCTGCTGTAAAGGGTGCTACGGAAACGGTCTGACTCCAGGATGCTCTCGAACTGCGAGCTGAAGACGTCGGTGGCCTCCTGGCTCTCCGATGTCTCCTTGCCATCCCGGTTATCCGACGGGTCCTCGCTGCCATTGGTCTTCGTACTCCTGAGGGAGTCGGGGACAAACAGAGACAATCATGAAAACTTTGACTGGGGACAAAAGTCAAGTCTTAGTCTTAACTTAGCAGAAGAAGACTGGAATTCAAACTAGCCTGTGGGAAACCTTAGCCATTATATTTCACAGTACATATCCATCTGGCATTCCTCCTCAATGAAATGGTTTGAACCATAAGAGATCGATAGAGGACTCATCTTTGTATCTGTGCTAGCATCTCCATTTTGAAGTAGTCAATTTTTCTTCACTATTGGCTGATCCCTCCTGATGACCCAGTTGAACATGACTCCAACAGGGTCACCAGGAGGGATGAGTCAATGAAGTTGGAAGTCCCATCCAGTTTACTACATTAAAATTGTGGAAGCCCTCAAGGGCACTGCCCATGCTAACACGGTCTTTTGGCCACTAGTGGCCTCTATCATCCTCTATGGTCTGAGACTACCTTTAATGAGAGGCATTATTCAAAACCACCTCATCTGCAATTGGATCACCTTCAACCAACCAGAGGACGGCCTAATTCAAAGCAGTGTTTGGCCACCTGTGATTTTGTCCTAAAACCCACCCATTGGTTCTGAAAGGATGCGGATTGGACCGATCATTTGCTAACTCGTTCCAAACGCCAATCTATTGGAGAAAGGCCTGACTGATGTGATTGTGAAGTGAATCAAAATGGAGAACGCTGCGATCAGGCTGGTTCCACAAGGGTACTGAAACCTGGCCTGAATTTCTTGGATTAGGATATTGTTCCTCTACCAAGAAGAAATAGATTAGATTCAGCAATATGACGCTACCATAAGAAGCGGGGCAACTTGCAACCCAAACAAGAAGAGTAAAAAACAAGATGCTAATCTCGTCAGCATTTGTTCTCAAGCGGCTATCATGTTGCTCGAGGGAAGCGTGTAACTCCCCTGCACATGCTCAAAAGTATCTGTACGAGTTAACTAGTGCAGCATCTTGCTTGGCACTCCCCATGATAACATCTTTGGTCCCACTGCTGTTTATGGTCACATCATACTGCTTACTTCCTGCTCCTCAAACAGAGCTAAATACACTGTCCCTGTCGTAGAGGCCTATAGCCGCTGTGGTGAACTCAGCTAAATACACTGTCCCTGTCATAGAGGCCTATAGCCGCTGTGGTGAACTCAGCTAAATACACTGTCCCTGTCATAGAGGCCTATAGCCGCTGTGGTGAACTCCGCTAAATACACTGTCCCTGTCGTAGAGGCCTATAGCCGTTGTGGTGAACTCCGCTAAATACACTGTCCCTGTCGTAGAGGCCTATAGCCGCTGTGGTGAACCCAGCTAAATACACTGTCCCTGTCGTAGAGGCCTATAGCCGCTGTGGTGAACTCAGCTAAATACACTGTCCCTGTCATAGAGGCCTATAGCCGCTGTGGTGAACTCAGCTAAATACACTGTCCCTGTCATAGAGGCCTATAGCCGCTGTGGTGAACTCCGCTAAATACACTGTCCCTGTCGTAGAGGCCTATAGCCGTTGTGGTGAACTCCGCTAAATACACTGTCCCTGTCGTAGAGGCCTATAGCCGCTGTGGTGAACTCTCAGAGGAAGTTATAAAGCACACGATTCCATTATTAACCCAGAGACCTTGCACCTTTCTACCTCCTCTCAGCGAAACTAACAAAACAACACATTTCTGTGGACTGTGACAATGCTCGTTTCCATGTAATGGAAACATCCAGCAACTAAAAGGAACTCTGAGGACAAAAAAGCTACGGACGTTAGAAATATTGAAACACAGTGGAGGATCAAGTGTAAATAGTTCCATAAAATAAACAGTGAATCATAATCACACTATTTACTTTGACATCTTATTTTACAGGCCTTCAGTCATGACAATCTAATTGGTCACAAGGGGATGAGCTGAGGAGAGAAGTGCTGAATTCCAAATAGACACCTAGCCCCCAATAGCCCCTAGGGCAGGGGGATGGGAACCAAGTTGACAGGAAGATTCATTTTTTCAAATGTTCACTAAAACGTAGTACTCTGGGAGCCACGATGGAAATACCCCACAGATGAACCCGTCAAAAACAATGAGACTTGGCCTGAGGTGGACTAGCAGTCTAAACCACTGCCTCTGTAGCACATGTATGATGTACAGCTGACAGCATGGGTTTTCAACACCCTGTAGCACATGTATGATGTACAGCTGATAGCATGGGTTTTCAACACTCTGTAGCACATGTATGATGTACAGCTGACAGCATGGGTTTTCAACACCCTGTAGCACATGTATGATGTATAGCTGACAGCATGGGTTTTCAACACTCTGTAGCACATGTATGATGTACAGCTGACAGCATGGGTTTTCAACACCCTGTAGCACATGTATGATGTACAGCTGACAGCATGGGTTTTCAACACCCTGTAGCACATGTATGATGTACAGCTGACAGCATGGGTTTTCAACACCCTGTAGCACATGTATGATGTACAGCTGACAGCATGGGTTTTCAACACCCTGTAGCACATGTATGATGTACAGCTGACAGCATGGGATTTCAACACCCTGTAGCACATGTATGATGTACAGCTGACAGCATGGGTTTTCAACACTCTGTAGCACATGTATGATGTACAGCTGACAGCATGGGTTTTCAACACTCTGTAGCACATGTATGATGTACAGCTGACAGCATGGGTTTTCAACACTCTGTAGCACATGTATGATGTACAGCTGACAGCATGGGTTTTCAACACTCTGTAGCACATGTATGATGTACAGCTGACAGCATGGGTTTTCAACACTCTGTAGCACATGTATGGTGTACAGCTGACAGCATGGGTTTTCAACACTGTAGCACATGTATGATGTATAGCTGACAGCATGGGTTTTCAACACTCTGTAGCACATGTATGATGTACAGCTGACAGCATGGGTTTTCAACACTGTAGCACATGTATGATGTACAGCTGACAGCATGGGTTTTCAATACCCTGTAGCACATGTATGATGTACAGCTGACAGCATGGGTTTTCAACACCCTGTAGCACATGTATGATGTACAGCTGACAGCATGGGTTTTCAACACCCTGTAGCACATGTATGATGTACAGCTGACAGCATGGGTTTTCAACACCCTGTAGCACATGTATGATGTACAGCTGACAGCATGGGTTTTCAACACCCTGTAGCACATGTATGATGTACAGCTGACAGCATGGGATTTCAACACCCTGTAGCACATGTATGATGTACAGCTGACAGCATGGGTTTTCAACACTCTGTAGCACATGTATGATGTACAGCTGACAGCATGGGTTTTCAACACTCTGTAGCACATGTATGATGTACAGCTGACAGCATGGGTTTTCAACACTCTGTAGCACATGTATGATGTACAGCTGACAGCATGGGTTTTCAACACTCTGTAGCACATGTATGGTGTACAGCTGACAGCATGGGTTTTCAACACTGTAGCACATGTATGATGTATAGCTGACAGCATGGGTTTTCAACACTCTGTAGCACATGTATGATGTACAGCTGACAGCATGGGTTTTCAACACTGTAGCACATGTATGATGTACAGCTGACAGCATGGGTTTTCAACACTCTGTAGCACATGTATGATGTACAGCTGACAGCATGGGTTTTCAACACCCTGTAGCACATGTATGATGTATAGCTGACAGCATGGGTTTTCAACACTCTGTAGCACATGTATGATGTATAGCTGACAGCATGGGTTTTCAACACTCTGTAGCACATGTATGATGTACAGCTGACAGCATGGGTTTTCAACACTCTCTCTCCTATTATTCACCTCTATCGATCACTATCCAATAAACATACAAAATACCTCAATTTAAATGTATTTTTCTTTACAAAATTTGAGAGACATTGGCGCACTTGGCTGCATTTCAAACGAAACAGAATTGTGTTGAATAGTAAGGGGTGTAGTCAACTTCAACGGTTTTCAAATAACCTTTTCTGTGGCTGTTCAAGTGTGAGTAGAGCTAATTTGATGTGTTTATTCTAGTACTATTAGGCCTATAGTGTATTGATTACTTTGACAAATTATAGATCACCAAAGCCACACGTTTCAGACCCCTGCACTAGGGACTAGGGGCATCTGTAGATCTGAGAGGATTGGATCGTCCTGCCCTATGGGCTGTTCTGGTTTGGACTAAACTTAATTACAGCTGTCCAATCCTTTCAGAGGCCATATGTAACAAGTGTCTCAAAGTATGAGTGCTGATCTAAGATCAGCTACTTCCTGTCCATATAACCGTATTCATTGAAAGAAAACAATGAAGCTGAATACAGCCCCAGACCCACAGGAGTGGCTATGGGTCAGAGGCCATTTGGAATATAGCAGATATGTGACGTACCTATCTGAGCTGGGCTCCCGTGCCGCGTCTCCATCAGGGCTCTGGTGCAGAAATATGTCAGGGAGCACCCGGAACACCTCGTCCTCCAGGGACAGCCGGCAGGGGAGTCTCTCTAGAGGACTCAGACTGTCCACAGAGCTCTCTACCTTCAGACCGCTGCAGCTCCTACCTCCCTCCAGTCCCTTCTCCGAGTCCTCACTACCTCGCTCATGTCCCATCTGACCACAAACGTCTGTCGCCGCCACCACCGTCGTCGTGCTCCCTGGCCGGCTCTCCGCAAATCGCAGTTTCTTAGGGGGCTTCTCCCTCAGCTGGCCCCCGTCTAGGAAGGCGGTGAAAATGCCTGGGATCTCGGCCAGGATTTTACTGGACTCCTCCAGGGACTCCTCGTCCAGGAGCAGCCCCCCTCCGGCAGGCTCGGTCGCTGCCTCTGAACCCCTCCTGGGAGGTTCAGAATGGTCCACCACGGGTACCACACCCGCCCCTGAGCATGGCCCAGATGTGAATGCAGCAGCTGTCAGGCCGGCACTTGTTTTTTCTTGGCAGTTCGCAGCGGGCGCATTCCTGAAGTCTCCGTTTACCTCGGCCGCCACGGTGGAGACGCCCAAGGCCTTCTGGGCCGCGGAGCTCAGGGAAGCCGTATCTTTCAGCAGCGCCTCCGTCCACGAGTCCAGGAGGAAGGTGGGCGAGAGGAGTGGGTCTCCCGGTGGAACAAGGCCCAGGCCAGACATGTCCAGGTCCACATTGGTCTCCACCCCCTCACCGTTTCTCTCTGAGGTCCGGCTGGCCACATCCTGCGAGGCCCCGTTTTGACCGCTACAGGGGATCATGATGGCTGCGCTCTGCTGTTCACTACTGTCCGCTGGGTGTAGGCTGTCCTCAGGTTGGGTGTAGGCGGCTGGAGCATTCTGGCTCCTGGCGCTGAGGCCGCTCAGCAGGTTGGCCAGCTCACGGTCGATCTCCAGGAACAGCGAGGTTTCATCGATGTCATCGTCCTGGAGACAGGCGTCTAGACTGGTGCTACTACTCCCCTCGTCCGCTAAGACGTGAGAGGTTGATGCTGAAACTGAGAAAATTAGATGTGTCAAATACTACAAGATAAATAGATCAATACAAATGTCACATGTGCACTTTAAAAATATATCAATTGTTACTTATCATCGCTATCACCATCATTAGATAGATTATATTGATTTAGGATGTGAAACAATGTGTATTTCCTCTCGGTGTAAGATAAATATCTCTCTTGGACTAATTCTGAATAAGCCTTGTAGTCTGAACACTACGGCACTGTGTCCACTTCATGAAAGGAGAAGGGCTAGGAGGTGCCAAGGAAGGGCTGGGATGAATCCAAACTAATACTGCTGGTTCCTTTTCTTTCTTTCGTCCCTTCACACGCAGATGTCCCTTTCACTGGCCGGCAAACGGCTTCAGACAGTGGACCAAAGCTCAGCATGCTCAGTTCACATGTATTCACAAACATTTATTACAAATTAGCCGAGTGTGATGGATACAATTTTGCCAAAACAGCAGGTCTTTTTTTCTATTGAATACCTTAGTATCTAGTTAAATATTGAACAGCTTTAAGCTGCTTTGAGCCATGTAGGGAGAATGTATAATTACTAAATTAACAAAATACACCTAAGGGTTTTTATCCTGGAGTATTTCGCTCTGTCCTCTTGTTGAACCTGTTCACGAAGAGTTGGACGAGACAGCTGTGTCAATTAATACAATTATCCAGTTTAATTTGACATGAACGGTGGAGTGGATGAGGTCAAGTAAGAGGTCTATTGTCACAGTGATACATAGTGAATACCATCAAAGGTACAGCATCATTAGCATGTAGGCTAATGAAACCCAGAACAGAACTGGATGAACAGGAGGTAGCTTAAAAGTAAAAACATCATGTGCAGCCTGCTCCGCCCTGTTTATGCTAATAGGCCCATACTTCAAACCAACACAATGAGTTCAACACGGTTGTGTTTATTAGGGGACACCGTTTTGCTACGGTAAAAGAAAGCAATCGTTCCTTTTCAGATCGTACCACTCCATTTCAGAGCGTTTTCTTCCATGTCCTGCCTACTTAACAAGACCCTGATCTCTGTCTCCAGTTACTGTATGTCCTCGTCATAGAAGACGTTATGTCAAGAACACGATTACACTAGATGGCAGCATTTCCTTGTTTTTACTGTATCAATATCTGTTTCTACTGGAGAGTGACTGACATAGCATGAGAGATTCATGGCGTAAGGCATAAGAGTCTAAGCTCTGTCCAAGCCGCGGGGGGCCTTACTGTCATTAGCCCATACAAACGCAATGAATAAAAGATTCCCTACATGGAACAACAGATAGTTCCAAAGGGAAGTTTGTTCTGAAGTTTCTGTCCTATATCTGAGCGTATAAGAAAGATCAGGAAGCATTTGTTATTTTTTTGGACAGGTATTTAACTACTTATTTTTGGCACTAAACAATCTCCATATATACTGTACTTCCATTCATTTTTTTTCAACTGTCCCCGGGGACCTTCAGGCGATTCTTGTGAGGCCTGTGGGCATCCTAGAGAGTCTCACCTTTCCACAGAGGGGTCATATTAGTGTGTATCCCAAACTGTCTGGACGCTACAGACTGAAGTTGGCAGATTGGTTGTACCGACTCCAGTTGTGTGAGAAGACCGATTTTCAGGATGTCTCATGGTCTGATAAACACCGATCTAGCTCTGTCACCTTTCACCGCAAATGCAGAAGTTCGACATAGGCCGATGAGGTGGATTGAGATGCATCCAAAACAAAACAAAATCTCTAGATTAAACGTACGGATTTTCATGGGGATTTATTATTATTATGCTAAATTAGATTTCTGCCATCAAAATAACTTATGACTTGGGGTGACACAAGGAGTTAAAACAATAGACCTTTATTTAGACTGGTGTTGCGTCAGGCATAGTGCACTACTTTAGAACAATGCCCTATGGGCCCTATAGTAGTGCACGTCATATGCCATTTTGGACACAGACAGCGTATCTTATACAACAGTTGTATATAATGTCTAGTTGACGAGGGAGGCTGAGGATCACCAGTTGTGTGACCCCTGTAGAGAAGGATAGGATAGTGGACAGAGTGAAAGTGATAGCACTAAGTCATGACTTTGCAGCATCACTTGGGAGATGTCTAGATGATGTTTGCAAATCCCTGTGGACTACTAATGACCTTTTAAGCTCCTGCTAAATAGCCTGGGTAACCAGTCAGGGCTGAAGACCTCTTATCGGACTGGCTCTTGACAGGTAATAAAAAGAGGAAGTCTTCCCTGTGCAGATGTAGCATTACCTCAGCAAACAGGCTAATGTTCACACTAAATGGAACGATAGAAACACATCACTATACAGTACTTATTCATCTCTAGTTTCTGGGAATGTTTGACACAGCACTTAACTACTGTTCATGGGCTTGCTGTGAAAAATGGTTTGTTTATATAGGCCCTACTACAGTTCCCCAAAATTATTCATTGCACTTTGGGAAAGTAGGCTCTGTTCAACTCATGGCTAAAAGGCAGTGAAAGCCAAAGGCTCAACTTCTACAGCCTCTTTCTGTAGAGAAATTGGCTTGTTGGGCCGATTCATCAATAACTGGTTGATATAGGAGCTTCCTATAACTTTCACAGTATGGTTCTTACAGTGCACTATAAATAGCTAAGTACTGTAATTGGGCAGTCCTGCACTAATCATTTAGAATTATTCATATTAGCCAGTAAAATAATGTATGCATTAGGCCTGATGATGAATGATTAATAGACCAGGATTAGTCTATATTTTTAGTGGATTTCAAGAACACTTTTCAGCTAAATGCAGGGGTCCAACTGACACATTTCATGCATGTTATTAAATGAACAATTAAAAATAAAAAGAGGATAATGACCCAGGTCTAATGCCAAGTGTAGCCGTAGCTACAGCAAACAGCATAACATCATACTGTTGTGAAGTATCATGTGGGGTAGATTATATGGAAGGTGCCATACCGCTTTCAGTAGAGCTGGTCTCGTCTCCTTTTCCAAAGAGAAACTGGTACTTGGCCTTCGCAACACTTTGAGCGTGTGAAGACGAGCTGTTAACCCAAACAAACGTTTCAGCCTGCAAGAATAAACAAGAACATGTATTTACCGTAGGCAAGATGATTCTCTGATAAGTAAGCATTATCATTCATAAATCATTGAGATCTCTCTCCACCAGTGGCCATTGATTGGACAGTAAAACAGAGTTCATTTCATCTGGGTGTTTTGAAACCAAAATCAGATTGAGGCTGATCACATCACCTTGACAGTAGACCTACCGCTATTTAACCATCTGGCCATGTTTTCAAAAGCATTTCCCTTGACCATGCTCTACGAATCAACTTCAGATCTTGACATCGTTTCTGATTTTAAACGACCAAAATCATTTCCGGTTGCTTTAGTTTGATTTATTGATTTTGTTTTTAACAGCAACATCTTTGATTGATTTATAACGTACAGAGTACCATCAGCCACTTACCGCCATGTCTCTTTCAAAGCAGGGAACACTCATTGGTAAAATCTCTGTGAGCATAAGGGTAAAACTAACATGAGTTTGTAACGTAAAACCATAACATTATTACAAATTTAAAAAATCTTGAAACAGCGTAACCTAGCCCAGGGGGTTCCAAAACTCTTCACTTAGGCCCCCCTTCCAGCATTGGGGAACATCCAGTGCACCTCTTGTTGGCAGGGAGAACATTTTACCGGGTTTAAAGCATATTTTCTGCAATTCTACACATTTATCATTGGGTGCAGAGAACATTTTGCAGTTTTAAAGCTAATTTTCTTACAATTCCATACATTTTGCCATGTCTAATGTGTACTACAAAATCTATGGGCTAAAAAACCTAGCCCCCCAAAAAACTGACATGGGATAGTTGATCTCGACATTTCTGCCAAGTTATAAATACAGTTTAGAAAAAAATAGCCAGACCCCCCGACCCCTACGCCCCCCCTAGAGCCCTCAGAATTTGGGAACCACTGATCTAATCAAACATTGACAAAGTTGAAGAATTCTTAAACAATCTGACTTTTTTTGAAGATCAAAGACAGTGCTAAAGGGTAAAGCTAAATGTGATACAGGAGTAGAGTTCAGGCCTACATTATCCTAAACTATCTGTGTTATAGATAAGAACATGCCACACAGCATTCTCAATAAAAGCTCAATCAGTCCATGTTCTGAAAGTCAAAGCCTCTCTTAAAACAGCTTACAGTGATGTGTCTCTAGATCGTGATTTCTGCCTGCCAGGCCGCCAATGCCATCAGAAAGTGGTCTCATGTATCAGAGTAGCTACTCACCTGCCATGATCTCAAAAGACGCTTAAGCTACTGCCTAAGTGCCGAGGAGGTCAAAGGTTCACATAGGAAGGATCCATCTAATGTACGTGAAGCATTTGGCTCTCTCAATCCAAGTAAGGCTAGTGAATTCTGTTTGAACCTTAGCAAAGGCTCAGTAAAGTAGTTCATTAGCCAACATTCCCAACAGCCATACAATTAATAGGCCTAGTTCTGCTAAAGTCTACAACAGGGATTGCATGACGTTCATTCAGGATGACTCAACAGGAGAAAGGCACTCTGATTCAATGAAATCCACATTTGAAACCATTCCAAAGCTTAGTGCCATGACCATTACAAGAATTAAGCTCTGCAGATCAAATGACAGGCAACTAAAACTAGAATTACGCCAGCATCCATCAACGAGCACAAAAGGGGAAGACTGGGAAAACACTATAGATGGGCCACAAAAACACAGTGAGATCATTATTGAGAAATAGTCAATAACCTACACTAGTAGGCTAATATGAACACTAGCATAATCTGAATGATTGATTACAATTCCTACATAGACTAAATAACAACTTCCAAAGTAAAATGACCTTGGAAATTACATTCCAATCTAAATTGAGAGGTTAAATTGTAGAAGAAACTATGAAGCGAACTTAGCTCTCTGTGGGAAAGCGGTTGTTGCCATGGCTGCCAATGTGAGACGTGAGAATGCAGACCCTTTTTTTTACCAGAAAAGTGTTGTTGTTTTTTGCAGCCCCCCCCCAACTCTCTTGAAATTAGACATTGCTTAAAATGAACAATTGATAAGCCAATATTGAAGACTCAATGCCCACACAAACTAAAAAGGTATCATGTTGACTGCAATAACAGAATTTATGCTATTCAAATGAGGTGGTTGGTTAGACAGAGCATCTTTTGGAACTGTTATGACATTCATGAGAACTGTTGTGTTGATCAAGGTGAACAAAGCCTAGAAAATTAACAAAATTCCATCATTTTGTGAAAGACAAGACACTATGGCAGTGTTTTTCACAGAAAACATTTCGTACAGCAACAAAAACAAAAAACACTCTGGTTAGCCTAGATAGGCTACTCCACTAAATCTGCCCAGATGGACTCAATTATTTCGCTAGCAACAGCTGGGAATCTCATTGGAGGGTGAAGGCCACATCATAATTCACTAGTTTGTTTAATGCTTCGGGTAATTAATAGAGTTGACTTCCACATAGTCATGGGAGGTGAGCTGTCAATCAGCTTTCCATTAAAAAGGTCACGATGATCTCTTGTCTATATTCCAAATGGCACACTATTCCCTATCTAGTAAACTACTTTTGACCAGGATTCATACATTGGATCCTGGTCAAAAGTAGTGCACTATATGGGAATATGGGCCCTGGTCAAAAGTAGTGCACTAGATAGGGAATATGTTGCCATTTGGGACTTTACATTAGTCTATTCTTTACACTCCAGAGAGGCACCATAACTCAGCACATTGTCCTTTCCCACAGGAGCCAGAGCAGTGTCACATCAAGGTCCTAGAAAACACTGGAGCTCAAGAACTCGAGCTAAGAGTTATACTCCAGAGGGTTCAGAAATTCACCGCCTGTGCTAAAGTAAAGTCACTCTCTGGTAAGGGCAATTCCATGGTAACAGAATTACACTGAGACCTAGATTTTTCACTATAAATGTTGACCAAACAAAAACCATTGATTTTCAAAGTTTGGTCAAAATAATTACAGTAAAATCTCAGTTTTACTCTGTTACCAAACTCTGTATCTGCACAGTAGTCATTGTGCATAGAGTTCTGTGTTTTGTTCAACTTTGAAATCGATGTTTTATTTGGTATAGATTTTAAAGTGAAAAATCTGAAGAACTGTGCAGATATAAAGTTTGGTAACAGAATAAAAATGGAGGGAGATTTTATCTTAATACTGTTACCAAACTTTGCAGTCATTTTTTAAAATGTATTTTAAATCAATGTTTTTTGTTCAGCATACATTTTAAAACTGAGAATTTTAAAGCGAATCTCAGCCTAATTCTGTTTACTTGGAATTGCCCGTAACCAATCTGGCAATGTTTCGTCCTCAAAGGCATCAAACTACATTTGAAAAGAGAACATCTAAACCAGATCCACTCTGAGCTGAAATGTCTTATTTCACCAGGTAGGCCAGTTGAGAACAAGTTCTCATTTACAACTGCAACATGGCCAAGATAAAGCAAAGCAGTGCGAAACAAACAACAGAGTTACACATGGAATAAACAAACATACAGTCAATAACACAACAGAACAAGTCTATGTACAGTGAATGACCTGCCTATGACCTGCCTAAATCTGATGGAAATGAATGACAAAAGATCAGCGTGATTCAGGATAATAAAACATTGCAAATCCATCACAATGTTTTGGGGAATTAGTCAAATGAAACAGTTTATGTTTGACAAAATGAGGAAAGGGGGTTCCCATTTTTTGGTTCAAATTTGCCTCATCCCAAATCACAAGGGACATTAGAGTGTAGGATGTATTGCATTTTGCTAGCTCAATATCTGAGCCAAACTTACATCTGGGTAAAAGAAGTAGCGGTACATCTCAAACAGGATATCATTACTTTGACTGTGAAAGCTGTGCTCGGCTGTAGAACTAGGTATAGTGCTTCCAGAACTCAGCATGTGTGAGACTTGTGTAAACAAGCACAGAAAAAGGTTGGGCTTTTTCTTTTCAAGGACTAGCAGACTGACAAGTTTCTGGGGGTCTTCCATACCCTACCCAGTCCACAAACAAACATCTTATTCCAAACGATCAAAAAAATGCTTCTTGACATTATTTCCAATGTTATCAAATGGTACACTAACTCAAACTGACTGAGGAACAGTTGTTGAATAATGGTGCAACTGTTCTGCTGTACTGATAAGGAGAGAAAAATACCAACCATATCCAGGTGAACACAAACATACAGAACGCTAAATAAGTGAAAATAGATTGGCCTACCTGCATCTCCTGAATTTGAGAAGCTCCTCTTAGTCAATGAAAAGGTTTTCAACCCTCTTAACTTCTGTCATACAGTGTGCAGAGATCAGGGATAGTGTTCGGAGGACAAACCCGAGCATTCTAAAGTTATTGTCAACTTTGACAGTACACACATAAAGAGCAAGTCTTCACTACTAGAGTAGTAAACATGGTCAGAAACAAAACAGCCGATGTGTATTTTATGGTTAGTAAGTATTTGTCAATCCAAAAGGCTGTGGGACGACCGTGCTCCGATCCATCTAGGGTCGGAAAATGTTTTTGGAGGTTCAAAGAAAATTCAAAAGTGCAGATGGCTCGGAACACGCAGCTGCACAGTTGGTTCACTGCGTTTGGAGCGCCTAACCTACAGGTCAGCTTTTCCGTTATGACACAGGCACGGCCCACATAGACTCCTAGAGAACTTTAACTCTCTAAAGGGAGAGTAATGTCCCAGACAATATCAAGCCAGAACAGCAGATAGGCTAAAGGTGAAAAAAAAATCTGCTTTTGAGAAGTTGCATAAGATGACATGCTACTCAAATGAACACACTGACCAATCCTCAGTCATTCGAGGGTGATGACAAAATACATTTCCCCTGTCATTTTTGCAATGCCATAATAAGGCTGGGCCACAGTGGCTCTGCCATGGGCAAACATTCCAGATTAAAGCTGAGCAGCATGTCTACCTGTGATCTGTTGTGGCTGTGTCACCATGTAATGGAGGAGGTGCAAAAGTACTAATTATTACACAACTAAAGTGTGTGTTCACAACCTGGTCCTGTGAGTGTATGAAATGGTACATAGTAAGTACACCATTGGACTGAAGATTTAGAAGAGAGTAATACAAGTAACAAGAAATGGAGGCAAAATATGCTTTTATCAAAGCAAAATATTTTAGGCTTATTATTCCAGACCAGTAATGTCATATGCCTAAATATGCTCATCTAACCTACTTTGAGTACAATCAGTTTTTTTTGTATTTCTCTCTGTTCTGTTTGTAAATAGGCTTTGTAAATCTGTAGTGCAGAGTCAGCCATAAATTACAACTAAAGTGAATCTCATGAATCTTCCGGTATAATCCGCTTTTGGATCTTTCATGAGCATTTGATAAATAGGACAAAAGAGCTTCCTTTAGAGGAGCTTCTTGCCAAATCTCTTATTTATATCAGGTGCCAGACACATCAGTCACTTGACACAGGGCTTTATACCTGCACTCTCTTCAGCAAAGTGCTTTTAAACTGAGTTTAAAAATCCAATACATTTGACCCAAAGATGTAGGCCTATAACATGCATATAAATGGGGTTGGTGATGCAGTTGTATTCCTTTACAGATCACTGGATGTTAGTTAGTGGGATTGTCATATGACCTATCAGTAAAACAGGATAGACTGGATATGAACCCTGAAGGGTAATACCATTTAAGAGGTGATAATAACATCTGTTAATGAGGTGAAATGGGGGCTTCCATGTAGGGCACTACTTATAGGAAGAAGCAGACTCCTTATAGAGAGGGAGCTTGTAAATTAGACATGATCTAGTTAGTGCGACGTTCTGCAAGGGCAAGACTGCTTTTACATTTCCTTATCACATTTCTGTTCCGGAAAAGTCCTGTTACAGGATTTCAATAACAATGATTGTGCATCTGGAGACCTTAGATACGATAGAATAGATAGGCTACACGGCATTAGTGAATTACATTTGCCAATGCATAATGAGGGAAAAAAACACCAGAAAGATTCCAAACACTTTTAAATGATGTACCAAATCAAGTCATGTTTTGCTACAAGACCTCATTTTTGGAGGTTTGCAATGCATGCACACTTTATTAATGGAAAACAGAACCCCATGTGTCATTGGGTTTAGCTTGACTCATGGAAGTAAAGGAAGGTCTGTCCAAGAAGGCACAAAACTCTCACTATTCACATTAGCTGAGGAAAAAACTATTCCTTGTTTGCCTGTAAAAAAAAAAGACAAGAGTGTTTGCCCAAAATCTGTGCCGCGTGGGTTATGGGAGAAGGAGCTGGGTTAGGAGGCACTTCTAATAGCAATGAGCTAAAGAGTAGGTTAGCATGGAGGAAGTCAACCAAATGAAAGCAATAATGATCTTATATGCTCACTGACTTTAATTCACCTGATAACAGGACAAATGTAGAATCATTTAAATGATTATTTGATGTTGATCAAGCCACTTTTTATGATAGCCTTACTCCTGTACAAAGACTAGCCAATTCCCAGCTCCCTTTTGGCTCTTAGCATAATGCTTTGTTTCTGTCTCTCCCCTAAGGAAACAATGCATCCTTCACAGCTGTCAAGCCAGTCAACACCATATGCAGCCACTCCCATGTCAGACCAGGCCAAGTGTCAGGTGAACAGGGGGAGACAGAATCCCAGACAAACACGGGACACCTACAGGAGGTGGCAGAAATCTCTCTACTGAGTGTAAGCGGGGAACTCCGTAAAAAGCCTATGTCGTCATTAACATTTTCTGGAACAGTGAAGGAAGTGTGCTCTTAATGACAGGTTGCAGGCATTCCTATTGCATACAGGATAGACTTCTGGCCCATCCTGACTCAGGGCCATTGAAGGCTTATGTAGCAATACAATAAAGACTGTCTTTCAGAACTGTGCTATGATGTGGTAAAAACAGGTCATCCTCATAAGTAGTGAAAATACTTAGGAGGGAAATTGTCTCTGACAGCTAGTTAAGGGACTGTGAGATGCATGCGTCAATACATCTCTAATGTTCTGTCATACAAAGGCCGAGTGGATCAACTGCACCGTGTATGGGATGAACTGTAAGATGTGTCTTGGACAATAGGTAACTTATTGAGCCCCTTGAATTTAACCATGTGATCTGTCTTCTCACTAAGGTAAATTTATGACAAATCCTTACTGTGTAAAAAAGCAAGAGAAAGAAACACTGTCGATTTTTCAATCCTGTACTCAGTCAATCAAACAGTTTACGAACGAAGCCATTGCTGCTAAATGCACTGCTCTCTTGGCAATTCATTTTACAATGCCAGTAAGACTGCTGGACCACTCCAAGCCTTCCCAATTACATTAACATAATCACATCCAAACAGAGCACAACTGTACAAAGTGAAGAATTAGTTCAGGCAGACCCCGCTGACTTCTAGCTAAAGCTCCTGAAATTGAAGAGGGAATGAGGGGAAAATACTGAAGTGGAAACATTTGCTGAGGGGAAAACACTGTTGGGGCTCTACCCCAGATTTGAATCTGATCCAAGGATTAATCCAAGCAAGCACAGCCAATTTAAATGTCATATTATAGGAGCATCCTTGTTATGTTAAACCCCTTGGCTAGTTGAATCTACCTTCAAAATAATGTTACAATGACTACAGTGTTGAAAACTGAACTAACAACTCAGTTACTGTAAATAATGTAGCTACTAGGTTTACCGTAAAAATGGTTTATTTCACAAAATTTACAAAAATAAAGAGCAAGTTGATTTAGTGAAGAGTGAAAACTAGGCTTTGATCATGAATTACAAACAACAAAATCTAGCCTCTTCAATGGATAAAATGAAAAGTGCTGGCTAACTAGCTAACAGTTAGACTATAACATTAGAATATGGTGAATTGAAGGGGCTTCCTGACAACAAAGAGCTTCCACTTGATACTTATCCAGCACCACAGCAAGCCACACATTTCAAAATGTCTTGGCTATCGTTACATATTCTTACTGGTATAATGTTAGTGGCAAACATAAGACGTTTGGAAAAATTGTATTTAAAAAATATATATTTGTCACTATGCTTGCTATGGTGTGATATGACAGTTAGATAGATAGCATGATGCTATCAACTGCCAGGGACAACAGCTAACAGTAACAATCACAGCTGACAATGTGCTAGCCAACAAGCCAAATTATCGTTATATTCTGAGCTGGCTAGGTAACTAGCTATAAAAAAAAATAAAAAACAATAAGACATTATGGAATTTATTTTAGCCAGTTTACCGTTACTGCTATAAGCACCTTACCCCATCATCACTCTCGTCCATATCCCCAATGTTTTGTGATCACTCTTCGCGAAGGAGCTGGCAAACTGTTCTGACAGTTGTTCACTTCATATCCCTTGACTGACTGAAATCCCCACCACCACCATTTCTCAGTATATAAAACTAGCCAATATTGACTTATGCTACAAACGCATCAAACAGTTCTGTCCTCCGAAGAAAACTGACCCGTTTTCCTAACATGCAGGACGTGGTTTGCACGACTCGTAACGTCTACTTGCAGCCCTCAATCCAAGGAGCAGAATCCGTCTGGCTGGGAATGGATGACTGGAGGAACTCGAAACCCCACGAACTACTGTACTGTAGCTAGCTAGCCAGCGAGCTAACCACGAATTCGACTTCAGCCAGCTCCAGCATCCTTCTGAATCAAATAACCAGCCATTGTTGACTCGAAAAGTTTGTTCTTCGGGTAGTTAACAATGCATTTACTTACCAACGATTGATTTATTCCATCTGTGTGCAAAGCATTTTCTTGATCCGACGTCCTACTCCCGCTTCCTATCTGCTACACTTTGCCCTCGGTGTTTATCTATTGACTTTTGTTACGCTTTCCAGCCTTCCCCTCAAATATGGTGACACTTGGTACGTTCCCATCTAAAATCGCTTCGTAGTTCATACTATTCCTGATCTAACGAGGGTAGATTATCGACATCGAGAAAGGAAAATAATGAAGCTCTTATCCAAAGATTAAACTGACTGGCAGCATGAAAACCTGTTCATGAACTATCTATCCATCATACATTTGCAATCATTTTAGTATAGAGAATTTCAGTCATGCATGCTGTATTTATGTAGGCTACCTTGTGCTTATGAAAGTTGTTTTCCCCGTGATGATAGGCTATCATGACTATGGCTAAACTATTCTCTGGAACCCATTCTGCCTGCTAGTTCAGAAATTCTCAGACGACAATTTCCCCTCATTCATGAGAAACGATTTAAATTTGGTTTAAGCGGTGTTGCAATCGCCAAGCGTGTCTGTACAGCATGACTATAAATTGTGCCTTCCTGTATATGATATTTTACTGAGACATATACTTTATGTTCGTATTCTTATTTGTTATTATTTCTTATTGTTGTTGCATTGTCTAAAAGGAACCCCCAAGTAAGAATTTCATTGGACAGTACCATGTGTATCATGTACATTCACTAATACAATTGGAAACGAATCCATATTACACACGTTTTACAAAACCTGAAAATCTCAACCGAAAAATAACCTGATTGTACAGATAAAAAACACATCCAATCAAGACATGCGGTTGAAATGCAGTGTGTGCAAAATGGAAAGAGAAAAACAAAAAACACAGCCCATGATACCTCTCAGATAATGATTGGCAAGAAATGTATGGTACAAAATGAATAGAGTTAGTGCAAAGCTCCATGTGGCAGTCGGCCTATACATGCAGGGTTTATGTTCTGTGGCATGTACATGTATTTGATACAGTACTTTTTCACCACTCTCTTCTATTACTGGTCTCTAGGGGCACAGACAGACTAAACACCATTATTATGTTTATCTTTCAAAAATGTCTGTATTTTTACATCACCACATGTAATCCTTAAATAGACATTTACTGCAAAGTGTTAGACTTCCCAAACATCAGGACAGAAAACAAGCTACGGGATGGGTGGCACAGATGTGCACAAGCCCACAGAAATGGGGATTATGATTTTGCTGTTTTAAGCAAGAACATAAGTGGAAAGAACCAGTTTTTCCTGTCTGATTCTTAAAGAAAACAAATACTCTGTAGCATAATTTCCTGGATGGTCAGGGCTGGGTTCAGGCTTAAACTTGTGCTTAGGGCCCCCAGCCGGTAAGGGCCCCCCAACCCAAATTGTTATTTAGTAGAACACACTAGATGCAATTTCAAAATTTGGATGTGCATCAGCAGTTTTTTTCATGTTATTATCAGTCACTGACAGTTACTCCATTAGCCATGTCAACAATTTTTTGTTTGGTAATTAGTCTAGCCAGCTATAAACTTGTAGTAATCATTGCCGAATACCGACTGGGCCCGCAGGCCATGTACCCAGGGGCCCTGATCTCAAAGGGCCCCCCATTGATTTTGTTCTGCTCACACTGCCCTACCCTGTGCTCTGACCTCTTTCTCCCCTCTCTCTCCAGATGACATCTCGCGTCTTGTGACGGCCGGCCGCCCAACAACCTGCCCGCTTGACCCTATCCCCTCCTCTCTTCTCCAGACCATCTCCGGTGACCTTCTCCCTTACCTCACCTCGCTCATCAACTCATCCCTGACCGCTGGCTACGTCCCTCCCGTCTTCAAGAGAGCGAGAGTTGCACCCCTTCTGAAAAAACCTACACTCGATCCCTCCGATGTCAACAACTACAGACCAGTATCCCTTCTTTCTTTTCTCTCCAAAACTCTTGAACGTGCCGTCCTTGGCCAGGTCTCCCGCTATCTCTCTCAGAATGACCTTCTTGATCCAAATCAGTCAGGTTTCAAGACTAGTCATTCAACTGAGACTGCTCTTCTCTGTATCACGGAGGCGCTCCGCACTGCTAAAGCTAACTCTCTCTCCTCTGCTCTCATCCTTCTAGACCTATCGGCTGCCTTCGATACTGTGAACCATCAGATCCTCCTCTCCACCCTCTCCGAGTTGGGCATCTCCGGCGCGGCCCACGCTGGATTGCGTCCTACCTGACAGGTCGCTCCTACCAGGTGGCGTGGCGAGAATCCGTCTCCTCACCACGTGCTCTCACCACTGGTGTCCCCAGGGCTCTGTTCTAGGCCCTCTCCTATTCTCGCTATACACCAAGTCACTTGGTTCTGTCATAACCTCACATGGTCTCTCCTATCATTGCTATGCAGACGACACACAATTAATCTTCTCCTTTCCCCCTTCTGACGACCAGGTGGCGAATCGCATCTCTGCATGTCTGGCAGACATATCAGTGTGGATGACGGATCATCACCTGAAGCTGAACCTCGGCAAGACGGAGCTGCTCTTCCTCCCGGGAAGGACTGCCCGTTCCATGATCTCGCCATCACGGTTGACAACTCCATTGTGTTCTCGTCCCAGAGCGCTAAGAACCTTGGCGTGATCCTGGACAACACCCTGTCGTTCTCAAATAACATCAAGGCGGTGGCCCGTTCCTGTAGGTTCATGCTCTACAACATCCGCAGAGTACGACCCTGCCTCACACAGGAAGCGGCGCAGGTCCTAATCCAGGCACTTGTCATCTCCCGTCTGGATTACTGCAACTCGCTGTTGGCTGGGCTCCCTGCCTGTGCCATTAAACCCTACAACTCATCCAGAACGCCGCAGCCCGTCTGGTGTTCAACCTTCCCAAGTTCTCTCACGTCACCCCGCTCCTCCGCTCTCTCCACTGGCTTCCAGTTGAAGCTCGCATCCGCTACAAGACCATGGTGCTTGCCTACGGAGCTGTGAGGGGAACGGCACCTCAGTACCTCCAGGCTCTGATCAGGCCCTACACCCAAACAAGGGCACTGCGTTCATCCACCTCTGGCCTGCTCGCCTCCCTACCACTGAGGAAGTACAGTTCCCGCTCAGCCCAGTCAAAACTGTTCGCTGCTCTGGCCCCCCAATGGTGGAACAAACTCCCTCACGACGCCAGGACAGCGGAGTCAATCACCACCTTCCGGAGACACCTGAAACCCCACCTCTTTAAGGAATACCTAGGATAGGATAAAGTAATCATTCTCACCCCCTTAAAAGACCTAGATGCACTATTGTAAAGTGGCTGTTCCACTGGATGTCATAAGGTGAAAGCACCAATTTGTAAGTCGCTCTGGATAAGAGCGTCTGCTAAATGACTTAAATGTAAATGTAAATGTTAGTCATACTCACTCAGATATCAAATTAACATGACATGAGTCATTACAAAATGTGTAGAATTGCAGGAAATTGCTTTAAAACTGCAAACACCTCTCCACCCCATGGCAAAATGGCTAGAATTGCAGAAAATTAGCTTTAAAACTGCAAACACCTCTCCACCCCATGGCAAAATGGCTAGAATTGCAGAAAATTAGCTTTAAAACTGCAAACATCTCTCCACCCCATGGCAAAATGGCTAGAATTGCAGAACATTTTGCTGTAAAAGACTTCTCTCTTTCCAATGTAGCGGATTTGAATGATATTATTGTTGATGTCTGTAAGCAGGAATCCACCCCGCTGTACACTGCATTGCCCCCCCCTCCCCCACCCCCGGAACGCTGCTGCTACTCTCTGTTATCATCTATGCACTTTAATCACTCTACCTATGTGTACATATTACCTCGACACCGGTGCCCCCGCACATTGACTCTGTACCGGTACCCCCTGTATATAGCCTCCACATTGACTCTGTACCGGTACCCCCTGTATATAGCCTCCACATTGACTCTGTACCGACTCTGTACCCCCTGTATATAGCCTCCACATTGACTCTGTACCGTACCCCTGTATATAGCCTCCACATTGACTCTGTACCGGTACCCCCTGTATATAGCCTCCACATTGACTCTGTACCGGTACCCCCTGTATATAGCCTCCACATTGACTCTGTACCGTAACCCCCTGTATATAGCCTCCACATTGACTCTGTACCGGTACCCCTGACTCTGTACCGTAACCCCTATATAGCCTCCACATTGACTCTGTACCGGTACCCCCATTGACTATATAGCCTCCACATTGACTCTGTACCAGTACCCCTGTATATAGCCTCCACATTGACTCTGTACCAGTACCCCCTGTATATAGCCTCCACATTGACTCTGTACCGTAACCCCCTGTATATAGCCTCCACATTGACTCTGTACCAGTACCCCCTGTATATAGCCTCCACATTGACTCTGTACCGTAACCCCTGTATATAGCCTCCACATTGACTCTGTACCGTAACACCCTGTATATAGCCTCCACATTGACTCTGTACCGTAACCCCCTGTATATAGCCTCCACATTGACTCTGTACCGTAACACCCTGTATATAGCCTCCACATTGACTCTGTACCGTAACCCCCTGTATATAGCCTCCACATTGACTCTGTACCGTAACACCCTGTATATAGCCTCCACATTGACTCTGTACCTAACACCCTGTATATAGCCTCCACATTGACTCTGTACCGTAACCCCTGTATATAGCCTCCACATTGACTCTGTACCAGTACCCCCTGTATATAGCCTCCACATTGACTCTGTACCAACCCTAACCCCCTGTATATAGCCTCCACATTGACTCTGTACCGTAACCCCAGTACCCTGTATATAGCCTCCACATTGACTCTGTACCGTAACCCCTGTATATAGCCTCCACATTGACTCTGTACCAGTACCCCTGTGTATATAGCCTCCACATTGACTCTGTACCGTAACCCCTGTATATAGCCTCCACATTGACTCTGTACCAGTACCCCTGTATATAGCCTCCACATTGACTCTGTACCGTAACCCCTGTATATAGCCTCCACATTGACTCTGTACCGTACCCCCTGTATATAGCCTCCACATTGACTCTGTACCGTAACCCCTGTATATAGCCTCCACATTGACTCTGTACCGTAACCCCTGTATATAGCCTCCACATTGACTCTGTACCAGTACCCCCCTGTATATAGCCTCCACATTGACTCTGTACCAGTACCCCCTGTATATAGCCTCCACATTGACTCTGTACCAGTACCCCCTGTATATAGCCTCCACATTGACTCTGTACCGTAACACCCTGTATATAGCCTCCACATTGACTCTGTACCGTAACACCCTGTATATAGCCTCCACATTGACTCTGTACCGTAACACCCTGTATATAGCCTCCACATTGACTCTGTACCGTAACCCACTGTATAAAGCCCCGCTATTGTTATGTACTGCTGCTCTTTAATCATTTGTTATTCTTATCTCCTACTTTTTTTGTTGTATTTTCTTAAAACTACATTGTTGGTTAAGGGCTTGTAAGTAAGCATTTCACTGTAAGGTTTAGTAGTTGTATTCAGCGCATTTGACAAATAAAACATTGATTTGATTTGATATCGAGATGTCATATTGATGAGTCTACCTTTAACAAGATACTGTAGGTAAATAAAGCAATACATTTAGCAAGAGACTGCTAGACTTTAGAAAATTCAAATTTACCTGCATAAATATAGATTTTTATAGGCATTTATGTAAATATAGACGCGTTCCTCATTGCAAATGCATGGATATTTAGATCACAGACTGCCATATCTGATCAGAGTGTTAAGAGTTGAAAGGACATTGTTAATCATATATTTGACAGCGCAGGATTAATTTGCGGGATTCGTGGAATAATATTGTTTAATCCTCTCTGCAAATAATTCATAAAGCATAGCAAATAAAGCAGTATTCCTATTTTCCAGTACAATATTTGAAAATCCAACACTAGGGGGTGATCCAATTCCAGGTTGAGCCATTCACCCCCCCCACCTCAATCTTATTTGGAAGGTTTTCTCATAATAATACTATGGCATCCCAATGGTGTCAAAGACGACCATGGCCTATATACACAAAGCAACACATAATTGGTTTTGCCTTTCAAATCATAACAAATAAGAGTGCTGACCTGATCCTAGATCAGCACTCCTACTCTGAGACACTTTGTGAATACAGACCGCGACGTTCAGTTTACCACAGTAGCATGGAGAGGCCTACAAGAATAAGTGGAGTTGGATTTATTTACAGAGGGTTAAGGTTAGACAGAGGATACTGGTGGGCTTAATCCACCTAAATACTAATAATCTCATTACTTCATTAGTGTGGACACAGACAACCAGGAGATGTGTGTGAAATCTGTCTCTTCAGTAATTACACTGTAATGACACTGCGCAACTGTTTGTTATAAATACCAATTTCAAGAGGCTAAAATACAGGACTGCTCCATGGGCTGTTTGTGATTATTGTCCAGAGGACTTCAGAGACCGGTGGGTTATCTCTTGAAAAGATGATATGTCTTTCTAGGCCATTTAGTCTGAGGAATGACAGACAAGCCCCGGATACCTACTAGCTATCATTCCATCTGGGTGTGGAGCTATAGAGAGTATTATTCGTCTTACGTTGTCATGACTCATGTCTCATGGAAGTTGATTGGCTGGTTTTATGTCTACACTACCAAGAGCACTTTAACATCTCAAATCTACTTTATATTTATCCCTGGCTGGTTAGTTTAATCTACTGTACATTAGGGCCTTGGATGGTTAGTTTTGGTATAATCCCAGTGCTCAAAATCACAAATGCTCTTCTTGGGAATTATCAATGTAATGTTGATTGTAAAAATCACATACTTATGTAGTAGCCTAAGGACACAAATGCAAACAGTATACTGTACTGTAATTACGGAACAATCAAGGATGTGAAGCCACAACATCTCATCAAGTCATCAACTGTACATGCAACTGGATCATTCATCAGATACACTTTCAGTAGCAGCACATCTCTGCACACACAGAACCTAAACAGCAACTCACCTTCTGAGCTGGAATAGGCTTTATCATGGAGGGACGAGCAGCACTGATCACAGAGGATGGAGCAGCAACTATTGAGACTGTGGGTTTTGACATAGCTGAGCTCACCACAGAAGGCTCTGAAGAAGAAGCCGGTGAAGTCACAACACTGGGTTGAGTGACAGCTATAGACGTGGAGAGACTCCTTGTCACTGCGTTCCTGTACGTGTCTCCAGGTACCTTTGAGGACCTCTCCTTGACTGCATACAGAAAGGTCTTGCGCTCTTCTGGACTTCTAAGGAACACTTGTGAACCACTCTGTGGACCTCTTGGCTTCTCACCAGCCTCCTTCTGCTTTGCACTGCTAACCCAACTGTTAGTGCTGCTGGGGCAATGGGGGCTGGGAGCCACGTTGGGTTGGGTAGGTGCTGGGGCTGGGGCCGGGGCCTGGTGGAAAGGCTTCTGGCTTGGCTTGTCCACCTCCATCTCAGTGGCCTTGGGCCCGTGGGTGTCGGGCACGGATCCTTCTGCTGGGTGCAGGAAGCTTACTCGTGGTGCTGCAGAATAAGCTTGAGAGGGGGGTGCTGGGTTGGTGGCGGTGGTTGGTGTTCCCGCTAGTGGCTGTTGATTGTCTTTGTTCATCTTTGTCCGAGGACTGTCCTCCCGCAGGACCCAAACAGGGAAATCCGACTCCGAGGTACTGAGACTATGGTCCTGTAATCCAGTCACTGATTCCAGATCAGCTTTCAACAATAAGTTCTGGTAGTTCTGAGTCTGAGGGTCTCCTGAGACGACCGAAGCCACATCTCCAGCATGAGCTGAATAATCTGATGTTTCCACTCTCTCTCTGGCTTTTTCGTCTACTTCTTGATTTGAGTTGATGTCTACTCTCAAGGCCGTGACACTGCAGTCCTCTATGTGGTCAGGTGGGATGGGTGCTGCGGCTACAGCTGTGGATGTCACTATAGCTCCAGCCGAGTTGTTCGTCGACCCTCCTTCCTCTGTGGCGATGGAGCTGGCAGTGTCAGCAGGATACGGCAGGTCATGGGCCTTAGAGGGCGACTGCAGTCGAATAAAGAGGAAGGAAGTCTTAACCTGATGATGATGATCGGCCATTTCCTCTAAGGGAGGGGGATCTTTTGGTGCGCTGCAGGAGGGGGGTGAGAGGGGGCAACACGGCCCGGCAGAGGGCTCAGTGAAAGAGGAGATGGGTTCCCAAGGCCAGTTCTACATATGTCACTGCAGAGTTGGGAGAGAGAGAGAGAGAGAGAGAGAGAGAGAGAGAGAGAGAGAGAGAGAGAGAGAGAGAGAGAGAGAGAGAGATCCATTAATGGTCCTAAAGAAGGTATATTTTAGAGTTACCCTCCTCTCTGCTTTTACACACTTTAGAAAACACCAGTTCCACTCAAGTCTCAGCAGCCTTGCATAAGACCCAACTGCTATGAAGTCACTATGATACATCTGGTCAGATCATTCTACAATCCCCCCTCCCTGCCACACACACACACACACAGGCATACACACACACACACACACACACACACACACACACACACACACACACACATACACACACACACACACACACGCACACACACACATGCACATACACACACGCACACATACAAAAGCACACACACACACATCAAGCCCATCCCCCATCCCAAGCTAACATATCAGTGCTGACACTGTGACCTAAACATAAGCCTCTAATGCCCAGGGTTCACTTACGTACATCATCAAATCAACATGGACTCTCGTGCCCTTTGCCACAGTGAAAAGGCTAGGAGTGTGCTGGGGTCATCTAACCAACAGCAGTGAAATGCCCACCCTCCCATACAATACATCTGCTATTTCCCTGGTCACACGCACTGTTTCTCACAGTACCAATAAGAGAAATGAAACCACTGGGTAAATGTAGTGTGTTAATTCACAGAATATACTGTTAATTCTTAAACTGGCAAATGTATTAATTGCAATGGGGGATTTTTACTGGGAAATACATTGTATCATTGAATAAGGGCTACACTTCGACAGCTCATAAGATATCTCTTAGGCCTGCAGTGAAATAAATGTGATACAGGCCAACTCTCATGAATGTCAGTAGACCGAAAAAATTGGCAAATTGAAAGTGAAACTTTGCAAGCATGCATTGTCAGGAGCTGTTTGGTAGTACAGAAGAATATCCACTTGAGGTTTTGTCAGCAAATATGCAATATGGCAGCACAGTAGATCCCCTCTGGGGCATTTCTTAATCTGATAACTGAGGAAGAAACCATTTAATCATGTGACTTCATCTACAGTCACTCAGACTGATGCAATTCTGGTAAAGATTAAATAAAACACCGCCCAAGACTTATATGCATAGAAAAGTATTGTAATATTGACGATGTGGGTTATAAATACTTACCCTAATTAAATATGCTCATTAAATCAATTCAACAATCAATAGGCTGTATGAATACAGAACGTGCTAGACTATGACTATTTAGTCAGACCAGGTCTTCAATCAGACCAAACACCTCGCCCCCCTCCACACCTGTCCTTTACTCTTTAATCTTTACTCTGGCCGAATCCTAAATTGCACCCCTTTTCTTTTACACTGCACTACTTTTGACCAGAGCAATATGGCTTGAGTCAAAAAAATACGATGCCATTTGGGATGCATGCTTTATTTTTTATTTTTTTGGAACGCACACCATTGTACTGAGCAGACCAGACCGATGCTGAAATGTGTGGCAGAATGCCCATTTCATCTCCAGTACGGTTATTACTGTGGAGCCGAGGTTTAGGGGACGTGCTTAATGCCAGTTTGAAGTGGGATCCGTCTAATTCAGTAGTCAAGCAGTGTGACCCACATACAGAAACACACAGAGACGTTTCTAACAGGAAAAACATTATCTCCAACCAGGGTCAAGATGTTGCCACAGACTGTACAGCCAATGTGGTCTAACCATTGTCTTTGTGCTTTTTTTGCTGGCCAGTGGCAAATTTAAGAATAGGATGGTAGAGTTGATGGTAGCTATGATAGCCTACACTGCTTTAAACATTTCTGAATGGCCAATTGTGTATTGTAAGTATACAGACAGATTTCCACTTTCCTAGTGCTGTGGTGGTGGAGGTTAGATGGACCGACCGCCAATAAGCAATTTTCCACTGTTATCATAGTACTGTGTAGTACTGCCCAATTATAGTATATCCTCTGTTTACAGAATGGTTGGCCATTAACTTACTGTAGCATACAAAATGCTGGAAGTCCAACTGAACTGATTCCAAAGCTGACCACATTGTAAGTACCCCAAGCCATGTCTTTTCAAAGCTGAAGTTACTCTACATTGCAAATGTAATGACATTTTTAACTGGAGAATTTGTCTTGTTTGTGTTCTTTCTTTTACTGGTGAAAACAAAGTAGTGAACCCACCCTCCATCCCTTCCCAGTGTCCCCCACAACCTGACCACAGCCTCAAACACCCACCCTCCATCCCTTCCCAGTGTCCCCCACAACCTGACCACAGCCTCAAACACCCACCCTCCATCCCTTCCCAGTGTCCCCCACAACCTGACCACAGCCTCAAACACCCACCCTCCATCTCGCCCCAGTGTCCCCCACAACCTGACCACAGCCTCAAACACCCACCCTCCATCCCGTCCCAGTGTCCCCCACAACCTGACCACAGCCTCAAACACCCACCCTCCATCCCTTCCCAGTGTCCCCCACAACCTGACCACAGCCTCAAACACCCACCCTCCATCTCGCCCCAGTGTCCCCCACAACCTGACCACAGCCTCAAACACCCACCCTCCATCCCTTCCCAGTGTCCCCCACAACCTGACCACAGCCTCAAACACCCACCCTCCATCCCTTCCCAGTGTCCCCCACAACCTGACCACAGCCTCAAACACCCACCCTCCATCTCGCCCCAGTGTCCCCCACAACCTGACCAAAGCCTCAATATCACAGGCTGCAAAGTTTCAAGTTAAATGTGCAATGACAACAGCTGGGCTAGCTGGGCTAGCAATGAAAACAGCTGGGCTAGTAATGAAAACAGCTGGACTAGCAATGACAATAGCTGGGCTAGCTGGGCTAGCATTGAAAACAGCTGGGCTAGGAATGACAACAGCTGGGCTAGCTGGGCTAGCAATGACAATAGCTGGGCTAGCAATGACAACAGCTGGGCTAGCAATGAAAACAGCTGGGCTAGCAATGACAACAGCGGGGCTAGCTGGGCTAGCAATGAAAACAGCTGGGCTAGCAATGAAAATAGACCACCCCTCTATTTGATAAAAGAACCTCCATTTTTTTAGGCCCAGAGGAAGTCATGAGCTTTTCTTAGAAAACAAGTGTTTATTCATAATTTCAAGTACCACAAAAAGTAGCCGTTGAATGTGATACAATCATGGGAACTAGCTTCCAAAGGGTCAGACTCAAAGCTAAACTACTCATTCCACGTCAGAACCATCAAATTAAATGGTATTTAACATCCATATATGTTTTTGATAGTCCCAACAATGTTACAAGCCCAATGTCTGCCTTTCAATGGCCTAGTTTCAGAAAGACTCCAAAGGCAATGTAGTCTAATATAAGCACCACTTGGGAGTGTGGACAGAGTTAAACTAAAGTCCTTCAGAAGTCTTGGTCTCTCGCCCACATGCCTTGGATGCTGGTGGCGGTGTAGTGATAAGGCAGAAGACATGGTGGTGCCTTGCATGGGCGGCCAACCAAACATTCACAGTCGTGATAAAAGGAAAGAGTGGGGGGCGTTGTCATAATCCCGGCCTACAGCTTGTGACCTAGTCCTAACAGAGAGGAATCTGTCTGGGAAACAAACCTCTCTTTATAGGAAGTCTTTCTGCAGGGAGTCGGACCGTTAGAGCATTTTACTGCTGATGGACACTATTTGCTGTCATTGCTATGGGGTTCTGTATGCTAACATCGATTCCTCCTTAATGATGCTTTCTTGCGATTTTGAAGATAACATTAAAGACAACCAATGTAATTGAAATGACTGCATATGCTACTCTTGAATGCACAAGATGTAAGGTTAAGTTACTTATAGTAACAGGCTATTTAGATTCATTCTACGCATTGTATAATTTATTCAGAAAACAGCAAGGCGAGTCAGTGTATTAAAGCAAGGTGAGTCAGTGTATTAAAGCAAGGCGAGTCAGTGTATTAAAGCAAGGCGAGTCAGTGTATTAAAGCAAGGTGAGTCAGTGTATTAAAGCAAGGTGAGTCAGTGTATTAAAGCAAGGTGAGTCAGTGTATTAAAGCAAGGTGAGTCAGTGTATTAAAGCAAGGTGAGTCAGTGTATTAAAGCAAGGTGAGTCAGTGTATTAAAGCAGTCAGTGTATTAAAGCAAGGTGAGTCAGTATTAAAGCAAGGTGAGTCAGTGTATTAAAGCAAGGTGAGTCAGTGTATTAAAGCAAGGTGAGTCAAGGTGAGTCAGTGTATTAAAGCAAGGTGAGTCAGTGTATTAAAGTAAGGTATTAAAGCAAGGTGAGTCAGTGTATTAAAGCAAGGTGAGTCAGTGTATTAAAGCAAGGTGAGTCAGTGTATTAAAGCAAGGTGAGTCAGTGTATTAAAGCAAGGCGAGTCAGTGTATTAAAGCAAGGTGAGTCAGTGTATTAAAGCAAGGTGAGTCAGTGTATTAAAGCAAGGTGAGTCAGTGTATTAAAGCAAGGTGAGTCAGTGTATTAAAGCAAGGTGAGTCAGTGTATTAAAGCAAGGTGAGTCAGTGTATTAAAGCAAGGTGAGTCAGTGTATTAAAGCAAGGTGAGTCAGTGTATTAAAGCAAGGTGAGTCAGTGTATTAAAGCAAGGTGAGTCAGTGTATTAAAGCAAGGTGAGTCAGTGTATTAAAGCAAGGTGAGTCAGTGTATTAAAGCAAGGCGAGTCAGTGTATTAAAGCAAGGCGAGTCAGTGTATTAAAGCAAGGTGAGTCAGTGTATTAAAGCAAGGTGAGTCAGTGTATTAACGCAAGGTGAGTCAGTGTATTAAAGCAAGGTGAGTCAGTGTATTAAAGTAAGGCGAGTCAGTGTATTAAAGCAAGGTGAGTCAGTGTATTAAAGCAAGGTGAGTCAGTATTAAAGTGAGTCAGTGTATTAAAGCAAGGTGATTAAAGCAAGGTGAGTCAGTGTATTAAAGCAAGGTGAGTCAGTGTATTAAAGCAAGGTGAGTCAGTGTATTAAAGCAAGGTGAGTCAGTGTATTAAAGCAAGGTGAGTCAGTGTATTGGGGGAAAAAAGAACACACCTATAATGTTAATACACCAACAGTCTATTCTACAGGAAGTATTGATACAGCATACTGTTCTGATGGAACGTTTACATTCAAGTAAAAGCAAGATAATGTAATAAGACACAAGTGGATCTTGTATGAAAAGGATCAAATAATATGTCGTTTTCTTGTCCTCCCAAGTCATCCAGGCTGTATCACATCCGGCCGTGATTGGGAGTCCCATAGGGTGGCACACAATTGGCCCAGCGTCGTCCGGGTTTGGCCGGTGTAGGCCATCAATGTTAATAAGAATTTGTTCTTAACTGACTTGCAGAGTTAAATAAAGGTTTTAAAAAAATATTTTAAGGTAATCATCACTGTTTTGGAGGGCTGATAACTCTCTGTTGTGTCTATAATAATGACAATTATTTTTTACAATACTGTAATAATGTAATGATCATTTTTGTTCAGTAGTTTAACATTTTCCTCCCCAGTACACATACCTCAGCCACTTATATAGTATCAAAATATGTACATGACACTTCATCCTCCCTCAGGTCATAAAAGGCACCATCATCTACATCTCAAGGTGACTAAAGTTTATTCCAGGTCACTCAAATACCTCAAATCCAATTACTGAAACTTCCAATTTGCACAACTTGACATAAACCACAGAGTCAGATGCTAAGTTCCCCCTTATAATAATTTAAATGTACCATTTATAGTCAATTCTCCAAACCAACTCTGGTTTTTAATTGAAGCTTTACAGTCGTTTACAAGAGGCAGTTTCTGGAATCAGTCATTGACTTACTTTCATGAAAGTATACCTTCACTCTTGAATCATTGTGTCCAAAATCTCTTGCAAAGGCAACAGCGGTCAGATCCAGCAGGGCTTCAGATGTACGTGTATAAGAGAGATAATTAAATACCATGTAACGTTGCTGAACTTCTTGCTACATGCGCGCAAAGGTGTGCTTCCCGTGGTCTCTCCGTTCTTTTCCTGTTACCTCGTTCTCTCGCTCCATGTACCCCAAACTGAGATTTTTTGGCGACCTTATTTTGCATCGCAGGTTCTCAAAGGCATACTTTGTCAAGTGGGGGAAAATATACTGTCAAACCCTCTTATGTGTCATCGGCACCCTCAGACCGGAGCGCAGGAGAGGTTAAGATATTCAGACATTCTGTAGAATTGACAATATGTCTATAATCAGTTCCGCAACTGACAAAATAACATATTCAGGGATTGACTTTCATTGTGCTTCATACTTTAAAAAAAATGTTGTGTTGCTTCTTACTATTTTTACAGGCAGACCTAATTATGTTGAAATAATGTATTTGTCTCTGTAGGAATCATTTGACATTTTTGCATAGTAGTCACAACCTGTCCAATATTTCTCCTTCCTCTCTGTTCATTGTCAAATGGCAGTGTGTTTACTTAACAGTGATGGCACCAGTGAACCAGATGATTGTGATGATAGGGATAGGAGGTGTTTCCAGCTGATTGCCCAGGGAAATACAGTGTTGTATTACACCCTGAACTCAGTGGAACAGCACAATGACTGACCTGTCCATCCAGACACGACAAAAGCACACACACACACACACACACACACACACACACACACACACAGACAGACAGACAGACAGACAGACAGACAGACAGACAGACAGACAGACAGACAGACAGACAGACAGACAGACAGAGACGTGTTATGTACAATAATTGTAAATGTTTTATGTCATTTTTTATAACATTTTTAATGTTGATGTGACATTAAAGGAAGTATGCATATCATATTGGGAACACTCTATACAAATGCTACAAAAAAAACAGTCACACAGCAAATTCAATAGAAACGTAGGGGACCATTTCGTCTATAAAGCATGTGTAGGCCCACACATCCCTGGTTTTCCTATAGAAGGCCGTTGTGTATGACAGAAGTAGAGCTGTTTCCAATCTGCTCTCGTTCTGCCTCTAATCCAAAGAGTATGCTTGTGTCAGTTAAGCACAATGCATTGATTGTGCTCAGAGGAAATGATCTTATGCTCGCCTCTTTCATTAGCACCAGAACAGCACACTTGCAATAGCGCTACACTGTACAATGGTCCCACACTGTGCATACAAAAAGCCTACATACTCTTAGAATAAAAGGTGCTATCTAGAACCTTAAAGGGTTATTCCGCTGTCCCCATAGGATAACCACTTTGTAGAATAATTGCTAGTCCTAGGTAGAACCCTTTTGGTTCCAGGTAGAACCCTTTCCACAGAGGGTTCTATCTGATACCCAAAAGGGTTCTAACTTGATATCCAAAAGGGTTCTCCTATGGGGACAGCCCGAAGAACCCTTTTGGAACCTTTTTTTCTAAGAGTGTACTTAAAGTGCATCTAAATAATGTCAGCCAGCAGGTCATGAAGATGCATTACTGTGTGTATGTGATGACAGGTTCTGGAAGGGAATAAAAGTGTGTGTGTGTGTGTGTGTGTGTGTGTGTGTGTGTGTGTGTGTGTGTGTGTGTGTGTGTGTGTGTGTGTGTGTGTGTGTGTGTGTGTGTGTGTGTGTGTGTGTGTGTGTGTGTGTGTCTGTGTATATGTGTGTCCACTTGTGTGTGCACTCATGTGCATGTGACAAAGTCTGTGTGGCCAAGGAAGCCTTTGTCGGTACCAACCCTTTGGACAGCACTTGTTGACAAAAGTTCAACATCTTGGTTCATTTAGATGCCTTCTCTTCCGCAGTAAGTTAGTTTCCCAAGTAACGATTCATTCCTCCCGGCAGTTCAGTTGGTAACCACTGCCTCTCCTTGTGTGACACAGCTTCCTGCTATTCAAGGATGTTGTCACTCACTGGGTACCTTTTTATCTTCATCCATTTGGACATTACTGTATATTTAACCTGATATATTACCGTTGGAGAAGTGAGACACACATATGCGCACACACACACAGTTATTTGCATGCTTGTCTTGGTCAGACTGAGGTGATTGTACGATGGCAGTATGGCGCCTGAATATGTAACCTATATTTATTTCATCATGACTATTTCAAATACATACACCTTCAAACTCATACAGTGTGTAAGTATTGAAAATTAAACTCTATTTTAACTTGATAGAAAAAAACAATGTTGTCATCCGAAGGGGGGGTTGGTGGCAGGATAAAATAGTAAAACATTTTTTTTTAAACATGTAGCAATGTATATATATTTTTTAAACCTCCAATAACCTTCTTGAAATCTCCTGTTCCTAAACCAGATGCATTTGTAAAGAGGACAGCGTTTTTAATGTGAGGGTTTCAAAATTAGGACATGATTTATGAAATGAATTTCCTTCTGATTCGAGGTCAGTGCTAATTAGAGACACACTTCTCCCCACAATAAAGAAATGGGTCAGAGAGAGACATGAGAACCATCAGCCACCCTGTCTCTGTCCCAAATAGCACCCTACTTCCTATGTAGTGCACTACTTTTGACCAGGGCTAATCGACAGGCCCCGTCTCTCTCTCTCTCTATGTTTCACACCACCTGGACCAGTTTGCTGAAGCTCCAGTTAAAGTTGGTCGACACAAAACAGTCACCCAGTAATATTTTTTTGTTTGTATAGCTGCCTTTAGCCCTGTTGACATAGTTACAGAACGTACTGTAACGTTCCAATGTAACAATATCAACAGCTTTCACTGTTGATTCCATTCCACATAATCATAATCTGTAGTCGACATGATCCTCACCATCATCATCACCAGCACCACCACCCTAGTCATCTCCTTCTTCATCCCATCAAACACACCAGCTATAACCCTGCCATACTGTGACAAGCTGTGCTGACAATGCCGCTCAAATCAGTGTGTGTGTGTGTGTGTGTGTGTGTGTGTGTGTGTGTGTGTGTGTGTGTGCACATGTGCGTGGGGCTGCCTAGTTATCAAGGATTGTTTGATGATTTATGGAATGTGATACACAGGAGTTCCATTTAAACAATCACTTCAGCTCGCCCAGACAGACAGGCCAGGTGCCAGTCCTTGGAAAGAGAGACCCAGATGTTGACCCCGGCAGCCCAGAGGTCGACCTAATTGCAGTGCCGTGCGTTGGAGGAGGAATTCCAGTCAAAACAGAGGGAGGTCTGAAAGGGCCATTGTTCTGTTAATCATGCCTGGGCTACATGTAGAAGTAAGATGTCAGTTTGGCTCAGAGCAGCACAGACCTATAGCTGGGCTACATGTAGAAGTAAGATGTCAGTTTGGCTCAGAGCAGCACAGACCTATAGCTGGGCTACATGTAGAAGTAAGATGTCAGTTTGGCTCAGAGCAGCACAGACCTATAGCTGGGCTACATGTAGAAGTAAGATGTCAGTTTGGCTCAGAGCAGCACAGACCTATAGCTGGGCTACATGTAGAAGTAAGATGTCAGTTTGGCTCAGAGCAGCACAGACCTTTAGCTGGGCTACATGTAGAAGTAAGATGTCAGTTTGGCTCAGAGCAGCACAGACCTATAGCTGGGCTACATGTAGAAGTAAGATGTCAGTTTGGCTCAGAGCAGCACAGACCTATAGCTGGGCTACATGTAGAAGTAAGATGTCAGTTTGGCTCAGAGCAGCACAGACCTTTAGCTGGGCTACATGTAGAAGTAAGATGTCAGTTTGGCTCAGAGCAGCACAGACCTATAGCTGGGCTACATGTAGAAGTAAGATGTCAGTTTGGCTCAGAGCAGCACAGACCTATAGCTGGAGTTATGATTGAAATCGCCATTTTCTCAACATGACATGCAATGATTAAAGTGAAGGAGGAAGAAAATACATTGTGTTATTTACATGTCTGTCATTTAGCAGACACTCTTATCTAGAGTGACTTACAGTTAGTGCATTCATCTTAAGATAGTGAAGTGGGACAACCACATGTCATAGTAAGACAATTTGTCCTCAATAAAGAAGTTAAGTGCAAAGTCATTGCTAGTGGGGGGGTCAATTGCAAGTCTAACAGTCCCGCTACACTACAATCATCGGGTGACCGGCGTTGGCGTCAGACAGACGTTAAAAAGGGAATGCTTCCCTTGAAATCAATGAAAGCTGCTATACTGCCTATTTAAACAATGAGAAATAAAGTTAATTTGGGTTGCATATGGCCTCCACTAGACACCACTGGTTATTTTACTGAGAAGCTACTAGAAACTCAAGCTAGCTTGACTATGTTCACAATGTAAACAAAAGCAAAATGTGAAATTAGAGGATCATTTCGCACGACCACGAGCAACAATTTAAGAGTATTTGCAAAAAAATGGACCAAAGCTATTGTACTGATGCATAACGGATGGATATGGTACTACTCTGTGTAGCAGGTAGAACGTCACAATGACATGACGCTGATGGCAAAACACTGCTTAAAGTGGAGATAAAGTGTCAAGAGGGCCAAGAGACCAGAGTTGGCAGAAAGGGGTACTTGGGTTGAGGTGTAGGGTTTGAGCATAGCCTGAAGTTAGGGAATTGGACACAAGCTTGAATTGGACGCAAGCTTCAACTGGAAGCCAGTGGAGTGTGCGGAGGAACGGGGTGAGATGGGAGAACTTGAGAAAGTTGAACACCAGGTGGCTGTGGTGTTCTGGATTAGTTGCAGGGGTTTGATGGCACAAGCGAGGAGCCCAGCCAACAGCGAGTTGCACTAGTCCATACAGGAGATAACAAGTGCATGTGAAGTAGGGTCATACGTTACAATATTGTACAGCATGAATCTGCAGGAGTGAGCCACTGCTTTTATGTTTGCAGAGAACCACAGGGTGTTGTCCAGGGTCACGCCAAGGTTCTTTGCACTCTGGGAGGGGGAAATCTTGGAGTTGTCAACCGTTATACATAGGTCTTGGAGTGGGACGGCCTTCCCCGGGAGGAAGAGCAGCTCTGCCTTGTCGAGGTTGAGCTTGAGGCAGTGAGCCAACATCCAAGCTGAGATCTGTCAGGCACACTGAGATGCATGTCACCACCTAGGTGTCAGGAAGGGAAGGAGAAATTAGTTTAGTGTCATCCGCATAGCAGTGATAGGAGATACTATGTGAGGATATGTACAGTGCATTCAGAAAGTATTCAGACCCCTTGACTTTTTCCAAATTTTGTAACGTTACCATAAAGGCCTGATTGGTTGAGTGCTGCAGAGATGGTTGTCCTTCTGGAGGGTTCTCCCATCTCCACAGAGGAACTCTAGAGCTCTGACATAGTGACCATCGGGTTCTTGGTCACCCCCCTGACCAAGGCCCTTCTCCCCCGATTGCGCAGTTTGGCCGAGCAGGCAGCTCTATGAAAAGTCTTGGAAGTTCCAAACTTCTTTCATTTAAGAATGATGGAGGCCACTGTCTTCTTGGGGACCTTCAATGCTGCAGAATGATTTTGGTAGCCTTCCCCAGATCTGTGCCTCGACACAATCCTGTCTCTGAGCTCTACGGACAATTCCTTCGACCTCGTGGCTTGGTTTTTGGTCTGAAATGCACTGTCAACTGTGGGACCTTATATAGACAGCTGTGTGCCTTTCAAAACATGTCCAATCAATTGAATTTACCACAAGTGGACTCTAATCAAGTTGTGGAAATATCTCAAGGATGATCAATGGAAACAGGAAGCACCTGAGCTCAATTTCCAAAAACCTGTTTTCGATTTGTGATTGTGGGGTATTTATTGTGTGTAGATCGATGAGGGGGTTTAAAACAAAAATCAATTTTAGAATAAGGCTGTAACGTAACAAAATGTGGAAAAAGTCTTTGAGAATACACTGTATAGAGAGAAGAGGGCCTAGAACCGAGTCCTGGGTGAACCCGGTTAGAACGGCCTGCAAGGTCATATTCAATCCAAGATTTGCAGGGCTGATCAGCCCCTATAGGGTGTAGTGGATACATCTAGGAGGATGAGAACAGAAGAGAGAGAGAGTCAGCTTTGGCAGTGAGGAGAGCCTCTGTGACACAGGAGAGCAGTCTTGGTTAAGTGATTTGTATTTAAGCCTGACTGGTTAGGGTCAAGAAGATCATTCTGTGAGAGATAGCGACAGAGTTGGTTAGAGACAGCATGCTCAAGTGATTTGGAAAGAAAAGAAAGGGATACCGGTCTGCCTTTTGACGTCAGAAGGGTCGAGTGTTGTTTCCTTGAGGAGGGGAGCAACTCTGACCATTTTGAAGTCAGTTGGGACGCAGTCAGTGGTCAGGGATGAGTTGATGAGGAATGGGAGAAGGTCTCCAGAGATTGTCTGGAGAAGGGAGGAGGGGATGGGGTAGAGCGGGCAGGTTGTCGGGATGCCGGACCTCACTAGTCGCAGGATTTCATCTGGTGAGAGAGGGGAGAAAAAGGTCAAGGGTAGTTCTGTGTGAGTGGGACCAGTGGATTCAGTAGGGTAGTTCTGTGTGAGTGGGACCAGTGGACTCAGTAGGGTAGTTCTGTGTGAGTGGGACCAGTGGACTCAGTAGGGTAGTTCTGTGTGGGTGGGACCAGTGGACTCAGTAGGGTAGTTCTGTGTGAGTGGGACCAGTGGACTCAGTAGGGTAGTTCTGTGTGAGTGGGCCCAGTGGACTCAGTAGGGTAGTTCTGTGTGAGTGGGACCAGTGGACTCAGTAGGGTAGTTCTGTGTGAGTGGGACCAGTGGACTCAGTAGGGTAGTTCTGTGTGAGTGGGACCAGTGGACTCATTAGGGTAGTTCTGTGTGAGTGGGACCAGTGGACTCAGTAGGGTAGTTCTGTGTGAGTGGGACCAGTGGACTCAGTAGGGTAGTTCTGTGTGACTGGGACCAGTGGACTCATTAGGGTAGTACTGTGTGAGTGGGACCAGTGGACTCATTAGGGTAGTTCTGTGTGACTGGGACCAGTGGACTCAGTAGGGTAGTTCTGTGTGAGTGGGACCAGTGGATTCAGTAGGGTAGTTCTGTGTGAGTGGGACCAGTGGACTCAGTAGGGTAGTTCTGTGTGAGTGGGACCAGTGGATTCAGTAGGGTAGTTCTGTGTGAGTGGGACCAGTGGACTCAGTAGGGTAGTACTGTGTGAGTGGGACCAGTGGACTCATTAGGGTAGTTCTGTGTGACTGGGACCAGTGGACTCAGTAGGGTAGTTCTGTGTGAGTGGGACCAGTGGATTCAGTAGGGTAGTTCTGTGTGAGTGGGACCAGTGGACTCAGTAGGGTAGTTCTGTGTGAGTGGGACCAGTGGACTCAGTAGGGTAGTTCTGTGTGAGTGGGACCAGTGGACTCAGTAGGGTAGTTCTGTGTGAGTGGGACCAGTGGACTCATTAGGGTAGTTCTGTGACTGGGACCAGTGGACTCAGTAGGGTAGTTCTGTGTGAGTGGGACCAGTGGATTCAGTAGGGTAGTTCTGTGTGACTGGGACCAGTGGACTCAGTAGGGTAGTTCTGTGTGAGTGGGACCAGTGGACTCATTAGGGTAGTTCTGTGTGACTGGGACCAGTGGACTCAGTAGGGTAGTTCTGTGTGAGTGGGACCAGTGGATTCAGTAGGGTAGTTCTGTGTGAGTGGGACCAGTGGACTCAGTAGGGTAGTTCTGTGTGAGTGGGACCAGTGGACTCAGTAGGGTAGTTCTGTGTGAGTGGGACCAGTGGACTTATTAGGGTAGTTCTGTGTGAGTGGGACCAGTGGACTCAGTAGGGTAGTTCTGTGTGAGTGGGACCAGTGGATTCAGTAGGGTAGTTCTGTGTGAGTGGGACCAGTGGACTCAGTAGGGTAGTTCTGTGTGAGTGGGACCAGTGGACTCAGTAGGGTAGTTCTGTGTGAGTGGGACCAGTGGACTTATTAGGGTAGTTCTGTGTGAGTGGGACCAGTGGACTCAGTAGGGTAGTTCTGTGTGAGTGGGACCAGTGGACTCAGTAGGGTAGTTCTGTGTGAGTGGGACCAGTGGACTCATTAGGGTAGTTCTGTGTGAGTGGGACCAGTGGACTCAGTAGGGTAGTTCTGTGTAAGTGGGACCAGTGGACTCAGTAGGGTAGTTCTGTGTGACTGGGACCAGTGGACTCATTAGGGTAGTTCTGTGTGAGTGGGACCAGTGGATTCAGTAGGGTAGTTCTGTGTGACTGGGACCAGTGGACTCAGTAGGGTAGTTATGTGTGAGTGGGACCAGTGGACTCATTAGGGTAGTTCTGTGTGACTGGGACCAGTGGACTCATTAGGGTAGTTCTGTGTGAGTGGGACCAGTGGACTCAGTAGGGTAGTTCTGTGTGACTAGGACCAGTGGACTCATTAGGGTAGTTCTGTGTGAGTGGGACCAGTGGACTCAGTAGGGTAGTTCTGTGTGACTGGGACCAGTGGACTCAGTAGGGTAGTTCTGTGTGACTGGGACCAGTGGACTCATTAGGTTGAATGAATGAGGAGTGGATGTTGTCAACCTTCTTTCAAATTGGAGAGAGGAGACAGTGGAAAATAGTTTCCTAGGGTTAGAGGCAGAAGCTTGACATTTAGAGTGATAGAAAGTGGTTTTAGCAGCGGATACAGAGGAAAAGGAGGTTGAGGGGAGGGAGTGGAAGGATCGTAGGTCCTCCGGAAGTTTCGTTTTCCTAAATTTTCATTCAGCTGCCCACAGCCCTGTTCTGTAAGTTCGCAATGAGTCACTCAGCCACAGAGCAGGAGGGGAGGACTGAGTCTGCTGGGAGGAAAGGGGCAGGAGATGGCAGGGGATGCAGCAGGGGGTACAGCAGGGGGTGCAGCAGGGGATGCAGCAGGGGGTGCAGCAGGGGTGCAGCAGGGGGTGCAGCAGGGGGTGCAGCAGGGGATGCAGCAGGGGGTGCAGCAGGGGTGCAGCAGGGGATGCAGCAGGGGTGCAGAAGGGGGTGCAGCAGGGGATGCAGCAGGGGATGGCAGGGGATGCAGCAGGGGGTGCAGCAGGGGATGGCAGGGGTGCAGCAGGGGATGGCAGGGGTGCAGCAGGGGATGCAGCAGGGGATGGCAGGGGATGCAGCAGGGGGTGCGGCAGGGGATGCAGCAGGGGATGCAGCAGGGGATGGTAGGGGATGCAGCAGGGGGTGCGGCAGGGGATGCAGCAGGGGATGCAGCAGGGGGTGCAGCAGGGGATGGCAGGGGATGCAGCAGGGGGTGCAGCAGGGGATGGCAGGGGATGCAGCAGGGGGTGCAGCAGGGGATGGCAGGGGGTGCAGCAGGGGGTGCAGCAGGGGATGCAGCAGGGGATGGCAGGGGGTGCAGCAGGGGATGCAGCAGGGGATGGCAGGGGATGGCAGGGTTACTCCAATTTGAAAATATTAAAGTAATTGATACATTTGTTGAGTACATTCATTTATATGTGCACAGTTGCAACACATGAGAAATAGAGTTTTTGACATCCAGATGCACCGTGACCTGCCTCTTTTGACTATTGCTGTAAGGCGATATTTAAATAAACAAAAACATGTTTTAAAAAAAAACTATATTCCCAAGACATTATTCAGAAAATTACAACATTCCCGAAACAATATTTTGTTGTGATGAGTCATATGTTAGAATCCTCTGGCATGGTCTGTCTGTGGAGACAGCAGGAAACGAATGAATGCAATCACATCCCCATTCCTCAGCCCAAGCACAGGAGACACTTTAAACAGTCGCAGCCCATGACTGGGACGGCAGGGTAGTTAACCCACTGTTCCTAGGCCGGCAGTTAACCCACTGTTCCTAGGCCGTCATTGAAAATAAGAATTTGTTCTTAACTGACTTGCCTAGTTAAATAAAGGTAAAATAAAAAAACAAAATGACCAGGCAGAAACAGAGAAGCCATTCACTACATGGAGGGAAACTAGTTTGTCAACCAAATACGGCAGTAGCATGTCTTTAATTACCAAGACGTTCCTCAGACATCATAAGACAACTGTTAGGACCTTAGAGATACATATATATCACTACTTGGAAATAGCCTGTTTTTGCATGTAGATTTGCTTTGAGGACTTCCATCATTTTAAAGTAATCAACTGGGTGGGACTTCCTATGGGTTAAGGAAGGATCACACAATTCCATCCAGGTCATCAGGAAGGATCAGCAAATTAATTAACGAGTGTGCAAACGTTCCATAAAGGCCTTGCCTTTATACCTGTTCAAACAACACACTCTAGGTGGCAGTATGCACCCTTTCAGTTTGTTTACCAACTCATATAAGCAGAATAAGAAGAACTTGGACTACTTCAAAATGGAGATGGCCTCAATGGCGCTGCCCATGCCGTCACAGACTCCAGAATTGGACGATACAGAGATGTGTTGTCTCACTAAGTCTATAGTTGGGAGCCTGCCCCCTGCATCTTGAATGTGGCAGGCTTGTGATGATGACATAATCCAGTCAATCAGAACCTGTCTTGGCAATGTCCACATGAATTGGCGGTGTTCTGATTGTGACAAAAGGGTACAAAGAATCTGAATCCAATTGTGTGTCTTTAATTGCATAATTGCACTTCATTTGCAGAATTAGTGAGGTAAAATAATACAATAATACCTGCGCACAAGGAAAAATGTAGTTACTCATTCAGATTTTTTGGGGGGGATACGTAGTAAATATTTTTATCTGATTACGTGAATGAATTCAGTAAGATTTGCAAGCATGCAACTCAATTTGAGAATGTATGCAACTAATTTACGAAACTTGAGAGTGGTGAATCATCTTCTGTGAATCACAACTATATTTGCTGATGTCGAATCTGCGCATTTGGAATTCTGTCAAAATTTAGCGACTTTTAATGATTTATTTTGTTGTTGACGTTTTCACAAATCTAACGGGCATAATTCACATATAGAAAGACCATTTCTTTCAATAAACACACTGAGCAAACTTAAATTAAATAAAAATAAAACAAACATCCAGGAATTAGGAATCAAATTACAGAGATTTTTATAAATATCAATGGCTTGTTTTTATAACTTAACAAGGGGAGGTCATTTTTTAAAATTTGTAAATTAAATATTTTGCTCTGATGATCAAGTTTTTTCAGCTTGGGGCGGCAGGTAGACTAGTGGTTAGAGCATTGGACTAATAACTGAAATGTTGCGAGATCAAAGCCCTGAGCTGACAAGGTAGAAATATGTTATTCTACCCCTGAACAAGGCAGTTAACCCACTGTTCATGGCCATCAATGAAAATAAAAAAAAATGTTCTTAACTGACTTGCCTAGTTAAATAAAGGTAAATTATAAATACTGAAAAAAAATATGAATGCAACAATTTCAACGATTTTACTGAGTTACATTTCATTTAAGGAAATCAGTCAATTGAATTGACTGAAATAAATAAATTAGGCCCTAAGATATGGATTTCACGTGACTAGGCAGGGGTGCAGCCATGGGTGGGCCTGGGAGGGCATAAGCCCACCCACTTGGGAGCCATGTCCAACCACTCGGGAGCCAGGCCCAGCCAATCAGAATAATTTTTCCCCATAAAAGGGCTTTATTACAGACAGAAATACTCCTCAGTTGGTGAAGAAGTTGGATGTGGAGGTCCTGGGCTGGTGTGGTTACACGTTGTCTGCGGTTTTGAGTCAATGTTGTACTTACTGCCAAATTCTCTAAAACAACTGTGGAGGCGGCTTATGGTAGAGAAATGAACATTAAAATATCTGGCAATAGCTCTGGTGGACATTCCTGCTGTCAGCATGCAAATTGCAAGCTCCCTCAAAACTTGAGACATCTGGCATTGTGTTGTGTAACAAAACGGCACATTTTAGAGTGGCCTTTTATTGTCCCAAGCACAAGGTGCACCTGTGTAATGATCATGATGTTTAATCAGCTTCTAGATATGTCACACCTGTCAGGTGGATGGATTATATTGGCAAAGAAGAAATGCTCACTAACAGGGATGTAAACAAATTTGTGCACAAAATTTGAGAAAAATATGCTTTTTGTGCTTATTGGAACACTTCTGGGATCTTTTATTTCAGCTCATGAAACATGGGACCAGCACTTTACATGTTACGTTTATATTTTTGTTTTTTGAGTATACATCCATTCAGCTTTCCTGTCCTCCATTAGAAAACCAAACCTGATATTATTACATGTTAAAGTGGGTATGAATAGACCATTATATGTCATCCAGTACTGAAATACACCCCAAAAGGTTTTAATAGGCTGACGTGAAAGAAAAACATGTTCTGCCATTTCAATATATGAGTGACAAAACACACAACGGTTAATGTCAAAGTTAAATCTCCGTCTTAAGAAAGCATTACACGGGTAAATGTCATTCAATGCTTTGAGATGAATTTCTTTAGCTTTGGTGATGCATTTTTTTGGAGAAGTAATGAGGTCTGCAGAGGCAAGGGATTTGGAAGGACTATATTACCACACCCAATACCACCTGCATGCTGATGTCTTGGCATGAAAATATAACTTCCTCCAATCATATCCAGGAGAGATATATGTGCACTGGCTATGCTGTACCACAATGATTCATTTTCATGTTATAAATATAAATGATTTCTGTTTCAATCAGGTCTGATGCGGAATTATTATTTCCTACACAATAAAATACTATTGTTTCTTCAGACATCAGAATGCAAACAAGTCAAGAATGTATATTTTATAATTTTGTACATGTTGTACATGTTTTCTGTGTTCTGTGATGATATTGTAGCAACCTCAAGTCACCTAGCAACCACATCAAGACGTTCAGACCTCTTGGTGTAACGGTTAAGGTGTTGGCTTGAACGTAGCTTGACCGGGATTCAAGTCTTGGTGGGGGCTACCCCCCAATTTCGCTACAATATTATTTTATTTTTGTTGAAAATGGGAGGATCAAATGTTTGAGATTGTCATTGTGAGAAACACATGATGAAACAATTTCAATAAGTATATTTTCATACTCAAATTAAACTGTCCTTTGTTATTATAGGTATACCACAAGTGAGGAGAGGTGAGTATAAAGATATCCACATTTGTAGCCTACTATGTAAAAAATGAAATACAAATTACTATCAAGAGCACTTCCCCTTTCAATGCAGTCTTTCAATCTACCTGGACCACTTAACATGACTTCTGCTCACATGTTGAGAGGAGGTCATTGGTACGATCCTAAACCATTAAAGAAATCACAGGAACGTGACCAACAGGCGTGATGACAGCTTTACACCACAAGCTCACTGGATTTTCCTCTGCACCTCCAAAGACCCTATCTGTCAACACGGAGAAGTATTAGACCCAACGTCTGGATCCTGACATGCAGACCCTTCCCATATCCACGGTCATGTTCATTAGGAATGTAATCGAGGAAAACAGACAAGCAGGGAGGGACTATCTGGATTTGTCCAATAACAAACTTTCAGAGAAAGAGAAAGAGAAAGAACCCTGCTTTCTTACATTTGGCTATGGTGTACTACTGAACATAACCCTTTAAACTCTCACTTACTGGCAGTCATTGGTCTCTCTGACCACCACACATTCATGGACATGTATGCTCTGTCACAAATAGTTCACAATGCCTTGATGGAATTATCTGTGAAAGAACACTGAAACTTGTGTGTATGTCCTCAATGGGGCAAACACTGAGACCTTGAGATGAGACCACTACCGCGGTCCAACAAGGTACATAAATAATGTCAGACGAAATGTGAGAAAATGTCTGGATGCTTTTATAGTGGATATCAAGTTTATAACTTCCCTGCCTGGGCTGATGAGACAGTGGATTGTGTAGTCAGATGGAACAGAGTAAATAGGCATTTTAATGTCATAGATTTTTCCTGTGGTAACTTGTGAAATTGACACCGGCTGGAATGCGCTTTTCAGCATTCAGGATTAGACCCACCTGTTCTATATAAATAGAGACATTCAGCTGCTCACGGAAGATCAAAAGGACATTTTCATTGACTCAGTCTTCCTGCTATCCAGACGCTCTCATTGACTCAGTCTTCCTGCTATCCAGACCCTCTCATTGACTCAGTCTTCCTGCTATCCAGACCCTCTCATTGACTCAGTCTTCCTGCTATCCAGACCCTCTCATTGTCTCAGTCTTCCTGCTATCCAGACCCTCTCATTGACTCAGTCTTCCTGCTATCCAGACCCTCTCATTGACTCAACCTTACTGCTATCCAGACCCTCTCATTGACTCAGTCTTCCTGCTATCCAGCCACTCTCATTGACTCAACCTTACTGCTATCCAGACCCTCTCATTAACTCAGTCTTCCTGCTATCCAGACCCTCTCATTGACTCAGTCTTCCTGCTATCCAGACCCTCTCATTGACTCGGTCTTCCTGCTATCCAGACCCTCTCATTGACTCAGTCGTCCTGCTATCCAGACCCTCTCATTGACTCAGTCTTCCTGCTATCCAGACCCTCTCATTGACTCAGTCGTCCTGCTATCCAGACCCTCTCATTGACTCAACCTTACTGCTATCTAGCACGTCTCCTCCTCTAACTAACACACAATCTTCACTGTGAAACTTTTGATAACAGGTCCTCACCCTCTCAGCCAAATGATGTACATGTCCATCTGCCCCATCCATCTTCTGAAACCAAACTGTCCTTCTCTTGGGAACAACAGAGGAATGTCCCCCTAACCCCTCCACGCCTGTACAACACTGTTGACATCAAACACTCAACAGGGCACAAACTGTCTAGGGCCATGTCTAATTGGTCTATGATACCACTTCTAAAACAATGTCACGTACCAACATGATAACATCAGCGGTTGCGTAAACACAGAAAATTATAGAGTTCCGTTGGAACGTGGACCAGGAAATGGTTATTGCCTTTGAGCCCATGCCCAGTGCTATTCCCAAATATATATTTTGTAAACATTCTGCAAATTAAAACCTTCAAGTCTCTGCCTGGGTTCTCTCTCTCGCACCCGCCCCCCACGCACCCCCGCCCCACTCTCTCACACACACACTCACTCTCTCTCTTTCTCTCAAAGGCAGATGCTGCAGTCTCAGTCTTTGTTCATATAGCTTGGCTAGGAGGGGCAATCTGCAAACCAAAAGCAAATGTACAGCGAGCAATGCAGCCTAATGTTGGGTCCTTTCCTAACGAAACATGTCCTTTCCTAAGGAAACATGTGCTTTCTGTTAGGAAACTGGTAGTTTGACCATGTCTGTGGTTCGGCGTATTGTACCTACCGGAGGAATATAGGCTGCTCTTCTCCTGCTTTCTATAGCTGGTGCCAGGTCAAAGAGAGTGCAGTTTAATGCTTTAATGTTGTGATATTTATCAATATGCTGTTTCTCTCAATGTGCATGCAGGCCTGGTGGGAGAGCAATGAGAGATAATCCCAGAGAAGCCCAAACAACCCAAATGAAAGGTTAAGACAATATGCTGGACACAATTCCCCAAAAATATTCACAGTTTATACTTATGCTGTGTATATCCTATACCGATGTATGTTGTGGGTTCTATTCCTCTGTGTATTTCCTATACCGATGTATGTTGTGGGTTCTATTCCTCTGTGTATTTCCTATACCGATGTATGTTGTGGGTTCTATTCCTCTGTGTATTTCCTATACCGATGTATGTTGTGGGTTCTATTCCTCTGTGTATTTCCTATACCGATGTATGTTGTGGGTTCTATTCCTCTGTGTATTTCCTAAACCGATGCATGTTGTGGGTTCTATTCCTCTGTGTATTTCCTATACCGATGTATGTTGTGGGTTCTATTCCTCTGTGTATTTCCTATACCGATGTATGTTGTGGGTTCTATTCCTCGGTGTATTTCCTAAACCGATGCATGTTGTGGGTTCTTTAAATGTGTGTTAGCTGAATGTCCAGCTTTTACAGGTTACGTGTGTGTGTGTGTGTGTGTGTGTGTGTGTGTGTGTGTGTGTGTGTGTGTGTGTGTGTGTGTGTGTGTGTGTGTGTGTGTGTGTGTGTGTGTGTGTGTGTGTGTGTGTGGAAAGGCTTGGTAAGGTATCTTCGCCTGGTCAGATACAGCTGATGTATGTTGTGCATTGATGTCCACAAGCGACTAAAAGAAAGGTGAGAGGAGGAGAGCGCATAGAGAAGGAATACAACATGGCTGTTATGAAAGTGAACTGTGTTTACACGTGATCAGGGGTATATTCATTCAGCTGTTGAAAAAGCTATTCTGTTGAAAAACTTTTCTTAAACGGAATAAAATGGGGATAAACATGTCTGAATTTGTTCAATAGAAACTCTTGTTTGCAACTGTTGGACTAATGATTATACCCTATATCAGCTAGATGCAGGCAAGAGTGTACAAGGTGGTTTTGAATGTGGTACTGTCTGTCCATGTGTCACTGTTTGTCACCTCAACATTTTCTCTCAACTTGTGTGCACCTACACTGTAAACTTTCATTCATAGGCTAGGTTGTAGCAACCTCATGATGGGTATAGGGAAAATGATATCATGTAATAACCTAAACCTATCGCTGTTACATTGAACTGGGTGAATGGAAAATGAATGAGAGTCATCCAATATGCTGTAATGGAAATAAGGCTAGCTATATATCATGGCTTTGCTAGCTAGCCAGCTAGCTATATATCATGGCTTTGCTAGCTAGCCAGCCAGCTATATATCATGGCTTTGAGAAGTGCCTTTTTTCTATTACGATCCTTTTATAACTAAATTAAATAATGTCCTATCCCAGGTGCAACGTTTCATGTTCTTTATTAGGAAACTCACACCAGGCTGAGGGCTCACCGTAACCAATGACTGCAGCAAAAAGGGACCATTCAGTGGTTTGAATGTGGTCCCACAGTCTCCATATAAAAGGAGCACACCATAAGAGCAATGGGACTCTCGCAGTCTTACCAATAGCAAGTCTTTTGTTAAAGGAATACTGTGTTCAAGTCTCCATACAGCCCCTAGTGTTGCACTGTTAAGAATAGGGTCCACAAAGGAGACCATAAAGGACAGAAACATTTACATAAAGACCCTGTTGAAGTAATGGGTTGATGATAAAGGATATGTTTGTATGGGTAAGCACTTATTTCTATTATAAGTCAGTAACCTTGCAGTAGGAGCCTTGGCTTGTGTGATTTGGAACGGCTCATAGGTGTGGCAGGGTAGCCTAGTGGTTAGAGCGTTGGACTAGTAACCGAAAGGTTGCAAGTTCAAATCCCTGAGCTGACAAAGTACAAATCTGTTGTTCTGCCCCTGAACAGGCAGTTAACCTGAGTCAATGAAATTAAGAATTTGTTCTTAACTGACTTGCCTAGTTAAATAAAGGTAAAATAAAAAAAATAGAGCAGGAGCCCATCTCCTGTTTCTGTAGTGTGGGGCAGCCTGATGAACAAGAACACATCCTGGTCAGGATGCTTGTCTATAGCAGGGCCTTACCCCCAATCCATCTCCTTAATGCTGAATGCCAAACAGAGACGCAAAAAATTTTTTCTGGGGAGGACACTAACAAGGCCAGTGTGTCACGACTTCCGCCGAAGTCGGTCCCTCTCCTTGTTCGGGCGTCGTTCGGTGGTCGACGTCACTTCTAGCCATCGCCGATCCACTTTTCATTTTCCATTTGTTTTGTCTTTTTCTTACACCCCTGGTTTCAATCCCCCAATTACTTGTTCATTATTTAACCCTCTGTTCCCCCATGTTTGTTTGTGAGTGATTGATTATTTGTAATACGGTCCGTTATTGTGGGCTAGAATTATTGTGTTATATTTGTGGACATACTTGAGTAAATTACGTTTATTACTCATCTCTGCTGTCCTGCGCCTCTACACCAGCTACACACAGGCACTCTTACAATTATATTATATTCATATATTGTCTATACACACTATTCTCATACGTATATATTTATTTATATTCCAAACACGTTCTGATATGTCTTCATTTCTTTGTTCTTTTATTTTTGGTAGGATTACGTTTTGCTATTCTATTGCTGCATTGTTGGAGCTAGACACATAAACGATAACATCAGCCAATAAACTTTGATTTGATATAATTCTGGTCTAAAAGGTTGCTATGCAAGGTCGAAGTACTGCTAAATGGTAAAGAAAATATATATCAATGTCCTGAGTGTAATATTGTGTGGTCAAAGTAACGTGTGAGAACAGGAACGTGAAACGTTCTTTTCTTCTCAGCTGAATTCCTTGTAATCTTAGATTCACTTTTATATATAAGTACACCGCTGATTATACTGCACAATATTTCAAAACAAGGAATATTAACTCCTAAACAAGTTTTTTACATTGATCTTTCAACTTAAACCAAAACCAACCAAACCCCATCGTTCAAGATCCAAAGCACAAAGACTTGTTCAGTCTGGTTAACTCTCAAGCATCTCCTCAATGGAATACTAATGGACTGGCCCTTGAACTTCTTAGCGCTGAGTTTTTCACATGTTGTATCTCAAATGGCAACCTACTCCCTATTTATTCCCTATGGGCCCTGGTCAAAAGTAGTGCACTATATAGTGAATAGGATGCCATTTGGGAATATCGGAGTTTGCTTGCTATTCAATACAAGATCAAGTCAAGTGTTTTGCAGAGGTCGCAAGTGAGATATTTATTGTTAATCGACCCAAAACAAGTATCTTCTTTCCCATTTACATGCCCCATTTGCTCTTACTTTAATGCCCAAGTCAGTGGTTCCCAAACTGTGAGTCGGGACCAACTTGTTCCAGGTGAGATGTCATTCTTTGTGCATTGTTCCAAATAATTGAATTATTATACAGTAAATTCTCTTCAAATTGATCACAAGAACCCATGCTAAAATCTACATTCGGTTTCTAGGATTTTTTTTTTTTTTTTTACCAAACCATTTGTCCCTTTCACCTTCCTCTGTTAAAAATGGTGTGCTGAACGTTTCACTTTCACATTCCAAAGGGGCAGAGTCTGCTGACAGGTTGCCTATAGTGACAGATTGTCTAGTGTTGCATTGTTTCACCCAGCCTTGACCTTATCAAAGTCTTATTAAGTTGAAATGTGTCATTTTGTTATCTCCTCTGTTGGTGCTGGGAGTATTGTACAGTGGCACCATCTTGTGAATCTAACTTCAACAACTCTTTACTAAAAATTGGTGAGGAATAAAGGAGTCATTTTGTCTGAACACGAGAACCAGTCTGTCAAGTCAAAGAACTCTGAAAGGATTCTTCATTATATAAAATATAAAATATTTAAACATCTGTTGTTTCTTTTTGCCAAAAGGGTGTTTGTGGCATGTATGCAGTGGTGTAAAGTACTTAGGTAAACATACTTTAGAGTACTACTTAAGTCGTTTTGTTGGTTATCTGTACTTTACTTTACTATTTATATTTACTTTAGTACATTTACAACACTACATTCCCAAAGAAAAGTATGTACTTTCTACTCCATGCATTTTTCCTGACACCCCAAATTACTTGTTACATTTTGAATTTTTAGCAGGACAGGAAAATGGTCTACTTCACAACACTTATCAAGAGAACATCCCTTGTCATCACTGCTGCCTTTGATCTGGCGGACTCACTAAACACATGCTTTGTTCGTAAATTATGTGTGAGTATTGGAGTGTGCCACAGGCTGTCTGTAAATAAAGAAAACGTGTATAAGGAACTGGAACACAAAGTACTCAGAATCAACATGGTAGAGATAAAAACACAGCAAACAGAGGACATAGAAGGCACAGTGTGTGGGTATGTGTGGGTGTATTGGCATGAAAGCTGAGGTGTGTGTTTTTGTGTTCTGAAAAGTGTGGAGTTAAGTGAGTGAAAAAGGAAAATGGTTGTAAATCCCAGAGCCCATGTGTGTCTGCGAGCATGGGTTATGAGAGAGAGCTTTCAATTCTGTGCAGATATGGGATATACATTTTTAAATAAATTATAAATACAGTAAATGTATTTATTGTCCTATCATGATGAGACAGTCCCCAACCCTATCCCCTAGACACCTACCTGAGTGACCCTCACACTAAGACCCATCCTTATCTGTTTTATAGGCCTACTGTGAGTAGGCTATACGCAGCCAAGACAGTAAGATAAATGTGGTCAGAGACCCACTAAAGCAGCACCGCCCCCTCAAGATTCTGAGCCTGCCTGGCAGGGCTGGTTCTACAAAGCCAGAGCCCCCTGATGGGAGAGCATAATATACAAGGAATTTCTCAAAGCTACTAATGAGAACCTTGACGACCTTGTACCGAGTCGGTGGGGTTTCCGGTGGGGTGCCCCCACCCAGGTAGTGGCAGAGCTGGCAACATTAGCTGCAGTAACCAATCGGGAAGGGGTCACACTCGGACATTCAGAGAGAGGGCATATTATTGTAAAAAATAATCAAAGTTCTGACTGCACAGAGATGCTTGGGGAAATTATCACAACGGGGGACCAGCGTGTGAGTGTTTCAGGGGAAGGATCTCCGCTGTGTTCTTGGGGACCTTCAATGCTGCAGAAATGTGTTGGTACTCTTCCCCAGATCTGTGCCTCGACACAATCCTGTCTCGGAGCTCTACGGACAATTCCTTTGACCTCATGGCTTATTTTGTCCTCTGACATGCCCTGTCAACTGTGGGACCTTACAGGTGTGTGCCTTTCCAAATAATTTCCAATCAATTGAATTTACCACAGGTGGACTCCAGTCAAGTTGTAGAAACATCTCAAGGATGATCAATGGAAACAGGATGCACCTGAGCTCAATTTAGAGTCTCATAGCAAAGGGTCTGATTACTTTTTTAAATATATATATACACTGCTCAAAAAAATTAAGTGAACACTAAAATAACACATCCTAGATCTGAATGAATGAAATAATCTTATTAAATACTTTTTTCTTTACATAGTTGAATGTGCTGACAACAAAATCACACAAAAATTATCAATGGAAATCAAATCTATCAACCCATGGAGGTCGGGATTTTTGAGCAGTGTATATATATTTCCGAATTTTTTAAATTAAAAAAACAACAACTGTTTTTCACTTTGTCATTATGGGGTATTGTGTGTAAATTGATGAGGCGGAAAAATTATTTAATTCATTTTAGAATAAGGCTGTATTGTAACAAAATGTGACCGACTGTCTCGATTCGGTCTTATGGAGCAAAATTTGAAATGGTGTTTTTTACATTAGAGACTCAGAGCCAGAAAATGGTATATCACACACTACAGTTGAGGAACAATGGGAAAGTAATTCTGCTTTGAAAGTTGATAAACTTGTAAACTCACTTTTGAGAAAATGGCCCATTAATATTTTGGTACCTACTAGAGGTTTTCTTTGTCTACACCCATTCAGCACCGTTCACACCCTTTTAAGCTTTAGCCCCACCCATCTCTTTAAGGAATAACGTGAGACCATGTACTAAACAACCAAAGATTTCTAGATTAAAGGCTGGTTTATACTACGGGTGTGTTCGTAAATTTAATCTGGAGTGCCAGATTGTGCTCTGGGCGTTCGTAAAGCTTCAGAACGCACACTGGACGCTCTGGCCGAAAAATATGGTTGAACTGAGCGTTCTGAACAAACAACAGCAGTCAAGCACTCAAGCTAACTGGCTAATGTTGGCTAGCTTGCTAGCAACTTCCAGACACAAATGAGAGAACAGCTCACTCTGACCATTTTACTTGCCCTAGCAGAGCTGGTTAGGCTGTTATGTTATCCAGAGCGTTGGTGACTGTAACTGTGCTGCTGGCAACAATTTAATTATGCCTTTTGCCAACGTTTATTGACACTGGCCATATTCAACCAGAGCGTTCGTAAATTTGGCAATTATTCTGTGCTCTGGCACACTCAGACGAGAGTGCTCTGAAATCGCAGTAGATAGCCAGAACAAATTTACCAGCTACGTCTATCGACAATTGTCGCAGTGACATCATAAACATTCTATTGAAATAGTTACATGCAGAGTGAAGTCTTGTTTAGCTAGCTAAACAATGAACCATAATTCCAACTCATAACGTTACTACCCTGCATGAATCTGCAGGTAGCTAACCAACCAGGTTCAATGTTAGCTAGCTAACATTAGGCTATAACTAGCAATGCAAATATCTCGGAGATACGAATAATATTACTACACAGATCATACACGTAACATTAGCTAGCTAGCCAGCCAGCTAACGTTAGCTAGCTAGCTAACAGTACACTTTAACATGAAATTAAAACAACTTCCTGACAAAATTTTAAATGTGTAATATCCGAAAATGTAGCTAGCTAGACTCTCTTACCTGTATACATGGATGGACGCTTCTCCCTCTCTATCACGGATGCCATGGTTGCCCTTAGTTTGAAGATGTAATCCGGAGACAGGTGTTTTACAACAGCTTTCTCTGTGTTCCCTTTTTGACTCTGTCTGCATATTTGCATTCAAACGCCCAGAATTTTCTCCATCTTCTTAGCTATCATAATCTAATTCCACTGATTTCCAAACTCGGTCCTCCAGAAAGTGGAGAAAGTACACAGAACCACAAGAAGAAAACAAGGTAGCTTATGATGCCTCAATCTGCCGCAGAGGAGGGGAAACAACCATGACTAAGTAGTTGTTTTTTTTTACCTATGGGTGATTTGTTGACCAGCTCCATTATTGCAATACTTAAATTGATAATAAAGGTTAATTGTTTGAAGAAATTACAAAGTCGCTCTCACTTGATTAGAATTTCAAACAACATTCATTATCCTTATCTTTGTCTGCTGACCACTCCAGAGGACCAGGGTCATCTGTGCATGGGAATCACTCTAGGTGTGATTCAAGGCAACCAGCACTTCATTAAGGGAGCAGAAAGGGACCTGCCCAGGGTCCTGCAGAGAGGGACGGCGGACAGATACAGGAGGGACCTGCCCAGGATACTCCAGAGGGGGCTGGCGGAGTCGTGACCATACTGCCCTCAAGTAAAAGACGGAGTCGTGACCGTACTGCCATTCTTAAGATTATAAGATTTTTAAGCAAACGTCATAATAGAGAGGAAGTTCTGATGATACTGTCCTAAGAGGAGAAAACATGGAGTTGTGAGCATACTGTTGTTGTAAGGAGAGGTGTGAAATGCATTATAATGCTCTGGGTTAGTATTGTAAGATGCAAATGTGCAAATTATGTAATTCCAGGAAATAGTCCTGAAGTAGAAACGTGTATAAGTAAGAAAATATTCCTGCATGTTATAAAAATATTGATTAAGTATGTTTGGGAACAGTACTGTGTGAATGTGATATGAGAGTTGTGTGAGGGTGGAAATAAGTGTTAAGCTGGATTTTGGGTAATAAGAGATTGAAATTTTGATAATTTGACATGTGGATAAAAATATCTAGAAATTTGCATAATAAGTGATTGAAATTTGGATAACAAGTTTTGATTTATAACGTTATATGGGGGATCCTGTGAGGATATGAAAACATGAGAAATTGTATGTGGGTATAATCAATTACTAGAGATTTGATAAAGTAACAATGGTAAAAAATTATAATAATATAGAACTTGCACTCCATATTTAGACCTCCCCAAGGGGTGTCAAAGTATTCTGACAGGTTCAGTGTGGTCCGTTTATCGATCATTCAATAAAAATAAGGTTTTGCATTGTATGTCTAAATAGGTTTGGGAAATATGCTCAGAACAAGATTGGTGTATATCCACTTTTGGTAATGGTAGGGGACTTGACTTAACCCTAACCAATAAAATTATAAACACTTATGGGATTTTCTCTGTCTTGGTAATTAATTTTTATTTTATTTTTATAAACCTGCCCACAAAGCCTAAAAATTTGTTTTAAGATGTAATCTGAATGATTTAGTGGCTTGCTTAGTTCAAATTGAAAGGCTAATTTATTCAACATGAATAGCAGGGCGATTTCGAGGTAAAAACTCTTTTTGTTGCCTAATGGTCTGCTGGAGTAGCCTACTGAGTGAGAATGAGGTCGTAATCTAAACCACTGAATCAAATATTAATCATATGGATATGAACTGAATATATTCTTGTCAACAACAGCAAGTTATATTACCTGTAGTCTAATCAGAAGGGACAGTTAACTAAATCTAATGCATTCTAATAACAGACGATCGGCAATTGCGATGGACCTGTGACCATGATCATAATTGATAACTAAACATGGGTATTAATTATTGCATGATAAAACAAGGCTACAACAACAATGAATTGTGGGCAGTAAGAGGCTCTAGTATTGTGAACTATTTTAGCTCCCCCCGAAATATATATTTTCCCTTAGGAATTGGCTGAGGTATTTTGTGAATTTGGAGCATTACATGTTCATCTTAAAATAACAGACATTTAATAATACAATCAAAACATTGCCTTCTAATAAGGAGAGAATAATCATGTTGGTTTTTTTTGTTTTCTAAATCTTACGATAAGGGACAGTGACGTAGACATTGATAAGGAGTGTTGATGTAAACTTAATGAGTGTTGACACAATGTGAATGGTAATATGTTATTTGTGATTTTTTGGATAGTACCCTAATGCCATATTTTAGTCATGTGAAGTTTGAAGCAGCTGAGTTTCAATACAAGGTTAAATGATGAATAGAAGGATTAAGCTTTGAGGCTGACAAAATAGATAAGCTGCGAGTGACAGTGAGTAGTACTCACTGAACTCAAACAGGATGTAAGGGCCAAAATGGGACATTTGGAGCAGAGGTATGAATAGTTGAATGGGAGACGCTCTTTGACTATTTCTAATTATTATTACTAAATGTTATAGTTTGAATTTATGAAAGAAGGTTATGTCATTTAAAATTATAATCTGTTTCCATTACGAGGAACAGTGTCAAGTATTTTTGTTTAATTTTTTTACCTTTATTTAACTAGGCAAGTCAGTTAAGAACAAATTCTTATTTTCAATGATGGCCTAGGAACAGCGGGTTAACTGCCTGTTCAGGGGCAGAGCGACAGATTTGTACCTTGTCAGCTCGGGGATGTCACGAATATTACCGAAGGTGACTCCCCTTCTTGTTCGGGTGGAGCTCGGCGGTCGTCGTCACCGGTCTACTACCTATCACCGATCCTTTGTTCTGTGGTTCCTTTGGTTTTGTCTGATTGGTATCACCTGTTTCTTGTTTGGTTGTTAGGGTGGGGTTATATAAGTTTGTTCAGCCCGCTTCTGTTTCGTGCGGGCTTGTTCTTCTGTTTTGTGTTAGAGTGATTTTTGTTTGCATTTTCGGGTTTCGCGCTTTCCGTGATTATTTCCTATCATTTGTTTTCCTACTTTTGTTCATGTTATTTTTCCTGGACATTAAAGTGTGTTTTTCCCACATCCTTTTGCTCTCTGCGCCTGACTCCACACCTCTTCACTCATTAATCGTAACAGGGGATTTAAACGTGCAACCTTCCGGTTACTAGTCCAATGCTCTAACCACTAGGCTACCTTGCCGCCCTATTTAAAGTAGATTGAAGTAAATGTTTTAGTATTGAATATTAAGATGATAAGACGGAACCAACTTTGTGAAGGTCCTAATAGATTTGTTAAACAACAGGTTGTATATTTTGACTAAATCAATGCAACAGGTTAAGATGATAAGATTGGTGTCAGGGTTCTGGGGATTGTTTACTTTAGAAGGTGTTCTGCTCAAGGGGATACTATCATCTGATGTGTTTTAGGTTTACACTACGGTTCGCAAGCACCCACACACAACACACCTGTTATGAATATTTGTTAGTGGTGTTAATACCGTGTTTGATTTCTTGTGTGGGGTCTTTTCATTTGGTTTTAGTGTGGTTTTCACAGGTTAGGATGAGGAGGTACCTTAAGGGGTACACAAATTACATTTTTTTCTGTTTTTATTTTTCTGAGTTTTAATTAAACACGTGAATTCTTTTGAGAAGAAATGTACTGAAAACACCCAATGTAAACCTGGTATACAAAATGTATGAAATGTTTGAAATGTTTTAAAATAATTAGTCTGAGGTACAGGGAAAGGAAAGGGAAAGGGGATGAATGACCTCTGTCCTGACTTTCTAGTGTGGTTTGATCACCCTCACTGGAGAGGCGAGAGACATGATGATTTCTTATTAGTGATTAGTGTTTGTTTGGGTTTTAGGCTGGGTTTCTGTACAGCACTTTGAGATATCAGCTAATGTACGAAGGGCTATATAAATAAATTTGACGTGATTTGATTTGATGATTTGAAGGTCACATGCAATACTGATTTAAAGGTCATATGTAAGGGTATTAACTCTAACTCTATTTGTTATTATTAATTATTTTAATTTAAGGCTTTTTGATTAAATATGCAGATTGATACCTGCCTGTAAAAAGAAGCAGTGTATCAAAGGATATATGCAGAAGTTTTGTTCTGTTTCTGTTACAGGAATTAAATTAAACACTCTGTCAATTCCTAAGAATTTGTAAGACTCTTATTTGCATAAAATGGACAGAGACCAGTCTCAAAATCAATCAGCAGCATTTATTCTCGAAAGTACTGAACATGATACAGTTTACCACAGGTTATAAACTGAAAATGACGTCGTTAGTTTTTGAACTGTCCCGTCTCTTCTTCACCCTGGTACAAAGGCTGTATAGTTCTCAAGCCTTCCCACATCGTCTCTCCTAATTTAGATCATTTATGATCCGAGCCAAGGTCTGCCTGTGTAGATAAGCATTCTAGCCAGTCTAGCAATAAGTTAATTCATTTCTACCAAGGAACAGACAGTCATTGTTCTAATTCTTGATTATATTTACACACATTATATTCAGTACTAGGATTAAAATAAAATTCATACATATACAGTAACATAATAGTATTCTGATTAGTCAGTCCTGATTGAAATGTATACACAATTAGTCATTATTGATTTAAAAAAATCCCTTAACAAGTTTCTATCTTGCTTTAATATGAATCTCACCAGATTGGGTCTGCTGGATGATCAAAATTTCTCCCTAAGAATTAGCCACCTAACTCCCTCCCTGTAGCTCTGCAGTGAGGTCGTCGATATGATGGGGGAGTACTATTTTCTTTGACATGTGTCTTAGAAATGTGTATTAAGAATATTGGTAGAAGTAATAACTTGTCATACAGTAAATAATTTGTCTGGATTTCTTGACTTGGAAATGCCCTAAACTAAACTGTTGTTCTGATCTGTCCTCTCTCGAGGTTATGGCGAAGGTGACCTCAGATGGTATCTTTGGACCACAGATGTATTGTAAATAAGAATATGTTCTTAACTGACTTGCCTAGTTAAATAAAGGTTCAATAAAAAAATAAAAATCTAGTTGCATGAAAGGGACAATTTGACTGAGAAAAGTGTGAACCTAAACCCCTTCTAACCGTCTGAAGTAATGAGGAGAAAATGGCGTTCAGTATGGTCCTTCACCACTTCTACCGTGACACCTGAGTCCGAGCCAGCAACCTGTACACAGCATCCAGTCGATGCTATCAACTGCCTGTGCTCTCATGCCTTTTCTCTCAGGAGTGCGACAGAAGTCCACGTGGAGTGAGCATCGAGAGAAATCTGTTCCAAACTTCTCTCATGTTGCTGGTATACTGGTTGGCAAATGGACAAGTCATAACGGACTGTAAAGGACAGTGTGAAAGACATTATCAAGGGCCATCCACTTTGAACATGTGTGCCATCGGGAGGACTAACTTTAAAGCTATCTGAAGAAGAAAATTAAGAGACTCCAGAAGACTTAGTGACGGGGAGGGAAGGGGGTTGGTCAACTGTGCCTGTATTGGGGTATTAAGTTGATTGTAGAGGTCTACACACTGCGAAATGTATAGTAATTTAGACTAAGAATGCATTGAGATAATGATCTGTAATTATCACCAGAAAGTTCATGCTAGAATTATGGATAATTACACTGTATGTTAATGTAAATGTACATTCTGCTAGAGCTTATGTGTGCTAAGTTGAGAGTTTTAACTTTGAGTGATAGAACCAACGTGAATCACTGAGCAATGTCATTCTAAATTCGGTTGGATAATTGGGTTTTAATTATGATTTGGAAACTGAATGATTTCCCTGACCTATTCCTGACAACATCTCTGATGATGAGGACCCCAATCCTGAGCATGAGGGCCCAAATGTAGAGATCATGTTCCACACTGTGTGTACAAAGTGCCCAAAGAGGGGTCTCTGTCACTGGTTTAGGAAGGGTTCTAAACAAAATGGACCTTTCCATCACACTGACCCCACCACTGTGCTAGTTGTCAGCAGGATGATTGTCCCATTTGCTGTAATGAAGCGTGTGTGTGATGTTAATTGTATGTTTTTTATTATTTTCCAGAGTCAGTGTTTTGATAAATAAGGTATTAAACTCAGCAACTCAAATGAAGGTTGTTTACCATGGAGGAAATGTCAGGCACCAGAAATATGTATTTTGTTTGTTTAAATGTATGCTTAACAATAATTATGTAATAAAGATACATTGATTGAAGAAATGACAAAGTCTAACGCTCACGTGATTAGAATTTCCCACAACAAGAGGAAGTACTTTAAGCATATGTTTTTGTTTCAGTCTCCTCCATCTCCTCCATCTCCACTAACCAAAGATAATTGTATGGATTTTTTGTCTATTAATTATGTAAAAATGAACAGCTGTACAGAAAGACTCATGTGAAGGACAAATTACAGAGGAATAACTTCTTGATACAATTAAAGCCTTTAAGTCTGGGAAAACTCCAGGGTTGGATGGCAAACCAGTGGAGGTATAGCAAACCTTTTTGATAGACTCAGAGGACCGTTATTAGCATGTTTTAACCACTCCTACAAAACTGGTTGATTATTAGATACTCAACAAGAAGGTCTTATTTCATAATTACTGAAACAGGATCCTATCAAGGCGCAAGGTGAGACCCAAATGCAGACACAGGAGGCAGATTGGAGTCTTACAATGTTTATTAATCCAAAGGGGTAGGCAAGAGAATGGTCGTGGACAGGCAAAAAGGTCCAAACCAGATCAGAGTTCAAGAGGTACAGAGTGGCAGACAGGCTCATGGTCAGGTCAGGCAGGCGGGTACAAAGTCCAGAAACAGGCAAGGGTCAAAACCGGGAGGACTAGAAAAAGGAGAATGCAAAAAGCAAGAGAAAGGGGAAAACTGCTGGTTGACTTGGAAACATACAAGACAAACTGGCACATAGAGACAGGAAACACAGAGATAAATACACTGGGGAAAACAAGCGACACCTGGATGGGGTGGAGACAATAACAAGGACAGGTGAAACGGATCAGGGTGTGACAGATCCATTGACAAAACTGTAGGCCACTTACACTTCAGCGGAGTGATGCAAAAATTCTAGCAAAATGCATAGCGCATAGAATGAAAAAAGTATTGTTGGATATTATTCCTCCTAATCAGACATGGACGATACATTGGCTATAATATAAGACAAGTACTGGAAACAATAGAACACTAAATCTGGGAAACATGGCCTGGTATTCGTAGCTGACTTTGAAAAAGCTTTTGATAAAGTACGGCTGGAATTTGTACACAGTATCAGTCAAAAGTTTGGACACACCTACTCATTCCAGGGTTTTTCTTTATTTTTACTATTTTCTAGTAATAGTGAAGACATCAAAACTATGAAATAACAAATATGGAATCATGTAGTAACCAAAAAAGTGTTAAACAAATCAAAATATGTTTTATATTTGAGATTCTTCAAAGTAGCCACCCTTTGCCTTGATGACAGCTTTGCACACTCTTGGCATTCTCTCAACCAGCTTTGTGTGCAAAGCAGTCATTAAGGCAAAGGGTGGCAACTTTGAAGAATCTCAAATATAAATATATATTTTGATTTGTTTAACACTTTTTTGGATACTACATGATTCCATGTGTTATTTCATAGATGTAATGTCTTTACTACATTCTACAATATAGAAAATAGTCCAAATAAAAACTTGAATGAGCAGGTGTCCAAACTTTTGACTGGTACTATAAAATGGGTTAAAGTTATGTATAGTAACCCTAGGTATAAAATAGTAAATAATGGATTCCTCTCAGAAAGTATTAAACTGTCAAGAGTTTAAACCACTATCGGCATATCTATTTGTTATGGCCATTGAAATGTTTTTAAAAAATCACCCTGATTAACTATTTAGTCATATCCCAGTTTACCTATTTGTTTATAGTCTTGCCTACACCTAGTGACCTGTTTTTTTAAATGATATGGGCAAAAAATATTCAAATTTGATTTGGAACGGCAAGCCAGACAAAATTAAACAGGCCTTTTTATATAATGAGTAGGAAATCGGATGGGCAGAAATGATTAAATATTAAAGCATTAGACCTCTCACTAAAGCGTCAGTCATACTAAAAGTAATACTTAAATCCGAACTGGTTCTCTATCAGATTAGTAAGAATGTTTCACCCCATATTCAATTATTGCCTTTTTCCCTTTATTCAGATTACAACCTCTCACTTTCGGTTATTTGAAAATGAAATAAATCTCCAAAATATCACTGTTTTTTAAAAAAGCCATAGAAAGTTGGTTGCAATTTCAGTTTAATTCACCAGAAAATACAGAAGAAAGTATACAACAAAGGGTGTTTAACTCAAACATAGTAATTGATTAAAAAAAAACATTATACAAAAAAAAGTTTTAAAAAGGTACAGTGCCTTGCGAAAGTATTCGGCCCCCTTGAACTTTGCGACCTTTTGCCACATTTCAGGCTTCAAACATAAAGATATAAAACTGTATTTTTTTGTGAAGAATCAACAACAAGTGGGACACAATCATGAAGTGGAACGACATTTATTGGATATTTCAAACTTTTTTAACAAATCAAAAACTGAAAAATTGGGTGTGCAAAATTATTCAGCCCCCTTAAGTTAATACTTTGTAGCGCCACCTTTTGCTGCGATTACAGCTGTAAGTCGCTTGGGGTATGTCTCTATCAGTTTTGCACATCGAGAGACTGAAATTTGATCCCATTCCTCCTTGCAGAACAGCTCGAGCTCAGTGAGGTTGGATGGAGAGCATTTGTGAACAGCAGTTTTCAGTTCTTTCCACAGATTCTCGATTGGATTCAGGTCTGGACTTTGACTTGGCCATTCTAACACCTGGATATGTTTATTTTTGAACCATTCCATTGTAGATTTTGCTTTATGTTTTGATCATTGTCTTGTTGGAAGACAAATCTCCGTCCCAGTCTCAGGTCTTTTGCAGACTCCATCAGGTTTTCTTCCAGAATGGTCCTGTATTTGGCTCCATCCATCTTCCCATCAATTTTAACCATCTTCTCTGTCCCTGCTGAAGAAAAGCAGGCCCAAACCATGATGCTGCCACCACCATGTTTGACAGTGGGGATGGTGTGTTCAGGGTGATGAGCTGTGTTGCTTTTACGCCAAACATAACATTTTGCATTGTTGCCAAAAAGTTCAATTTTGGTTTCATCTGACCAGAGCACCTTCTTCCACATGTTTGGTGTGTCTCCCAGGTGGATTGTGGCAAACTTTAAACAACACTTTTTATGGATATCTTTAAGAAATGGCTTTCTTCTTGCCACTCTTCCATAAAGGCCAGATTTGTGCAATATATGACTGATTGTTGTCCTATGGACAGAGTCTCCCACCTCAGCTGTAGATCTCTGCAGTTCATCCAGAGTGATCATGGGCCTCTTGGCTGCATCTCTGATCAGTCTTCTCCTTGTATGAGCTGAAAGTTTAGAGGGACGGCCAGGTCTTGGTAGATTTGCAGTGGTCTGATACTCCTTCCATTTCAATATTATCGCTTGCACAGTGCTCCTTGGGATGTTTAAAGCTTGGGAAATATTTGTTTATCCAAATCCGGCTTTAAACTTCTTCACAACAGTATCTCGGACCTGCCTGGTGTGTTCCTTGTTCTTCATGATGCTCTCTGCGCTTTTAACGGACCTCTGAGACTATCACAGTGCAGGTGCATTTATACGGAGACTTGATTACACACAGGTGGATTTTATTTATCATCATTAGTCATTTAGGTCAACATTGGATCATTCAGAGATCCTCACTGAACTTCTGGAGAGAGTTTGCTGCACTGAAAGTAAAGGGGCTGAATCATTTTGCACGCCCAATTTTTCAGTTTTTGATTTGTTAAAAAAGTTTGAAATATCCAATAAATGTCGTTCCACTTCATGATTGTGTCCCACTTGTTGTTGATTCTTCACAAAAAATACAGTTTTATATCTTTATGTTTGAAGCCTGAAATGTGGCAAAAGGTCGCAAAGTTCAAGGGGGCCGAATACTTTCGCAAGGCACTGTATAATCATTGTAAATCATATCATAAATAGGACTGGTGGAGTTGTCACACATGCAGCTAACAAAAATATTTGGAAATGTTTGCTCTACCCAAAATTACAACCAATGAATTGCAGTATTACCACAAAAGTGGAAAATGAAAGTGGAAGGGGGAAAAAGTAAGGAACTTGTCTGTCGGCATTAAAGACCAAAATTGGTTAAAGAAAATTGTGATAAATAAAAAAAAGTATACCAGTTGCATTTAAGGACCAAAACATTGACAGCTGTGCCATATAGATTGCAAAATAATTGGAAAGAGATTTTCGATGTACTGATTCCATTGCACATGGTTTATGAACTGATACACAAAACACGGATTCAAAATGTAGAATTTTTCCATTTAAATAATTATACAAAACTCTTGCAACCAATAGAATGTTATATGGGGGATACAACAATCCCAGCTCTGCAGATTTTGCTGCAAAGAGACCGAATCATGGAGATAATTTGTCCATATGTAGATTGTTTTTGGTAGCAGGTACATGATTGGTTAAAGAAGTGCAACATTTACCTGGAGCTAACTCTGCAGATAGCACTACTGGGTGATTTGAAATGTCATAGTCAATCCATCAATAATATAATACTTTAAGCAAAAAATGTTATCTTTAATTTACAATCTCTAGAAACTATGAGAAAAGAAAGGTTCAGAACTTTTGTGAAACATCACAGCGCAGTTGTAAAATATATGGCATATTGAAATAAAAAATGGATTGTTTTAAGAGATAGATGAGAGGGGTTGAGCTGAAGGGTGGGATTCAAAACAAATATTAAATAAATATTAAATATTTGGGACACACCTACTCATTCAAGGGTTTTTCTTAATTTGTTACTATTTTCTACGTTGTAGAATAATAGTGAAGACATCAACACTATGAAATAACAAAGTAGCTACCCTTTGCCTTGATAACACCTTTGCACACTCTCGGCATTCTCTCAACCAGCCAACAAGTGGTCAGCATACGTGGAAACTTCTTCAAGACTGTTGGAAAAGCATTCCAGGTGAAGCTGATTAAGAGAATGCCAAGATTGTGCAACGCTGTCATCAAGGCAAAGAGTGACTACTTAGAAGAATCTAAAAAATGTAATAAAAATCAAATATAACACTTTTTTGGTTACTACATGATTCATATGTGTTATTTCATAGTAACTTTTGACTGGTACTGTATATACACATACGTTCAGAACTTTTGTGAAACAGCACAGTTAAAAATATATGGCAAAACAATGTATCAAACTGGATGGTCTTCAGAGATAGTTGAGGGGTTGATGGTAGCTGAAATATGAGATTTAAAACAAACAAAATATAACACATTTTAAATATACTGTGTCACTAAAATGTATATAGTATGTATAAGCTCGAAGTAGAAGCCTAAGTGCTGTTGTCTATAAGTTCACTACAATTAGGGGATGGGAGTTAGGGTTAGGGGAAAATAATAAAGGAAAATATAGGTAAAAAAATATATGTATGTATATATATATACAATGTATGTATGTATGCATATTTACCCCCCCCCCCCCCCCCACTGCGGGCTGTTTTGGCGCCCGTTGTTGGAGATTTCTATTCACACATTGGCAAACATATGTGCTGCAGACACCAGCCACTAGAGGGAGGTACAGCACTGGTGTGTGATTATGGAATTCCCTAAACCGCAACAGAACGTTGCACACGCTGAGGTTGTCCCAAAAATCTCTCCCTTCCTCCTGAAGTGTGCACTCGTTCATTACTCCCCATTAATATTTTGGATTGGTGGAGTCATGTGCTAGTGGGAGTTAGTTTCCACCATATTTCTTATACCAGTCATTTTCTTTCAAATCAGTGAAGGGGGTGAGCAAGTGCACACTATGGGACAAAGGGAGATAATTAGGACGCACTCTGAACCTCTAATGTTGTCTGCTCTTTGGATGACTGCCCACTTTTCTGTTCAAGGGTTCTTATGATGCCTGGAAGTCTATTTCAGCTCCTGGATCACAAGGCCTTTATCTCTTCCATAAGTTCGAAACAGTGGGTAGATCCTCTCTCCCTTAGTGAAGACCATGTCAGTGATGGTGTAAACGTGACTCCTGGACACGGCGTTGTAGAAGGAGACCCACCTCTCCTCAATATCCACACACACATCCAACACTTTGAGGTTAGAGGGCCAGGGGAGGTTGGTCTTGAAGACACACAGGGTGGAACTACAAGAAGAACACCAGTAACCTTCATTTGGAGAGAAAGAGAACCATCCTTTCCTTTCAGCAGACTCCTTGGTCTCTCCTACAGCCCAACTTGCCTCCACCTCAATATTCACCTCCACGTGCCAGAAGTGTCGTCCAGAGCGGAAGCCCTCCTTTCCCAGGATACAGGCCCACCCATCAAATCTCTGTGGATTATTAGGAACCTTCCTATTTTTTCCTACTGTCACTCTCCTCCCATTATCAGACAGGATCAACTCACAGTGAGCTGTATCAGGGTCCAGAGTCACATCAGCTGTGGAGAGGAACAACAATTACCACGATCACAAATGTCACTATAGATTAGAAAGGAAAAATCTGATTTGAGATACAACATGATGGTTTACTAGATTTTGGAACAGGCGCATGTTATACTGAAGTATGAATAATATAATACTCAAAATAACCGTACCTGCCAGTGGGATGACTGTTTCTTTGCTAGGTTCACTCATGTCTCCCTCTCTATAGATGGCACACACTCTGACTCTGCAAGAGGTGTGTGTGGGTGTTAGGGAGTACACACACTCGTCCCTGTCTGTTAGCAGTATGACCCACTCGTCCTGTCCCTCCTCTCTGTACTCCAGTCTGTAGTGGAGCACAGGCCGTCCCTTTGCAGCCTCCACTGGTCTTCTCCAGGTCAGAGTGACCGAGTTTCTGTCTGCTGACTGGACTACCGGACGCCCAGGCTCAGACCCTGACCCAGTCTCTGCCACAGTGATGTCACTGAACTCACTAGTCACTCCTGCCATGTCCTCTGCTCTGTGTCTGATCTGGTACTGTGTATCTCTCTCCAGGCCTGATATCACAAAGGCTTTCCCATTTTCTCCGGTCGTCATGCTTCTCCAGTTCTTCTCCTCATGGAGAAAGAACAGGTCAGGTCTGACAGGTCTGTACTCCACTCTGAACCTGTCAGTGTGTCCAGTCTTTGACGGGGATAAGAGGAGGGTCACACTACTCTGCTCTGTGTCTACTACCTTAACAGTCTCAGGCTTTGACACAGCTTCATAGTCAGAGTCCACTAACCTGCCTCCCTGGTAGAGATGGATGGAGGCTCCAGGAGTGGAATAATTTGGAATGGAGGTTGCAACGAACTTGAGTTTCTTGGTGACCTTAACGAAATCAAGAAAAGCTCTAGCTGCCGTTGTTACTCTCTCCTTGTTCTCCTCAGACTTGAACCAGGGTTGAGTGTGCTGGTAGCGGTGGCCAGGCCTGGTCTGTGAGTATGTCTGTAGGGAATCAAGATGCTGCTTCAGGGATGAGAGATACAGGTCTGTTTCACCCAGAGAGGTGAGAGTGAAACACACCACAGTGTCTGTCTTTGAATTACTAATGACTTTTTGCAGCTGGTCTGTAGACACCATCTTAGATCTGATTTTAGAGTCAAGAGATTCAAGGAACTTCAGCTCAGCCTGTTTGTCATCCAGCCACTGTCCTGTTGCTTCCATTCTGAACGGGGACAGATCATGACCTTTCATCTCCTCTTCAACAGCTTTCTCCTCCTGCACTCCTGACCTCACAGACACCAAAATTCTACCCATGAGTTTCTGCAGTTGAGCTAGGTACTGTTGAATGAGATCTATAAAATGGATCACTTTATCCTTCAGGTCCTGAACTTTACTGACCCACTCATGTTTTACCATCTCCTCACACCTTGTGCCTGTGCGTCTGTAGTGTTCCATCTCTCTCTCTACCCTGGACTGCAGGTCTTCACTGATCTCCCTCACACAGGTTGCTGCAGGGTACAGGTTCTTCAGAGGGCAGAGCCAAACTCTCAGAGGAACAGCCTTCTCTCCACTGAGACCCAGCAGCTTAGGGAAGGACTCACTGAGATCAGTTATCTCCCTATCACCTCTATTTGTCTCAAGATCTCCATAGTAGGTACAGGTGAGACCAGAAGATGTAGCTAGTTGAGCAGCTCCGTCCTCTGCTGTGAGAAGTTGGATCATTTTCTTCAGTTTATTGATAACTTTGCTCATGGTCCATGTTCTGTTGGTCTTACAAACGATGAAGGCCTGAGTTCCATATGTCACAGCCATGACCATGTGTGTGGATGTTTGCTGCTGAATCACTTCAGGACGCCTCACCTTCTCTAACAGGAAGAAAGTCAACTGATCCAGTCGGGTGGTTCTCTTGTAGTGCAGAGTCACATAGTCCCCTTTGTGCAGGAGAGGATGGTTTAGATACTCTGCAGCTCCTCCCACATCCACCAGTCCAGACAGGAAACTGGTTCTGATTGGCTGATCCAGTCCCAGAGCTCTGAACCTCTCCTGCAGAGAGTCTGTCTCTATTACCTTGGTCTCAGTGAATGGGAACGGCAGGGATATTTTCCTTTTTATCTTATTGTCTGAGTCACACAAGAAGTCTGAAGGGAGTGAAAATGTCATGTACAGTATTATAATTTAATATAATTCCTTATTCTCCAAGACATTTATATTATTCTCATCCATTCCACTATCCCTATAAACACATAATAATTCTGAACATAATCAGTGCAGATATCACTTCAATGTAGAGTTACCTGGAGTGAAGGACTCAGAGCAACAGTCATACAGCATTCCAGGGTGAATGGGCCGACCCAGAGCTGGCACCTCCACCCAGCCTGAGAGACCACATGGGAGAGAACAGTAAGATATGAGACAATAGTCCACACAAGGAGACATGTTGATAATACTATCTTATTTACTTCAGAAATATATAACTGTCATTCTGATAGGATCATAGTCACACTGACTAGAGTTGATTGCGGGAGACACCGAGATTTACTGGGATTTGCCGCCTAAAACCACTCCCTTTTCCTGGGAAAAATAACTGTGAGAAACCCGTAAAATTATAATAAATTATTTATATGAACAGCATGGAATGGAACTGTTAAATATATGCCATGTCTAACTCTGGCCTCTGCATGATGAATCTTTAACGCTCAGGGTGGGGACAGACAACCGATCTCAACATCTTTCTCTCTCTATCAAATCCATTCAAATTGCATCCAAAATAGATAATCCTGTTGTAGATTGATATATATCTCTATACATTGCATTTGGAAAGTATTAAGACCCCTTGAATATTTCCAAATGTTGTTACGTTACAGCCTTATTCTAAAATGGACTAAATCCCTTTTTTCTCTCATCAATCTACACACAATACCCCATAGTGACAAAGCGAAAACAGGTTTTTAGACATTTTTTCAAACTTATTTACATAAGTATTCAGACCCTTTACTATAAGAATTGGAATTGAGATCAGGTGCATCGTGTTTCCATTGATCAGCCTTTAGATGTTTCTACAACTTGATTGGTGTCCACCTGTGGTAAATTCAATTGATTGGACATGATTTGGAGAGGCACACACCTGTCTATATAAGGTCCCATAGTTAACAGTGCATGTCAGAGAAAAAACCAAGCCATGAAGTCTAAGGAATTGTCTGTAGAGCTCCGAAACAGGATTGTGTCTAGGCACAGATCTGGGGAAGGGTACCAAAAAATGTCTGCAGCATTGAACGTCCTCAAGAATACAGTGGCCTCCATCATTCTTAAATGGAATGATGGAGGCCAAGACTCTTCTTAGAGCTGGCCTCCCAGCCAAACTGAGCAATATGGGGAGAAAGGCCTTTTGGTCAGGGAGGTGACCAAGAACCCGATGGTCACTCTGACAGAGCTCCAGAGTTCCTCTGTGGAGATGGGAGAACCTTCCAGAAGGACAACCATCTCTGCAGCACTCCACCAATCAAGCCTTTATAGTAGAGTGGCCAGGCAGAAGCCACTTCTCAGTAAAAGGGACATGACAGCCAGCTTGAAGTTTGCCAAAAGGCACCTAAAGGACTCTCAGACCATGAGATACAAGATTCTCTGATCTGGTGAAACAAAGATTGAACTCTTTGGCCTGAATGCCAAGCATCATGTCTGGAGGAAGCATGGTGGTGGCAGTATCATGCTGTGGGGATGTTTTCAGCAGCAGGAACTGGGAGACTTGTCAGGATCGAGGGAAAGATGAACGGAGCAAAGTACAGAGAGATCCTTGATTAAAACCTACTCCAGAGAACTCAGGACCTCAGACTGGGGCAAAGGTTTACCTTCCAACAGGACAATGACCCTAAGCACACAGCCAAGACAATGCAGGAGTGGCTTCGGGACAAGTCTCTGAATGTCCTTGAGTAGCCCAGCCAGAGCCTGGACTTGATTGAACATCTCTGGGGATATCTGAAAATAACTGTGCAGCGACGCTCCCCATCCAACTTGACAGAGTTTGAGATTATCTGCAGAGAAGAATGGGAGAAACTCCCCAAATACAGGTATGCCAAGCTTGTAGCGTCATACCCAAGAAGACGCAAGGCTGTAATCGCTGCCAAAGGTGTTTCAACAAAGTACTGAGTAAAGGGTCTGAATTGTTATGTACAGTGCCTTGCGAAAGTATTCGGCCCCCTTGAACTTTGCGACCTTTTGCCACATTTCAGGCTTCAAACATAAAGATATAAAACTGTATTTTTTTGTGAAGAATCAACAACAAGTGGGACACAATCATGAAGTGGAACGACATTTATTGGATATTTCAAACTTTTTTAACAAATCAAAAACTGAAAAATTGGGCGTGCAAAATTATTCAGCCCCCTTAAGTTAATACTTTGTAGCGCCACCTTTTGCTGCGATTACAGCTGTAAGTCGCTTGGGGTATGTCTCTATCAGGTTTGCACATCGAGAGACTGAACGTGGCACTGTCGTAGGATGGCACCTTTCCAACAAGTCAGTTCATCAAAGTTATGCCCTGCTAGAGCTGCCTGGTCAACTGTAAGTGCTATTATTGTGAAGTGGCAACGTCTAGGAGCAGCACAGGCTCAGCGCAAAGTGGTAGGCCACACAAGCTCACAGAACAGGACAGCCAAGTGCTGAAATCGCCTGTCCTCGGTTGCAACAAGTTCCAAACAGCCTCTGGAAGCAATGTCGGCACAATAACTGTTTGTCGGGAGCTTCATGAAATGGGTTTCCATGGTCGAGTATATGCTTTACAATGCTTTTGAATCACACTTTCGGTTTTGCCGTGAAATACCGGGTTACCCGGGAGAAAAGTGATTTATTCTCGGGATGAAACATTTGTAAAATACCGGTAAAATATTCAACCCTAACACTGACCAGCTGTAATATTCTCCAGGTTTCCTCTCTCAGTCTCAGCTGCTTTCTGCTGAAGGTCTGAGCGGAGTTTGTTGATGGTCTTACACAGGTCAGCAGTTCTGATGTCATTTACATTACATTTAAGTCATTTAGCAGACGCTCTTATCCAGAGCGACTTACAAATTGGTGCATGTCCATCCGTTGTTTCTCAATTGCCTCTTGTTTTAATACTGAATTCTCCTTCTTCAGCTCAGAGATGATTTTCTTCAGCTCAGAATCTTCTTCCCCCATCTTCATCTTTTTAGAGACGCTCCCCTCTACCTCATTCTCATTATTCCTCTCCCGAAGAGTAAACAGGACACACACACAGTAAGTCTCATTATATCAACAATAGTTGGGTCGTTCCACGAATGGAGTACGTTTTTCCTCCCTTTGATGTTTTAAGTAGAGATTGTGCACAAATATCTCATTTTAAAAGCCTGTTATATTAAATGAAGTGCATATAAAATAATGAAGACTGCATGGAAAATTCAATAAATCAGATTTTTATGAATAAAGACTTGCGAAAGTGCAAAGAAATCTGCGTTTTGTCATGTTTTTCTGACTTCTAGGAAGATTCTTACCCAATGAAATCACAACATTTCTCAATTTCTCATTGTAAAGTTATTTTGTTGCTTTGAAGTCATTTCTGGTTATTATTATTATTTATTCCTTGTGTTTAGTGATACATTATGTCTCTCTTTCATTTTAAGGTCAACCCTGTTAAGTGAACTACATTCTTGTTTTAATATAGTGAAACTATTTTTTTATAATTTTTTCAAAAGCAACATAGAACACATAATAGTCAAATCATAATGTAAAAGCATGTGAGATATTTCCACTCATTTTGGCCATTTTCTGGTGTTTTGGGGTGGAAAATTGAGTTATAGGTTTGCGTTGTAGGTTTCATGATATTTGTATCTAAACCAAAGTAGATCATTTTAAGATTGTTCTATACATCAGTTGGGGTCTATATAAGCTTAAAATGAGGTCCTAAACCTGGCATGAAAGTGCATCCTTGTAGCTGTGTGGGCTAATACTGTCAAAATGTTTGCCTTGGTGTAAGTTGAGCCAACGGCAAGTTGTGTGTTTTCTTCCCAGGCGTATTGCAAGGCATTATCGCTGGAATATGAGGTAACAACAGGGCCTATGTTAAAAGTGTAAGTAACAAGAGAATTTCCCAGGACAAAGACATATCTGATATTGGCAGAAAGCTTAAATTCTTGTTAATCGAACTGCACTGTCCAATTTACAGTAGCTATTACAGTGAAATAATACCATGCTATTGCTTGAGGAGAGTGCACAGTTTTAAACTTGAAAAGTTATTAATAAACGAATTAGGCACATGTGGGCAGTATAGATACAAATCCTTTTACTGAAACGCAATGGTTCATTGGATCAGTCTAAAACTTTGCACATATATTGGCCATAATCTAAATTGCAGCTGGGCTGGAAAACTACATTTTGGCCTTCCTCTTGCATTTCAAAGATGATGGTACAAAACAAATACAAAAGAACGGTTGTTTTTTTCTTTGTATTATCTTTTACCAGATCTATTATGTTATATTCTCCTACATTCCTTTCACATTTCCACAACCTTTAAAGTGTTTCCTTTGAAATAGTAACAATAATATGCCTATCCTTGCTTCAGGGCCTGAGTTACAGGCAGTTAGATTTGGGTATGTCATTTTAGGTGGAAATTGAAATAAAGAGTCGGATTCTTAAGAGGTTAATTAACTTCTTATGTCCAGCGGCTTATACCCCAAGAGACCACTTTTTTGGACAAGCTATGTTTTTAAAACCATAATGTTTACATTAATTCTGATTATTTCCAGGGGTCCACAACATCCTAAAATATATGTTGATATCTTTGTTAGAAAGAATACTATATGACGGAGTTGTCACGTTCTGACCTTTATTTCTGTTGTTTTTGTCATTATTTTGTATGGTCAGGGCGTGAGTTGGGGTGGGCAGTCTATGTTTGTTTTTCTATGATTTTGGGATTTCTATGTTTCGGCCGAGTATGGTTCTCAATCAGAGGCAGGTGTCATTAGTTGTCTCTGATTGAGAATCATACTTAGGTAGCCTGGGTTTTACTGTTTGTTTGTGGGTGATTGTCTATGTTGATTTCTTGTGTCAGCACAGTTCTCATTTAGCTTCACGGTCGTTATTTGTTTTTTGTTATGTTTCGTGTGTTTCAGTGTTCAGTGTTTTCTTTATTAAATTTCATCATGAACACATACCACGCTGCATTTTGGTCCTCCGATCCTTCTCGCCTCTCCTCTTCAGATGAAGAGGAGGACGCCTGTGACAGGAGTGATGCTGATGCCACATTCACGCGCTATCGGAGCTCCTAGTTCCCAGTGGGAAAGTTCACTTGAACAACCCTCCATGTCGGAATTACAAGTGGGAAAATGTTGTTATCCGAGTTGTGACTTTTCACCACCTTTCCCCTTTTCAACCAAAAGATGATGACAAATCAGATTTTGACCATTACAACCATGTCAATATTTTGATGTAGCTAGTCTGACCATATTGTCAATGTTAAGCAAGCTAGCTAACTTTATTATTAGAATTGTTAGCTAGCTTATCAAGCAAGCTAGAATTGTATTGGTTAAAGAATTGTTATGACTTCAAAATCATTTGAACACTATCATGTCGTACTTTCCACATCCCAGTTTCCTATTTTCCACGAGCATGTGAAGCCAGTATGAAGGTAAAAAATGACTAAACTTGCACCTCTCCGTTACCCCTCTCCCTTACCCTGGGCCCTCTCCCTTACCCCTCTCCCTTACCCCTGGTCCTCTCCCTTACCCCTGGCCCTCTCCCTTACCCCTGGCCCTCTCCCTTACCCCTCTCCCTCTACCTTATCCCTGGCCCTCTCCCTTACCCCTCTCCCTTACCACTGGCCCTCTCCCTTACCCCTGGCCCTCTCCCTTACCCCTCTACCTTATCCCTGTTCCTCTCCTTTACCCCTGGCCCTCTCCCTTACCCCTGGCCCTTACCCCTCTCCCTTACCCCTGGCCCTCTCCCTTACCCCTGGCCCTACCCCTGGCCCTCTCCCTTACCCCTGGCCCTCTCCCTTACCCCTGGCCCTCTCCCTTACCCCCTGGCCCTTACCCCTGGCCCTCCCCTTACCCCTCTCCCTTAGCCCTGGCCCTTACCCCTGGCCTTCTCCCTTACCCCTGGCCCTCTCCCTTACCCCTCTACCTTATCCCTGTTCCTCTCCTTTACCCCTGGCCCTCTCCCTTACCCCTGGCCCTTACCCCTCTCCCTTACCCCTGGCCCTCTCCCTTACCCCTGGCCCTACCCCTGGCCCTCTCCTTACCCCTGGCCCTCTCCCTTACCCCTGGCCCTCTCCCTTACCCCCTGGCCCTTACCCCCTGGCCCTCCCCTTACCCCTCTCCCTTAGCCCTGGCCCTTACCCCTGGCCTTCTCCCTTACCCCTGGCCCTCTCCCATAACCCTGGCCCTCTCCCTTACCCCTGGCCCTCTCCCTTACCCCTGGCCCTCTCCCTTACCCCTGGCCCTTACCCCTGGCCCTCTCCCTTACCCCTGGCCCTTACCCCTCTCCCTTACCCCTGGCCCTCTCCCTTACCCCTGGCCCTACCCCTGGCCCTCTCCCTTACCCCTGGCCCTCTCCCTTACCCCTGGCCCTCTTCCTTACCCCCTGGCCCTTACCCCTGGCCCTCCCCTTACCCCTCTCCCTTAGCCCTGGCCCTTACCCCTGGCCTTCTCCCTTACCCCTGGCCCTCTCCCATAACCCTGGCCCTCTCCCTTACCCCTGGCCCTCTCCCCTTACCCCTGGCCCTCTCCCTTACCCCTGGCCCTCTCCCTTACCCCTGGCCCTCTCCTATAACCCTGGCCCTCTCCTATAACCCTGGCCCTCTCCCTTACTCCTGGCCCTCTCCCTTACCCCTGGCCCTCCCCTACCCCTGGCCCTCTCCCTTACCCCTGGCCCTCTCCCTTACCCCTGGCCCTCTCCCTTACCCCCTGGCCCTCTCCCTTACCCCCTGGCCCTTACCCCTGGCCCTCCCCTTACCCCTCTCCCTTAGCCCTTACCCCTGGCCTTCTCCCTTACCCCTGGCCCTCTCCCCTGGCCCTCTCCCATAACCCTGGCCCTCTCCCCTTACCCCTGTCCCTCTCCCTTACCCCTGGCCCTCTCCCTTACCCCTGGCCCTCTCCCTTACCCCTGGCCCTCTCCTATAACCCTGGCCCTCTCCCTTACTCCTGGCCCTCTCCCATAACCCTGGCCCTCTCCCTTACCCCTGGCCCTCCCCTACCCCTGGCCCTCTCCCTTACCCCTGGCCCTCTCCCTTACCCCTGGCCCTCCCCTCCCTTACCCCTGGCCCTCTCCCTTACCCCCTGGCCCTCTCCCTTACCCCTGGCCCTCCCCTCCCTTACCCCTGGCCCTCTCCCTTACCCCTGGCCCTCCCCCTACCCCTGGCCCTCTCCCTTACCCCTGTCCCTCTTACCCCTGGCCCTCTCCCTTACCCCTGGCCCTCTCCCTTACCCCTGGCCCTCGCCCTTACCCCTGGCCCTCGCCCTTACCCCTGGCCCTGTCACAAGTGGATTTATGGACGATTTAAGATGAAAACATCAACCCTGTTATGGTCAAACATGTTACTTTATTTGTCACTTACTATAGTCATTTTATTTATTTCACCTCTTGTGATGGGAAAACATGATTATTGAAGTTATTCATGTGCCTTTATGACCGAATGCTAAAATGTAAAAACATTTAAATGACCAAATTACACTACCCAAAAAGTACTCGATTGGTGGAACAACCCAGATAAGTGCTTGTAGTCATGTCTAATATTATATTTCTAATGACAGTACCTCTTTGATTCTCTCTGTCTTTCCAGTGTTACCATGGTGGTCTTTGTGTCCACCGTATCCAATAACATCGGCCAGGGTGTGTCTCTGCAGAGCTGGGATGGTGTAGTGCTGCCTGACGTGAGGCTCACAGTAGGAGACAGTGCAGGTCAAACAGGACTTAACCGCCCTCAGCTTCTGGCCAGAGCATATATCACATGCCACATCCACGGGCCCAGCGTAGCCCAGAGCAGGGAGGGCAGGACTGAAGCCTGCCTGCTGGAGCTCGTGGAGCACCTTGGCCAAGGCTGTGTTAGTGTAGAGCACAGGCTTGGCTCTGAATCTCTTATTGCACTGGGGGCACACATAGTTTCCTGCATGGCCGGGCTGGGCCCAGTGTGTGCTGATACACTGCCTGCAGTAACTGTGTCCACAGGGAATGGAGACCGGGTTCCTCATCACATCTGAACACAAAGGGCATCTGAAATGATGTACAGTCAGCAAACTGGCCCTGAGAGAGAGAGAGAGAGATACACAGAGACAGACAGACAGACAGACAGACAGACAGACAGACAGACAGACAGACAGACATAGTTAACTGTGTATTGCCTTCCTTCAAAACGGTCAACCTGGTCGCACCAATTAACATTATATTATATTTTTTTAGGTTCTTCCGTGTCACATGGTGTGATACGATCCTCCATGTCATATGATATGATACGTTCCTCTATGGCTGCGTTTCAAACACGTAAAAGACACGCTCACTTTATGCCCTTCGGGAAACTCACGCGGCCATCTTTGCCGTCAGTCCAAAGAATTAGCCAAGCAAAGGAAGTTGGCAACGTAACAGCCCTCGTTTGTGATCGAGTGTGCTGTCCTGAAACGCCCCATAATTCAATTTGCGATGATTGTACATCCGCTAAGAAAAGTCATCCGAAACTTAAAACCAACATCAATATGGAGAAGTCAACATACAAGTGTAAGTAAAAACAGTCAGAAATTGTGCTCCTGATGCACATGACGGCACAAACACGTATGGTAAAAGTAATGATGTTTTTGTTTGGTTAGCTTTTGGAAACGTTAGCTAGCTCATATAACTTTCCCTAACATCACACTTATACGTTGTAATTTTCCATTTGACCTGATATCGTTTGGATGGCTAGTATTCGATGTCTGTGGATGCTTTGTCTTCCAGCCTAGATATGAAAAGCAAATCATAATTGACTGTAGCGCATATAAACACACACAACAGCTATCGGTTTTTCCATGATAACTGAAAACACAACTGTAGGATGAACAAGTGACAAATTTCCGGGCAAGGGTGGTCCATTTAAAATGAATGAATTCTTCCCTCGCTCCTTGCCCTGCAACTGTCAACTCATCATATGTTATGATACGTCATCAGAAGTATCCACTTAATTTGAGGACTGAGGGGAGAGGGTTTTGCGTGTTCGGGAATGCAGCCCATGTCACATGATATGATACATTCCTCCATGTCTCATGATATGATACGTTCCTCCATGTCTCATGATATGATACATCCCTCCATGTCTCATGATATGATACATCCCTCCATGTCTCATGATATGATACGTTCCTCCATGTCTCATGATATGATACATCCCTCCATGTCTCATGATATGATACGTTCCTCCATGTCACATGACATGATACATCCCTCCATGTCTCATGATATGATACATCCCTCCATGTCACATGACATGATACATCCCTCCATGTCTCATGATATGATACATCCCTCCATGTCTCATGATATGATACATCCCTCCATGTCTCATGATATGATACATCCCTCCATGTCTCATGATATGATACGTTCCTCCATGTCTCATGATATGATACATCCCTCCATGTCTCATGATATGATACAACCCTCCATGTCTCATGATATGATACATCCCTCCATGTCTCATGATATGATACATCCCTCCATGTCTCATGATATGATACGTTCCTCCATGTCTCATGATATGATACATCCCTCCATGTCTCATGATATGATACATCCCTCCATGTCTCATGATATGATACATCCCTCCATGTCTCATGATATGATACATCCCTCCATGTCTCATGATATAATACGTTCCTCCATGTCTCATGATGCGGGTTCATATGATAGAGCTGATTATATTATTTTGGTGTGAACAGACCATTTGTGCTCAAAAAACGTGTACTATCCTATATCTAGTTGGTGCGACCGGGCTGAAACTATGTAGTGTTGCAGTCTGGCCTTTTTCAAACCTCTCACCTTAGATCTGGGGGCATGGTTTCTCCTCTGAAGTGAATGGGTTCAAACATTGACCTGTTACTCTTCATAGACAGGCAGCTGAGACCAGGTGACTCAACTCTCTCCTCCTTGACACTACAATTCAGACAATATTCTTATCACAAGGTTTTGTTTTAAGCAACTAATGTTTGATTCAGAGATGTTTTATAATCCGTAGTGTAACATGAATTTATGGGATAGTAAAGGTTTATGGGTTGTTTGTAATTCTGGACTATAATCAGTGGTAAAACTGAACTTTGCTCAGGGTTTGGCCTCAGATAGTTGTACATGATTGATGGATTTGATTAATTGATACATTTTATTATTACATCTTCAGCATTTAAAAAATAAAAAATATACCTTTATTTAACTAGGCAAGTCAGTTAAGAACACATTCTTATTTACAATGACGGCCTCCCGGGGACCAGTGGTTTAACTGCCTTGTTCAGGGGCAGAACGTCAGATTTTTACCTTGTCAGCTCGGGGATTCGATCCAGCAACATTTTGGTTTCTGGCTCTAAACACTAGGCTACCTGCTGGAGGATGCCCCTCCCACATGGGCTTATAAGACACTGTATTTGCTGTAGCTAAATAAAATAATTATGTCTATATGTGCACACTTACACACACACATACATATATATATATATTCAGTTGAAGTCTGAAGTTTACATACACTTTAGCCAAATATATTTAAACTCAGTTTTTCACAATTCCTGACATTTAATCCTAGTAAAAATTCCCTGTTTTAGGTCACTAAGGATCACCACTTTATTTTAAGAATGTGAAATGTCAGAATAATGGTAAAGAGAATGATTTATTTCAGCTTTTATTTCTTTTATCACATGCCCAGTGGGTCAGAAGTTTACATACACTCAATTAGTATTTGGTAATATTGCCTTTAAATTGTTTAACTTGGGTCAAATGTTTCAGGTAGCCTTCCACAAGCTTCCCACAATAAGTTGGGTGAATTTTGGCCCATTCCTCCTGAGAGCTGGTGTAACTGAGTCAGGTTTGTAGGCCTCCTTTCTCACACACACCTTTTTTGTTCTGCCCACAAATTTTCTATAGGATTGAGGTCAGGGTTTTGTGATGGCTACTCCAATACCTTGACTTTGTTGTCCTTCAGTCATTTTGCCACAACTTTGGAAGTATGCTTGGGGCCATTGTCCATTTGGAAGAGCCATTTGCGACCAAGCTTTAACTTCCTGACTGATGTCTTGGGATGTTGCATCAATATATCCACATAACTTTCCTACCTCATTATGCCATCTATTTTGTGAAGTGCATCAGTCCCTCCTGCAGCAAAGCATCCCCACAACATGACGCTGCCACCCCCGTGCTTCACGGTTGGGATGGTGTTCTTCGGCTTGCAAGCATCCCCCTTTTTCCTCCAAACATAACAATGATCATTATGGCCAAATAGTTATATTTTTGTTTCATCAGACCAGAGGATATTTCTTTGTCCCCATGTGCAGTTGCAAACCATAGTCTGGCTTTTTTTATGGCAGTTTTGGAGCAGTGGCTTTTTCCTTGCTGAGTGGCCTTTCAGGTTATGTCGATATAGGACTCTTTTTACTGTAGATATAGATACTTTTGTACCTGTTTCCTCCAGCATCTTCACAAGGTCCTTTGCTGTTGTTCTGGGATTGATTTGCACTTTTCGCACCAAAGTACGTTCATCTCTAGGAGACAGAACGCATCTCCTTCCTGAGCGGTATGAGGCTGCGTGTTCCCATGGTGTTTATACTTGCATACTATTGTTTGTACAGATGAATGTGGTACCTTCAGGCATTTGGAAATTGCTCCCAAGGATGAACCAGACTTGTGAAGGTCTACAATTTTCTTTCTGAGGTATTGGCTGATTTCTTCTGATTTTCCCATGATGTCAAGCAAAGAGGCACTGAGTTTGAAGGTAGGCCTTGAAATGCATCCACAGATACACCTCCCATTGACTCAAATTATGTCAATTAGCCTATCAGAAGCTTCTAAAGCCATGCCATCATTTTCTGAAATTTTCCAAGCTGTTTAAAGGCACATTCAATTTAGTGTATGTAAACTTCTGACCCACTGGAATTGTGATACAGTGAATTATAAGTTAAATAATCTGTCTGTAAAAAATTGTTTGAAAAATGACTTGTGTCGTGCACAAAGTAAATGTCCTAACCGACTTCCCAGAACTATAGTTTGTTAACAAGAAATTTGTGGAGTGGTTGAAAAATGAGTTTCAATGACTCCCAAACTAAGTGTATGTAAACTTCTGACTTCAACTGTATAGATATATAAACATACGTTCATACGGCAGTGAAAAACTATTGAGAAAACAACCTTTCAAGTATTCAACTTATCTTGTTGCATCTTCCAAGCTTTGGAAATAAAATTTGCAACCAGGAATATTTATTTCCTAAATAGCCATTTAAGTTTTTCTTCATCTTTACTCCAGAAGAGTTCATGTTTTCTATGCAACATTTGGTCAAACAGTATAGCTCTTAAATCATCATATAAAGTACAGTAAACTAAGAGGTGCAGTTTATTCTCAACCCCCCTTAAACCACAAACAGTACATAGTCACTCTCCCTCATCTAAGGCATTGAACCTACCTACTTCAATTGCCAGAGGCACTATCCCGGTTCTCAACTGGGCACACAAGGACTTTCGGTTTCTGGTTAGGTGATAGGTGACATAAGGTTCTGGATCGTCGCTGTTTTTGATCTGGTTCTAAGTTTAGAGTTTTGGTTTTAGCCATTTTTCAGTTGAACATTTGTCTTTGTAGCTAAGGGTTAACTTGTGTTTGATCAGGTTGATATTGCATCTTAACTTGTTTCTAAATATGTGTTGTAGATCAGCTTTCTTGAATATGTAATTGACTTCCTTTCTCCAGTGGTAGTTGTGTGTTTTATCTCAGTTTAAAAACGTTTTTGTTATTCTGTCCTCTGATATATTGATAAGATGGTTCCATAACCTAATCATTTAACCCTCTGCCTTTTTTCACAGGTCTCATCCCATGTCTCCTTGAATAGCAAGGATTGGGGCAAACTTATACACTTCCCAGAAAACATTGTATGGCTCTCTTTTTTTTGTAGTGTTAGCTGTTTTAAATTCTTTAAAACCCCAGATTCCAGCAGCATAGTTCAGTGTAGGACACGTACAGTATTGTACATTTACCATGTAGGATAGTTAGGACATTGTGTTTCTTTACGCTGCTTTTGTAGCGTCAAAAATCTAGTCTCTTAAAATCAATAGCTTAAAACATCCTCTAATAAAATCAAAACAGAGGAAGTATTGTTATTGGTCTATTATGGACAGCCCCTCTCTCTGACTCACCTCCTACTCATGACTTCTGAGGGGTCTCCCTCAAGCTCCATATCGTCTAATGCCTCTTTAAGACTATGCTGCTCAGAGAGATCTCTCAATCAGGAAGGCTACCTAGACAACACAAACATAATACATTAATACTCTATGTGCAACAACGCAATAACAATTTCAACCTCAAAAACCTATTTACTTATACTCACTGAACTCAGTTCTTCAGCACCCTTAGTCCCCCTGATCTTCCTATGTTAATGGCGTATTAAACATTTCAATGGGCGGAGTCGGCTGACAGATACTGTTGACAGACAGTGGCTTCATATTCAACTTTGGCCTTTGAATGTCCCAAGGATCCCACATAGCACTAACCTTAAGTGAATCTAACTTTAACAACTATACCAAAAACATGAAGGGGCTTGGGGAGTCATTTCTTTCTGAACACTAAAGCCAGTCAGTCTTTCCAAAGTCTAATAACAACTCTGAAATGTAATTCTTCAGTATGTTACAACTGACCTACAGATTCCTCCCTTCAGAAGATATTTAATTAGGAAAGCAGCAAAATATTTCTTGACACTACAATTTTAGACACAATTGTTATCATATATCACACAAGGTTTTGCATAAAGCATCTAATGTTTGACTCAGAGATGTTTTATAATCAGTAGTTTAACATTAAGTTCTGGGATAGTAAAAAGTTTACGGGTTGGTTGTTATCGTGGCTTATAATCAGTGGTAAAACTGAACTAAGCTCAGGGTTTGGCCTAGTTTTAAATGTACCGTGTAGGCTAATTAGGTTGTCCAGTTCCTTTAAGCTACTTTCGTAGTGTCCAAAATCCACCACTTTTCATATCAATAGCTCAGAACATGTAGGGACTTGGGGAGTCATTTTGTCTAGAACCACTCAGTCTGTCCTAAGTCTAATAACAACTTTGAAATGAACTTCTTCAGTACATAAAAACACTGCTTTGTATTTGTATTTATTACAGATCACTATTAGTGGCTGCCAAGGTAGCAGCTACTCTTCCTGGGGTCCAGAAACATTAAGGCAGTACTCCATGTTCAAGAATGGCCTTTTCCCCTTTATATATAGTATGTATAAACTGGAAGTAGAAGTGCTGCTGTCGATAAGTTCACTTCAATTAGGGGATGGGTGTTAGGGTTAGAGGAAAATAATAAAGGAAAATATATATTTTTTAGAAGAAAAAAAAATATTTAAGTACCAGTCAAAAGTTTGGACACTTACTCATTCAAGGGTTTTCTTTATTTTTACTATTTTCTACATTGTAGAATAACAGTGAAGACATCAAAACTATGAAATATAACATATGGAATCATGTAGTAACTAAAAAGTGTTAAACAAATCAAAATATATATTTTATATTTGAGATTCTTCAAAGTAGCCACCTTTTGCCTTGATGACTGCTTTGTACACTCTTGTAAATAAACTCTTGTAAATAAACAGGCATTTCCTTCTCAGCCACATCCTACAGTCTTACGACTAACTTTTGGGACATACTACTATTTAGCCATTTAAAAAAAATAGCTATGGAGGTTTTATACGTTTCAAATCCTTTGGAAGACTATTCCAAAGAATGGCAGCTGAGTATAAAAAGTTTATTTCCCCATACCACTTTTAAATCTAAAACAAACAACGTTTGTTCACTCCTTCTAGTGGAATAGTTTAGGTTATCCAGTACCAGGTTAAAGTAGTACATAGGTACCCGGGGACCATACCCGGAGACCATGGGGTGGCAGGTAGCCTAGTGGTTAGAGCGTTAGACTAGTAACCGAAAGGTTGCAAGATTGAATCCCAGGACTGACAAGGTAAAAATCTGTTGTTCTGCCCCTGAACAAGGCAGTTAATCCATTGTTCCTAGGCTGTCATTGAAAATAAGAATTTGTTCTTAACTGACTTGCCTAGTAAAATAAAGGAAAAAATACTCTTAACAATCTTATTCACAGGACACAATTTATTCTGAGACTCTCCTCCCCTTTGAGGCATCTAAGGCTTTCAAAGTGGGAATGGTCAAGATGTGGAAGTGCTGGAATTGTAAGAATAATCCTGAGTAATTTGCTCTGAGATGTCTGCAAATTATTTTTCTTATCTTGGGGGCACTGTACCAGGAAGAGCACAAATAGTCAAAGTGGCACTGAACAAGAGCCCTTGCCAATGACCCCATTGCACTTATCCAGAAACCTAATTTTATGGTTCACTTTGGAGAAAAGTTTTTGTGCCATCCTCTCCCTTGTCAGATGGGTATCTAGCACACGTCCAAGATAATTAACAGTCTTATGCAGTCTTCTGCTAAGTCAGCTACTACCACCTTAAAGTCAGGGGATTTCATTCGTTTCACTTTAGACCCAAACAAGATGGACTCCAAGCAAAGTGACAGCTTATTGTCATATAGCCATTTACTGACATTCAGAAGTTCAGCACTGAGGGCTTTCACTGTCAAACGCTCCCTAAAACATTTCAGTGAGCAGGCCTTTCTAATCGACCTGGCCAGGGTATCCTGGAAGGATATTGACCTCATTCCGTCAGTAGAGGATGCCTGGTTATTCTTTAAAAGTTCCTTCCTCACCATCTTAAATAGCCATGCTCCATTCAAAAAATGTTGAACTAAGAACAGATATAGCCCTTGCTTCACTCCAGACCTGACTGCCCTTGACCAGCACAAAAACATCCTGTGGAGTACTGCATTAGCATCGAATAGCCCCCGCAATATGTAACTTTTCAGGGAAGTTAGGAACCAATATACACAGGCAGTTAGGCAGTCCTGTCTCAGCCTCCAGTATTTATGCTGCAGTAGTTTATGTGTCGGGGGGCTGGGGTCAGTTTGTTATATCTGGAGTACTTCTCCTGTCCTATTCGGTGTCCTGTGTGAATCTAAGTGTGCGTTCTCTAATTCTCTCCTTCTCTCTTTCTTTCTCTCTCTTGGAGGACCATGCCCCAGGACTACCTGACATGATGACTCCTTGCTGTCCCCAGTCCACCTGGCCATGCTGCTGCTCCAGTTTCAACTGACCTGAGCCCTAGGACCATGCCCCAGGACTACCTGACATGATGACTCCTTGCTGTCCCCAGTCCACCTGGCCATGCTGCTGCTCCAGTTTCAACTGACCTGAGCCCTAGGACCATGCCCCAGGACTACCTGACATGATGACTCCTTGCTGTCCCCAGTCCACCTGGCCATGCTGCTGCTCCAGTTTCAACTGTTCTGCCTTACTATTATTCGACCATGCTGGTCATTTATGAACATTTGAACATCTTGGCCATGTTCTGTTATAATCTCCACCCGGCACAGCCAGAAGAGGACTGGCCACCCCACATATGCTCTCTCTAATTCTCTCTTTCTTTCTCTCTCTCGGAGGACCTGAGCCCTAGGACCATGCCCCGGGACTACCTGACATGATGACTCCTTGCTGTCCCCAGTCCACCTGGCCGTGCTGCTGCTCCAGTTTCAACTGTTCTGCCTTACTATTATTCGACCATGCTGGTCATTTATGAACATTTGAACATCTTGGCCATGTTCTGTTATAATCTCCACCCGGCACAGCTAGAAGAGGACTGGCCACCCCACATAGCCTGGTTCCTCTCTAGGTTTCTTCCTAGGTTTTGGCCTTTCTAAGGAGTTTTTCCTAGCCACCGTGCTTCTACACCTGCATTGCTTGCTGTTTGGGGTTTTAGACTGGGTTTCTGTACAGCACTTTGAGATATCAGCTGATGTACGAAGGGCTATATAAATAAATTTGATTTGATTTGAAGGCAAAGGCTAGCTTTTTCAAACAGAAATTCACTACAAATACTTAGGTGTCTAGTTAGACTGTAAACTCTCCTTCTAGACTCACATTAAGCATCTCCAATCCAGAATTAAATCTAGAATTGGCTTCCTATTTCGCAACAAAGCCTCCTTTAATCATGCTGCCGAACATACCCTCGTTAAAACTGACTATCCTAACAATCCTTGACTTCGGCGATGTCATTTACAAAATAGCCTCCAACACTGAACTCAGCAAATTGGACATAGTCTATCACAGTGCCATCCATTTTGTCATCAAAGCCCCATATACTACCCACCACTGCAAACTGTATGCTCTTGTTGGCTGGCCCTCGCTTCAAATTCGTTGCCAAACCCACTGGCTCCAGGTCATTTATAATTCTTTGCTAGGTAAAACCCCGCCTTATCTCAGCTCACTGGTCACCATAGCAGCACCCACCCGTAGCACGCGCTCCAGCAGGTATATTTCACTGGTCACCCCCAAAGCCAATTCCTCCTTCGGCCGCCTTTCCTTCCAGTTCTCTGCTGCCAATGACTGGAACGAACTGCAAAAATCACAGAAGCTGGAGACTCATATCTCCCTCCCTAGCTTTTAAGCACCAGCTGTCAGAGCGGCTCACAGATCACTGCACCTGTACATAGCCCATCCGCAAATAGCCCATCCAACTACCTCATCCCCGGACTGTTATATATTTTGCTCCTTTGCACTGCAGTATCTCTACTTACACACTCATCTTCTGCACATCTACAGTGCCTTGCGAAAGTATTCGGCCCCCTTGAACTTTGCGACCTTTTGCCACATTTCAGGCTTCAAACATAAAGATATAAAACTGTATTTTTTTGTGAAGAATCAACAACAAGTGGGACACAATCATGAAGTGGAACGACATTTATTGGATATTTCATACTTTTTTAACAAATCAAAAACTGAAAAATTGGGTGTGCAAAATTATTCAGCCCCCTTACGTTAATACTTTGTAGCGCCACCTTCTGCTGCGATTACAGCTGTAAGTCGCTTGGGGTATGTCTCTATCAGTTTTGCACATCGAGAGACTGACATTTTTTCCCATTCCTCCTTGCAAAACAGCTCGAGCTCAGTGAGGTTGGATGGAGAGCATTTGTGAACAGCAGTTTTCAGTTCTTTCCACAGATTCTCGATTGGATTCAGGTCTGGACTTTGACTTGGCCATTTTAACACCTGGATATGTTTATTTTTGAACCATTCCATTGTGGATTTTGCTTTATGTTTTGGATCATTGTCTTGTTGGAAGACAAATCTCCGTCCCAGTCTCAGGTCTTTTGCAGACTCCATCAGGTTTTCTTCCAGAATGGTCCTGTATTTGGCTCCATCCATCTTCCCATCAATTTTAACCATCTTCCCTGTCCCTGCTGAAGAAAAGCAGGCCCAAACCATGATGCTACCACCACCATGTTTGACAGTGGGGATGGTGTGTTCAGGGTGATGAGCTGTGTTGCTTTTACGCCAAACATAACGTTTTGCATTGTTGCCAAAAAGTTCAATTTTGGTTTCATCTGACCAGAGCACCTTCTTCCACATGTTTGGTGTGTCTCCCAGGTGGCTTGTGGCAAACTTTAAACAACACTTTTTATAGATCTCTTTAAGAAATGGCTTTCTTCTTGCCACTTTTCCATAAAGGCCAGATTTGTGCAATATACGACTGATTGTTGTCCTATGGACAGAGTCTCCCACCTCAGCTGTAGATCTCTGCAGTTCATCCAGAGTGATCATGGGCCTCTTGGCTGCATCTCTGATCAGTCTTCTCCTTGTATGAGCTGAAAGTTTAGAGGGACGGCCAGGTCTTGGTAGATTTACAGTGGTCTGATACTCCTTCCATTTCAATATTATCGCTTGCACAGTGCTCCTTGGGATGTTTAAAGCTTGGGAAATATTTTTGTATCCAAATCCGTCTTTAAATTTCACAACAGTATCTCGGACCTGCCTGGTGTGTTCCTTGTTCTTCATGATGCTCTCTGCGCTTTTAACGGACCTCTGAGACTATCACAGTGCAGGTGCATTAATACGGAGACTTGATTACACACAGGTGGATTGTATTTATCATCATTAGTCATTTAGGTCAACATTGGATCATTCAGAGATCCTCACTGAACTTCTGGAGAGAGTTTGCTGCACTGAAAGTAAAGGGGCTGAATAATTTTGCACGCCCAATTTTTCAGTTTTTGATTTGTTAAAAAAGTTTGAAATATCCAATAAATGTTGTTCCACTTTATGATTGTGTCCCACTTGTTGTTGATTCTTCACAAAAAATACAGTTTTATATCTTTATGTTTGAAGCCTGAAATGTGGCAAAAGGTCGCAAAGTTCAAGGGGGCCGAATACTTTCGCAAGGCACTGTATCACTCCAGTGTTTAATTGCTATATTGTAATTATTTCGCCACTATGGCCTATTTATTGCCTTACCTCCCTTATCCTACCTCATTTGCACACACTGTATATAGACTTTTTCTATTGTATTATTGACTGTATGTTTGTTTATTCCATGTGTAACTGTGTTGTTGTTTGTGTCGCACTGCTTTGCTTTATCTTGGCCAGGTCGCAGTTGTAAATGAGAACTTGTTCTCAACTAACCTACCTGGTGAAATAAAGGTGAAATAAAAACATTTAAAAAATAAACCACATGTTTTGTCTTGGTGGGAAGCCAACAGTGCCGAATCATCTGCATAGATGATAGACGGTTGACGGGAAATTGACAGTAGGCCATAACCGATAGCTTAGCCTGCCTAGCACGCCTGAATTTGTGCTTTGCAGAGGGGTTATTAAGTTAAAGGTATTGTAGCGATTTCAGTCATATAAATAAATTAATTGTCTATGGTTTACAGTCACCAAAGATTAAATTGCATTATATTGCAGATTTTTGCATTGAAATGTTAAAGGATAGATACAATTAAAACATTGACACATAATAACAGTACATCGAATTACAATTGAATCCTCCTCGGGTCATCCCACTTTATTCAGTATAACCAAAAACATTTGATTATAGTTCTTTAGGCCTCAACTGAAAGTGTAGACAGATATAACAAGAGCGCCATCTTCTGTACAAACAACATGACAAGGTTTTTCTCTTCAAATCAAATCAAATTTTATTTGTCACATGCGCCGACTACAACAGGTTTAGTAGACCTTACCGTAAAATTCTTACTTAAAAGTCCTTAACCAACGATGCTGTTCAAGAAATAGAGTTAAAAATAAATATTTAGTAAATAAACCAAATTAAAAATTATAACATGAAAAATGTACAGCCCTGAGGGTTTCTCAACCACGTCGCTCTGGGTGGGAAACCAACAGTGCAGAATCATCTGCATAGATGATAGACGGGAAATTGACAGGAGGTCATAAACTATAGTTTAGCCTGTCTGTCTTCAACACTGGTCACGTAGACTCGACGTAACATAGTAAATGTAAATCCGGAACTCACAAATTAGTATGATATGTTACATTTGGTATGGTTACATAAAATAGGTTACTTATTATGCAAACGTCTATCAAACCCCAAAATTGCGTGTTCGAATCTCATTGTAGACAACTTTAGCTAATTAGCAACTACTCTTTTTGCTACTTTGCAACTACTTAGCATGTTAGCTAACCCTTCACATAACCCTGCCCCAACCCTAAATTTACCCTTTAACCTTAATCTAACCTTAATCTAGAGCTAGCTATTGTTAGCATTTTGTTGTTAGCCACAACAAATTGGAATTCGTAACATATCATGCGTGTTGCAAATTCGTAACATATAAGAAATAGAGTGTCTCGGATTGACATACAGAATCATTTGAAATGCTCTGGAGACCACGTTGCAACACATGACACTCAATATAGTCTAGACAGCAATGAGCTCCATTATAATAATAACCACTAACGTGCAAACTAGTTATTCCACAGCAAACGCTGTTCCAGGTACAATATCACATGGTACTCTTCGGTAGTTTGAATATGAGGTCCAAAATATGTGACACTGACAACGTAACTATTTTTAGTTCAGATAACATTGCATCTACTGTAGCCGACAACATTACCGCTGCTCCCAGGAAACAATAGGCCTATTCGCTTCAGTTACCTGTCTTCTATTACTGCAAGCATCATACTCAAAATGAAGCACTCAAACATTCACATTTATTTAGGTATTTTATGGTTGAAATGCCCCTATCTTGCCAATGTCTTTCTGTTTTTTTGTTTGTCTATCTTTTTGTCTGTCTGTCTTTTTGTCTGTCTGTCCATCTGCTCTCAACCTATTTTATAAACAAGTTGTTGATAAAAATATATAGTTCCATAAATAATTGTTCTGGTCAGCACATAACGCACATTGCATTATTACATGTGCCACTGAAAATGTGCCATAACACTGACAATTGTTTATATCATACTAGTCTCTAGCCTACGGATAATTTGCACACAATTTAGACCCCTACAGAATAGCATTACTTTTACCTGAAGTAAATTAGTATCCTGTACTCTCTCCTGGACACACTAGATAGATCTGGCTGCAGACCAATTACGAGAGACTTTAGTTCTGTTTTAGCCAAGTTTATGGCGCTTTCAAGACTACTGGGTACTCGGGGGGGAAACTAGGTCAAATCATGACGTCAGTGATCCTCACGTCGGAAAGTTGAAGCTCCAGAAAGATGCCCGATTTTTCGTATTGGAATTCCGAGTTGGATGACATTTCAAAACGACTTTTCCCAGTCGGAGCTAGTTTTTTGCTGAGTTACCAGTTGTCTTGAACGCACTGAAGTCAGAGATTTCCGAGTTTCCAGTTGTTTTGAACGCTGCAGTAGTCTACCTGCAATAACAGCGGGTGGGATGGACAAATATTAACATTTGCATAAAGGAGTGTTTTTTTCTTGCGAAACTTGTTGGCACTTTTGTCCTTCATTTAGGAAATAAGTAACTTACGGAAAACGTTACCGGCAACGGAACATTTGTCATTTTCGTTAAACCTGCGAAATACCGCTAAATAGTAGGCTACAGGAAAAATATATGCATTTGTAGGCGTGACCATCGGCCCATAGTGTGACTCATGCCGAACATTCCCATGGGAGATTTTGTAAACAAGTTATTTTTTAAGGCTCCACGTCCCACGTATCGCCTGTGATTTCCACTTTCAGGATATATACCCTAGCGGTAAGTACATTTGGATGAACTCCGTAATGAAATGTATGGAACGTATTTTTGTTTACCATTTCAATATCCAGTGATAGTACAAATATATCAACATTGCAAATGTTAAGTCGGCGTTATCATTTACTGCCAGCATGATCATCATCCATTGTGAATGTGCTTAGTCATAGTTGATTATGGACTTAAGTTACTTTTTTTTGTTGTATCTTCCTTTAATTAACGTCCCTACTCTAGCTGTTGTAGGTCTGTGTAGTGACGTTTCTGTACTTAAGTACTTAAGTAGATACTGGTAGTTAAATGGGCAGGTTGTAGTGAACTCCACTGTATCCTATTACTATTTGAAAATCAAAATGACAGCCATGTCTTCACAGTCGACGTGCAATTCAATGGATTTGACGAGTTTTCAATCACTGTATTTCAAATTTATTTCGCACGGCAAATTCCTATGTCCCGCAGCCACCTTTAATTGTTTGCATACAGTTGGCGACACCGAGCCAAAATAGCCTGCTATCTCACCACGAGATCATTATGCTGTGTTATAGTATAACTGTTTCGTCCATGCTTATTAAGCACGAATCACAGTCGATTGAGAATGTGAGAGTTCAGAGACTGGACTATTGTCTTCCTACATACTCCTATGTGTGTATGTGTGTGTGTGTGTGTGTGTGTGTGTGTGTGTGTGTGTGTGTGTGTGTACACCAGTTGCAACATCTGACCTGTGATGTGGACAAACATATCAGGCACTGTACTGGCTATACCAATAGAAAATGTGTGGAGAAGGCAGCAGGTACTCTGATGCACAGTTATGGTCAAAGCAGCCATTTCTTATGGACATTTCTGTTTCTTTCAGTGGGAATTCAGAGTGAATACAGGCATGGACCAGCCTTCATTAGATGATTAACAACTCCCTATTTCAACTGAGAAACTCCCAACATCCAACCAACACCAGGTGTTCTCTGCTAATACTAAAGTTTTCTCTGCATACTTTTGGTGAGACATTGCAGCTCTACGATGCTCCAGCAGATTTTGACGGACATGTTCATATCACCTGAGCTCCTGGCTGAGCTGAGCGAGGAGCAGAAGCAGGTGTTGTTCATTAAGATGCGTGAGGAACAGGTCCGACGCTGGAAGGATAGAGAGGCTCGACTAGAGAAGGAGGATGCCACTCTGACGAAACCCAAGAAAGGTATCAGTGAGCCGTCAATACTGACAATGAATGGTTGTGTGTGTGTGTCCCTCATGGCACCCTATTCACTTTCTAGTGTACTACTACTCTGTATAGTGTACTACTACTCTGTATAGTGTACTACTACTCTGTAGTGGCAGAAAGCCTAGTGGTTAGAGTGTTGGACTAGTAACCGAAAGGTTGCAAGATCGAATTCCCGAGCTGACAAGTAAAGCTCTGTTGCTCTGCTCCTGAACAAGGCAGTTAACCCACTGTTCCTAGGCCGGCATTGAAAATAAGAATTTGGTCTTAACTGACTTGCCTAGTTAAATAAAGGTAAAATAAATAGTGTACTACTTTTGACTAGAGCCCTATGGGGGAATTAGGTTCCATTTTGGATATGTTCCATTCCTCTCTCTGTGAAAAGCACATTTACTGTTGGTCTCCTGGGATGTTTCTGTTTTTCTATATGCTAGCTGAGTTATTCTCAACTCCATGATGTTCATCACATCAAGTGTGTGGGTGTGGGTGTGTGGGTTGGATCTCCAACTACATCGAGCCGCTGTCAGGTCGATATTTTCGAAAATGTACATTCTGAAACCCTTACCGTGTACCTAAGTTTTTCTTCTGTAGCTGCCTGCCTTTGTTTGCTTAGATCCATACTTTCTTATAAAACCACCGACTGTTTCCTCGTATCCACTGACAGCGACTTGATGTAGTCCGAGGAACACTCCGCCCACAGGCGTTACAACCCAACTCCACAGAGATTTACATACCGTGGTGTTGAGAAACCCAGCTAGTTATATGCCAAACTGGAGACTAAAGGACATATCGGGATCTCCACTGAAACGTTGCGTTCAGATGTAGTGATGGAGAGTACGATTCACTCCTGTTAAAGTAGTTTTACAACTGTGTTGCACTGTGGAAAATGAATTGAGCAATATTATGCTAGGATTAATGAGCACAGTATTTCTCTAACTGGCTGTGCTGTGTGTGTGTGTCTGTGTGTGTGTGTGTGTGTGCGCATTTTGTGCATCAGCCTCTGTGAAGAGTGTACAGTGGCTGGCAGGGATGGATAGTGACGTATGGGTGTGGGTGATGGGGGACCACCCTGCCGACCAGTCCTACGAGCAGATCTGTGATGACATCATAGCCCAGAGGGCAGCCTGCCAGGCCCAGAGAGAGGCTGAGGAGCTCAGGTGGGAGGAAATTACATCATCACATGCTGTACATTTTTTTTAGTAGTGCAACGTGTTTGTGCTTTATCCCTCTCCTTTGTTGTTGTCGTGCCAAACGCCCTTTGTCATTGGCAAAAATGTTAAAGGTTAAATACGTCAGTCAAAGCAGAGAGAGACCTGACTGTCAGGTCATTAGCCACATATTTGACTCTTAACACTTTAAATAGAACACCTTCTATGGAGACAGACATGGTTGTCATAGCCACCAATAACACCGCTTTCTGACAGGTGGTTAAGCTTGTTGTCTTGAACAGTGGCATATACACTTACTTAATTTACAGACCCTGTCATGGGATGCAGTGGTTGATGTAGGCAAAGTGTGTGTCTATGGTCTATTTGTGGCTTACAACACCAGCCAACACAAAATGACCTGTAAGGTAGGCTCTGCACAGATTCTCTGGCTGTCTGTAATACCCACAGGGCTATAGTTTGGTTTAATCTAGACATCGCCCTTCCCAGCCAGGAAGCACAAGTTAAACATTTCTTCAACTAAACCTCTCTTTTTATTGAGTCAGGCACTCAACACTGATAGTGTTGCCTATAACGTTGTTCCCACAACAACAAGTCATTCAACGCTGTGGGGAGTATGACTTCTTAGTCATGTTTCCCTGTTAGTGTGGTGATAATGATAACCGGCTGCTGTAATAGTTTGGTTGAGCCACAGGTATGTATAACGCCAAATTAACCTGCAATCAGAAGACATGGTAACTTGTGTGGGCAGGAATCAATGTGTCATCTCCACCTGTGGTTAGTGCCAAATACAACAGGTGTAGTAGACCTTACAGTGACATGCTTACTTACAGGCCTTTAAACAACAAATGCTTTAATAAGTTAAGAAAAAACAAGTGATAAGTAAAAGTAACAAATTAAAGTTCCTGTGAGCAGGTGGCTGGTGTCACTTTAAGTCAGAGGTGCTCGTCGTAATGGAATGAATGCAACGCTATGTGTTTAAAACCTTCCCATTTGTTCGATTCCAGCCATTACAAAATGCCCGTCTTCCAATGGAGAAGGTGCATAAAGATGGCGGCCACCGTGTACAAATGCCTTTCTATTGCTCCGTTGGCCGTATTGTTCATTGCTCTCCGTGACTCTTTTTTTTGTATCATCGACAAAGCTCCAAGATGGTGGCCATTTTGAGAGAAAAAAATACAAAAGTAGATTGTGATGATTTGCTGTCACATTGAACCATGGATAGTGCTAAAACAATGATGTCCTGTATGAATTCCTCTGTCTTCATGCCCCTTCGCAATTTCACATTCCATCATCTGTATGTGCGAACATTGTTGTTGAACATTCTACTAAATTGACATCATTCTGACGTTTCAAATTCTTCTCTAAGGCTGGTCAGACAAAAGCCTTACTTAACCGCCCATATGGGTTATATAATAGAATTCCATTTGAGAACATGCCGTCTCACGCCCCACTGTTCTGTACTTGTGGATACTTGAGTTCTCTTACTAAGTGGTTTCTAAATTTAAACCTAAAGTAACAACTTTTTTTACAGACAGTCTATCACAGAATTCATTTTAAATGAATGTGTTGATAATTCTGGGCCAAATCCTAACTGGAGATCTGTAAAATCGCTGTAAAAAGTTAGAAGCAGCCTCCCGGGTGGCACAGTGGTTTAAGGCACTGCATCGCAGTGCTAGCTGTGCCACCAGAGATTCTGGATTCGAGCCCAGGCTCTGCCGCAGCCGGCCGCGACCGGGAGGCTCATGGGGCGACGCACAATTGGCCCAGCGTTGTCCGGGTTAGGGAGGGTTTGGCCGGTAGGGATATCCTTGTCTCATTGCGCACTAGCGACTCCTGTGGCGGGCCGGGTGCAGTGCACGCTAACCAGGTCGCTAGGTGTACAGTGAAAACATCCGACACATTGGTGCGGCTGGCTTCTGTGTTGTATGTGCGTTGTGTCAAGAAGCAGTGTGGCTTGGCTGGGTTGTGTTTCGGAGGACGCATGGCTCTCGACCTTCGTCTCTCCCGAGTCCGTACGGGAGTTACAGCGATGAGACAAGACGGTAACTACTACTAATTGGATACCACAAAATTGGGGAGAAAAGGGGGTAAAATAAAGTTACAGGCAAGTGTTTAAATTACGACTTGGTCCTCAGTGCCTGCATGTTGGCTGTTACCATCCTGATCTGGATGTGTGTCATAACATTCCACTCCTCAGAAGAAGGTCCTCAGACCTTCTATTGTTGAGTCCTCAGCGGGTTAGCTTTTATTCATCATGAATGTTGTTCTGGAGGCAGTGGTAACTAGCTGATGGATGCTTAATGTTCTCTAAATCTGATTTTTAACCTTAAACACACTGCTAACCCTAATATATGAAGACCAAAAAGCACATTTTTGTTTTCATACATTTTTATAATGTAGCCTATTTGACTCAGCAGCTGGGCCATCGAGTTGAAATTGCTCAGTTCTGCCTCCAGGACAAGCCTCACCCCAATAAACGTCAATCTGCGTGGTGTTAGGAGTGTGTCCTCATAGTAGTTAAAACATCTGAAGCACATACGCACATCGAGGTAATTTTTGCTGGAGGTGTAGGTGAATTCATGGTAAATAATAAGGTGAACGCTGCACACTGCTGCTCAGGCTTCCAGGCTCCATGGATACTCCCAGGGTCCATGGATACTCATGCTCCATGGATGCTCCTAGGGTCCATGGATACTCATGCTCCATGGATGCTCCCAGGGTCCATGGATACTCATGCTCCATGGATGCTCCATGGATATTCATGCTCCATGGATGCTCCCAGGCTCCATGGATATTCATGCTCCATGGATGCTCCCAGGGTCCATGGACATTCATGCTCCATGGATGCTCCCAGGGTCCATGGATACTCATGCTCCATGGATGCTCCCAGGGTCCATGGATACTCATGCTCCATGGATGCTCCCAGGGTCCATGGATACTCATGCTCCATGGATGCTCCCAGGCTCCATGGATATTCATGCTCCATGCATGCTCCCAGGCTCCATGCATGCTCCCAGGCTCCATGCATGCTCCCAGGCTCCATGGATACTCATGCTCCCAGGCTCCATGCATGCTCCCAGGGTCCATGGATACTCATGCTCCCAGGCTCCATGCATGCTCCCAGGGTCCATGGATACTCATGCTCCATGGATACTCATGCTCCCAGGCTCCATGGATACTCATGCTCACAGGCTCTGTGGATGCCTGATGAAGACCTCCATGGATGCCTGATGAAGGGTCGAAATGTTATAATAAAATCACCTGGGAGCGTTTTCCTGTTTTCCTCATAGTAGTTACAATGTGCCTGTATGGATAGGACATATCTGTAGCTCTTTTTTTCTATCCATGCCTCGAGGTAGGGGATTGTGGACGGTCATTGGAGGGGCCATGGGACTATTTGGAGAGGTGGAAGGTATTTCGATTTTTAGGGAAAGCTTTACAAATCAGTGGACAGGTAAAGATCTACAGGTGCTCGTGTGTGTTCTCACTCAGTCAATGTGTGTGTGTGTGTGTGTGTGTGTGTGTGTGTGTGTGTGTGTGTGTGTGTGTGTGTGGTAGGGCGAAGAAGGAGGCGGAGCTGGTCAAGAGGTTCTCCAGTGTGTTGATGGACTCAGAGCTGCAGTTGTGGAAGGAGGAGGTGGAGCGACAGGAGGTGGAGCGACAGGAGGTGGAGCGACAGGAGGTGGAGCGACGGGCTGCAGCTCAGGAGCAGAGCCAACAGGAGGTGGAGATTAAGGCCCCCCTAGCCCATCATTAAGGCCCCCTAGCCCATCATTAAGGCCCCCCTAGCCCATCATTAAGGCCCCCTAGCCCATCATTAAGGCCCCTAGCCCATCATTAAGGCCCCCTAGCCCATCATTAAGGCCCCCTAGCCCATCATTAAGGCCCCCTAGCCCATCATTAAGGCCCCCTAGCCCATCATTAAGGCCCCCTAGCCCATCATTAAGGCCCCCTATCCCATCATTAAGGCCCCCTATCCCATCATTAAGGCCCCTATCCCATCATTAAGGCCCCCTATCCCATCATTAAGGCCCCCTATCCCATCATTAAGGCCCCCCTAGCCCATCATTAAGGCCCCCTAGCCCATCATTAAGGCCCCCTAGCCCATCATTTTGAACTAATTCACATGCCACAGCTTATTTAGAGAGTTAGACTTTTCTTCCAGCTGTAGACTTGGATAGACATTGCCTCAATGGCGCTGGCCATGGGACAGATACAATCTCCATTTTGAAGTAGTTAATTTAGTTTCTCTATTACTTCTACGTTGGCAAACAAACTGAAAGGGTACATCCTGCCATCCTGTGTGTTGTTTGCACAGGTATAAAGGCAAGGCCTTTATGGAATGTTTGCTCACTCGTTAATTCATTTGCCGTTCCTTCCTGATGACCTGGATGGAATTGTGTGATCCTTCCTTAACCCATAGGAAATCCAGTTGACTACACGGGCGGTAGGTAGCCTAGTGGTTAGAGCATTGGGCCAGTAACTGAAAGGGGGGGGGGGGGGTGATTTGTTGAAATTACTTATTTTTGTGATTTGCTGGATCAAAAGCCTGCACTCCCAGTACTCTAGCTCTCCGGGGCCGCTTGCCTTAAATCTTAAGACAGTTGAACAATTATTCTAAGGTTTTTACAGTCATTACATCAAGGGTTTTGATCATAAGTACAGTTCGACAGGTTATATGGTTAAGTATTAGCCCATTGATTAAAATAATGTCATTCTATAATATTGTCACAGTATGAGTGTTTAAGTTATGTAAACAAGGAAGTTGATGATGCATTGATATAAAACAATTAGCCTCACAATAGGTGTTGAAAGCTCATTTTGTCAACTTACAGGAACAACTCAGTGTTTCATCAATGGTATTGTTTGCCCACGTCCTCAAGACAATAACACGTTAACTAAACAACCCATATAATCGCTTTCCAGTTATCGTTCATTTGACCAACTTTTAGAACAATGTCCTTCCTAAACAGTCAGTTCCCCATATAGGCCAGTTCAAAAGGATGATTAAATACATTTGTTTGAGCTCATAGCATAACTGTCTTTACACAGTGTTTGAAATTGACTTGATTTACTGCAGGTAAAACTCTGGAGGAGGAAAAAAATGTTTGAACTTTTTGCCAGGTGTGCTCTAATGAACATGACCCTGGTTCAATACCACAGTCTTACTATTTGTTTAGCCACTACTGTTCAATGGTGACATTTCATTCTCTCCTTCCCCCTCTTTCTCTCAGAAAAGAGAGGCGGAGGAGAGGAGGAGGGCTGAGGAAGAGGTGCGAAGAGTGGAGCAGAAGAGAAAGCAGGAGATCTACATGGACTTGAGGGAGGTCAGAGAGGAGAGAGATGACCAACACTGGCAAGATTCATGTAAACAAACACACACACACACACACACATTCTAGGTCGTCATTTTTGCAGTCGAGCTTCGCATCTCAGAAGATTGCCATTAAAACCGGTGTTTCTTATAGACTGGTTGGTTGTGCAGCAACAAAACCTTCACGGATGCAACTATGGGGCAAAACGGACAGGGTTGGCTTAGATTGTTGAAACATGTAAACTATATTTCGTCTCCAATATGTTGATTGAAAACATCCATTTGCACAATGAGCACTTGTTGTCTCTCAATTACATCGTTACAGTTGTTGGTTAGCTAGCTAGGGAATTCTAGCCATATTAGCATTGACATGAAATCAGTCAAAACGCCTCAAAACAAGCCATGGTATCAAGAAGAAGAAACTAGCTGAAACGAGTCACCTACGATTCCCCACATGGTAGTTTCTTGTCATTGTTGGTAGTAATATCTGGTCATCCAGAATAACAAGTGACAGACTTCTGCCTGATTTGAAGCATCGCTTTCATGACGTTGTCAGCTAACCCATCTATTGGACAAGCCCAGAATGTGATTCCTGATATCCTTGGAAACCTCGGTCCTCAGCCAGATCCTTAGCATGGCTTGGGGTGATGTGTGTTACTTGCCATTCTTTGTTGGCGCTAATTTTAGAACACTCAACATGATCTCAGAATGGCTGCAAAAATATGTTGACCTCATTGGAAAAGGTTTTGATTTCGTGAAGGAGAAGACATGTCTGGGGGATCCGTGCAGTCCTATAGTTTACCACCGACCTGAACATCTAGATTGTATAAATAGGATTTTAAGTATTGTATTAATGTTAAATTGGACAAACGTACATCATATAAAATATGATGATTATTTCCTCCATGGCAAACTCCCAAGTATAATGAATATAGTTCCAACACACAAGTTAATATTTAACCATCTTGTTTGACAAAGATTGGAGCTGACCTTCAGTTGCACTGATTAACAATATAAATAATCATGCTGCTTTGAATGTTTTTTAAAATTCATTTTCTGCCAAAGTGTGGACATATGTTTGTCTTGTGCTTAGTCTGAAATGTACACCAGTCTTCCACTGTTGCCTCTCTGAATGTGAAAACCCTTTCTGCTGTTTTCACACTTAACACTTTAACACCAATCATAAATGGGTTGAAATAAAATGTATGGAAGGCAGGAAACCCCCTTGGGCCTCTGGATAGAGCTATATAGGGCACACCAGTTGATCATTACACAGATGACTGTTTCTTGGCCTTGTGAAACGGTTTGTTTACATTCAGTAGGGTAACCAGACAAATCGTGACCTTGGGACTATAAGGTTATATCTGTTCTGAGATATTGAGTAGAAGCTCTGCGTCTCACAAAGACACGGCGGTTGGAACCAAAAATCTCAAAGGAAAGGACGAAAGGACAGATTTCCACCTGTCTAATGTCCATTGCTCGTGTTTCTTGGCCCAAGGAAGCCTCTTCTTATTATTGGTGTCCTTTAGTTGTGGTTTCTTTGCAGCAATTCAACCATGAAGGCCTGACTCACGGAGTCTCCTCTGAACAGTTGTCAGTTACTTGAACTCTGTGAAGCATTGATTTGGGGTGCAGTTAACTCTAATGAACTTATCCTCTGCAGCAGAGGTACCTCTGGGACTTCCTTTCCTGTGGCGGTCCTCGTGAGAGCCAGTTTCATCATAGCGCTTGATGGTTTTTGCGAATGCATTTGAAGAAACTTTCAAAGTTCTTGAAATGTTCCATATTGACTGACCTTCATGTCTTAAAGTAATGATGGACTGTTCTTTGCTTATTTGTGCTGTTCTTGCCATAATGTGGACTTAGCCCTATTTGGTAAAATACCATCTTCTGTTTACCACCCATACTTTGTCACAACACAACTGATTGGCTTAAATGCATTAAGAAGGAAAGAAATTCCACAAATTAACTTTTAAGAAGGCACACCTGTTAATTGAAATGCATTCCAGGTGTCTGCTGGTTGAGAGAATGCCAAGATAGTGCAAAGCTGTTATCAAGGCAAAGGGTGGCTACTTTGAAGAATCTCAACTATAAAATATATTTTGATTTAAGTTATTTGGTTACTACATGATTCCATATGTGTTATTTCATAGTTTCGATGTCTTCACTAATATTCTACAATGTAGAAAATAGTAAAAATAAAGAAAAACCCTGGAATGAGTAGGCGTGTCCAGTGGTAGATTGACATTTCAGAGCCATAAGGTTCTATCTGGGTTCAACCATAAGGTTCTGACACTAAGGAATTATACATGTTATGTTTTTTTAATATATAAATGACCACGTTTACATGTGCATAGTATTCCGGATAAGAGCTCATATCCTGCTTAAGGTCTTATTTGGGATAAGCTGTTTACATGCACCTATAGAGATGGATAGATCCATCTCTCTCTGTCGCCCGTTCAATAGTATCCATGAATAAACAGAATATTCCTCATTTAAGTATAAGGGTTAAATGGAATAGATACTGAAATAAAGACATTGACCGTAGGCCAATAACCTCTTACATGTAGAGTAATCTAATATTAACTCCTGCAGAATTAGATTCTGCATTTCTTGCAGTGAAATGTGATTTCAGCATCTCTCGAGAAAATGTGAATGTGCATGTAATGTTATCTTTTGACACTTATGCAAGCAGACAGTATTTCAACCATGGAAAATATGCCCCCAAGACAAACTCAAACGACGAAACATGTTACGTCGTTTTCTCAGCTTTTCATTTAAAAACCGGTCAAACTGTCACTGTGCAAAATGTCATCAATCTTTCCACTGTTTTGAAGTTATTGCGTTTTCTCCCCGGTCCCTAAACGAAACCGACAACTTTACCGCTGTTAACTAGATTATTAATACATTCATTTTATCAATGTAAGACATTATTCTGAAGAGCACTACTTTATTTAGTCTTCTGGGGCAGGCCTCCCGAGTGGCGCAGGGTTCTAAGGCACTGCATCGAGTTCTCTCTGTGCCACTAGAGATTCTGGGTTCGCGTCCAGGCTCTGTCGCAGCCGGCGTTGACCAGGAGACCCATGGGGCGGCGCACAATTGGCCCAGCATCGTCCGGGTTAGGGCGCAGTGCACGCTGACACGGTCGCCTCTCCCGAGTCCGTACGGGAGACGCAGCGATGGGACAAGACTGCAACCACCAATTGGAAAACACGAAAAAGGGGTAAAAAATAATAATAATATTCTAGAAGAGAAGCTGCATGTTTCTTACTATGTCAAAAATTATAATATGGCCTACCAAATGTAGGAAATTATAATATGGCCTACCAAATGTAGGAAATTATAATATGGCCTACCAAATGTAGGAAATTATAATATGGCCTACCAAATGTAGGAAATTATAATATGGCCTACCAAATGTAGGAAATTATAATATGGCCTACCAAATGTAGGAAATTATAATATGGCCTACCAAATGTAGGAAATTATAATATGGCCTACCAAATGTAGGAAATTATAATATGGCCTACCAAATGTAGGAAATTATAATATGGCCTACCAAAATATAGGAAATTATAATATGGCCTACCAAATGTAGGAAATTATAATATGGCCTACCAAATGTAGGAAATTATAATATGGCCTACCAAATGTAGGAAATTATAATATGGCCTACCAAAATATAGGAAATTATAATATGGCCTACCAAAATATAGGAAATTATAATATGGCCTACCAAATGTAGGAAATTATAATATGGCCTACCAACTGTAGGAAATTATAATATGGCCTACCAACTGTAGGAAATTATAATATGGCCTACCAAATGTAGGAAATTATAAGCAGGAACTTGCCTAAATTAGAGGTGAAAGTCGCCAGTAGTAAATTAATTATAGTAGGCTAAATTATTATGCTGGATGGAATTGTGCAGGTAGCCTGCTTTTATGAAGTGATTTGTGAAACAGCATGAACAGACCACAAAAAAACACAACAGTAAACGGGATATAAGATGTTGACATGCCACAGTATTCTGTCTTACATCAGCATATCCCAGGCATCTTATCCGGGTTTCTCATAACCGGGATATAAGTCTTTTCGGGTTATTGTAAACAGGATATGATGTTTTATTTATATGCATTAACACAAAAACTGTACACTTGAGTATCCTGAATAATAATAGGATATTGGTGTGAATGTAAACGTGGTCAGTGATTAGAATAACACTAAGATAGTCAGAACATATCAAATACGTTATGAAATGTATTATGATTATCATACAAATGACTGTCATCACTGAACAACGATGTGGCCACATCATTTACTTTACAATTTCTGACAGAGTTTTTTTTTTTTTTTGTTGCTTGCGTGCCATTATTGTTGGCTGAACAGGTCCTGTATTACTGTGAAGGCACAGGTCAGCTCATGGGTTAAGGGTGTCGCTGGTCACAGTAAGGTCTTTGCCATCTCCTTCTAAGCCTAGACCATACTTGGAGGGAGATGGCAAAGATGTGTTCTGATTGGTTCAGGCTTGTGATTGGATTGTAGATAGAACCTTATGGCGCCATGTTCAAATGGTTTTATGCAGATCTAACTTTCTCTTTTTTTATTTCTCACTTGATTTTAACAAAAACAAACGTCATGTATATGACGAACCATGAATGTAGGATTTTGTGTGTGTGTGTGTGTGAGAGAGTTTACATGTATGTGTTTTGTGTTTTTCCACAGTGCGGAAGTCCAAAGCGGCTGACCTGCGGCGCCGGTCCATTGCCAAGCAGACCCGTGATGACCACCGGCGGCAATCGGTCAAGGCTCTGGAGCGAGGCCGTGTGGCTGCCGTCACCAAGGCCTTCGGCGGGGACAGACCTGCCCTCCCGCCCAAACCCAAACCCAGGAACCTTACTGTGACCAGCGACACCCTTAACCCGTGAGCTGACCTGTGCCTTCACAGTAATACAGGGCCTGTTCAGCAGAGTTGGGGTCAATTCCTTTTAAATTCAGGATGGAAACTGAAATTAAAATGTTCCTCAATACTTCTCGGGGAAATGTGTGCATTTGTTGGAATCGGAATGTCTGTTTACTTCCGGAGTTGACCCCAACCCTGCTGTTCAGGAGGTCTAGGGTCCAACATTCTAGAACATTCCGATATAAATACTATTGTTGGTTATGTGGAGTAGGGAATCATTCTGCAGTTATGTTGGCTCTATTAATTACATTTATATCTGCACCGTTAAGGATGTTTGACATTACTGAATACACCCTGGACTAGGCTCGACCCCACTGAAACCCAATGGTATCCAGTCATCTGCTATGGCACAGCCCAAAACCCTAGTCCCTTCCCTTAGTGACTACCACTTAGGACTTTGCAGGTCTGAAGGTCAATAATATAACTATTCAATAATAGTTCTATTATTGAATAGATGGTTAAATCCACTCTATATTCACACTGGTATTAGTGAACCAAATCTTTCCACCAGCCTGATATGGTAATGTTTCTTTGCAGTAGTCATCCTGTGAGTACATGTCAATCCTCGTGCTTGTGATGGTTTGTCCCATTCACTGAAAGCTGATGTCTAGGGATTCCCCTTTCAGACAAAGCCATGCAGAAAAACACTGAGCCTTAGAGCTTAAACACATGAATGCCTTTCACTGGCTGGCTGGCTGGCTGACTGCCTGACCCACTTTTTCTCTCTGTGTCGCTGCCTGACAGGAAGCAAGGGGTGCGACGCACACTGTCCACCTCCAGCAGGGAGCACATTATTAGATGGTTCCAGGAGGAACAGCTGCCTTACCGAGCGGGTTTCCAGAAGGACCAGAGTCGCATAGCGTCTTGGTTCCATGGTAAGGGGCCAAGTTGAACTGGAAATGTTTCTAAACTGAACAAGAGGATCTTAATTAGTTTACATTAGACCGGAAGTCATTTACTGTATGTGTGTGAAGAGACCACATCAGTCTCCATGCCACGCAGCACAGTTGGTTAGAATTAGGTCTGATGCCTCCTACTGTTTGTAATATCTTAATTATACCACAGAACACCCAAGTTTGATCAATTTACTGAACCACACAGTGCAGGGGTAAGTAACCCTATTCCTGGAGTGCCGCAGGTACTGCAGTATTCCAACTAGGCACCAGACCTGACCAGCTAATTGTTTAGTGATGGCCTAGATTCAACACACTTGGTCTTCCAAAAACGTGAAGTACATGCTGGGCGCTCCAGGACCAGGGTTGCCTAGCTACCCCTGACATAGTAGGTGCTGGGCACCTATGCAAATTCTGCTGCTATACAGCGGGTTTATCAGTAACTCTCTTGCCTTGGGACTTCTGCTATTTTTAATACTTATCTGAAAGGACTGGCAGTAGCATGATCAGAGGTGTATTCACTAGGAACCAAATGGAACGAAACAGGGAGGGACCGACCTCAATGTGTCCAATAGAAACTCTTGTTTTCGTTGCGGTATGCGACTAATGAATACACCCCAGACAGGTTTCTCATGTTGAACGGAAGCAACGGCCCTGTCCAGAAACACCTCCTTTTCCCTACTCCCTAGATGCACTTGTGTAGCTCTGACTGGGTTGCAATATGGAGGAATTAGAATTTGGCCTATCAGAAGGCCAAGTGGAGCTATTGTTATATTGCTTAAACCTATTAAATCCTGTCAGATCTCCACAAGTATCTCAGGGCTACAGGTAGTTTTCTGGAGAGTAAAACATGTACATGTATGTGTTCCATCCTTAATGTCACATCAGGGTGTCATTCTGACTTGGCAATACTTAATAACTGACCCACTGTTATTTTTACCACCAAGGCATCATTTCGCGGCAGGAAGCCGAGGACTTACTGAGCGAGGGGGAACCCGGGCACTTTCTGGTGAGGGTCAGCGAAAGGATTCTGGGATACGTCCTGTCTTATCGATGCAAAGAGGAGTTTAAACACTTCCTCGTTGACGCGACAGAGGGCTGCTACATGCTGCTGGGACACCAGATCAGATTCACCTCGTTGGCAGAGCTTGTGGAGTTCCATGAGGTAGTGGCACATTTAGAGCCCTTATTTTGTGCTTTAAAAAACAAAATGTTGTTGTATTTGGGGGTTGTTTAGGGTAGCTTTGAGGGTTTTTACTGGCAATGGTTGTGATATTTGGTGGTTTTGCCGACTGTAGTTGAATGCACTTATAAGTCGCTCTGGATAGGCGTGTGCTAAATGACTAAAGTTGAAATAATACAGGATTTCTGTGGGTGGTATGTTGAATATCACCTCTTCTCTTCCTCAATATTGAGACTGTAATGTACCTTGTTTTGTATTCACATGAACTGTTGTAGTGGAGCAGAATAATGACGCTTTGCATTTTCTTCTGTCACTAGGGGGAGCCAATCACCATGTCAGGAGGGGAGCAGCTGCTCCAGCCATGTGGCCAGAGGCCTAGTGGTGTGGACTATGCAGACCTCTTTACCTGAAACCCTGCAAGGGTCATGTCCCAATAGTCTAAAACAGACTCCTTTCCTAATCTCCTTCCTTCATGACCACTGGTCAGAAAGGTCTCAACAGGTGAATGATCGAGACCAAGTGGTTTCACCTGTCAGTAGCTTTTAAAGTCTATGGACGGTAGTCAAGGAGGGAAAGAGACCAGGAAGGAAGCCACTTTAGAATATTAAGACAACCTTCAGGCATGAGACTGATCTCTGTGGAACAAAGTGTTTCTACGGGAGACTCACGCTATGGTTAGATAACCAACATAGCTTTTTCTTTTTTTTTCTCAGGAGGATTTACAGGATGTTCAGATAGAAGTGTAATGTTTAGAACCGATTACGATGTCTCATGTAGACTAGAACAATAATAGAATAACCTTCTTTTTTTTTTATCAAGGAGGAACTTCGGTTAACTTCATACTAGGAAATCGTGTCCGCTCAAGTAATTCTATTTCTATCTGCAATGTTCAGAAAGTTTCACATCCGTGTTGACTCTTATCCCCCCCCCAGTGCCAACTGTCAAGCCACTGACTTTCTATTATATCTAGACCTCCTCTATCCCACATGTACAATATGAACAGGCCTGTAATATAATTTCTGCTAATGTATTCATAGACAAGTACCAGGCGGCCAGTATTGTAAAGGCACATTTGACAGCGACAACAAACAACAGTCGCCTGTTTGGGGACGAATCACTTGAATAAATTCTGCACTTTGTATTGCAACTGTCTAGTTGGTTTCAATGCTAACCTGAGGAGTATGCTAGTACTACAAAAAGCACCATCAATGCTGACCTGAGGAGTATGCTAGTACTACAAAAAGCACCATCAATGCTGACCTGAGGAGTATGCTAGTACTACAAAAAGCACCATCAATGCTGACCTGAGGAGTATGCTAGTACTACAAAAAGCACCATCAATGCTGACCTGAGGAGTATGCTAGTACTACAAAAAGCACCATCAATGCTGACCTGAGGAGTATGCTAGTACTACAAAAAGCACCATCAATGCTGACCTGAGGAGTATGCTAGTACTACAAAAAGCACCATCAATGAGTTGGCTAGCTAACTTGCTTAAATATTCAGATTTTTTTTTAAAGATGGGCATGGTGTAATTGACTCAACAACCAAAAACACATCTAGGTTTCGCTTTTATGAACCGGAAAATCAATAGTTACGTCTGGTTGTTTATCAAAGTTAGCTGGCTAACTAATGAATCGTGGTTTGGATTATACCCCTATAGGAGTCTGACAAAACACATGACAAAGAGATTAATTTCATGTTGCAGTTTTTGTTTTCTAAAAGCACATTATGAACATAATACATTACCTGCAAAGAAACAATAACTGATTCAGCTTTGGGGAGTCTATGGCTGCGTTTACAAAGGCAGCTGAAATCCGATCTGCCACTTTCAGACCATTTAAGATCAGATATTTTGCCAATAATGGGCAAAAGATCAGAATTGGACTGCCTGTGTGAATACAGCATACATTTAGTAGAACCAATTAATGTATCACCCACACATTCCTAAAACAAGAAGTCATTCTACTCTAGCAATTTTAATAAACTATTTTAAAAAAGTAAAGGCTGCAGATGAGACTTTTCTGGACCGTTCTTCCCGCCAGGAAAAGGTGTGTGCATGGGCGGGAATCTCTACTTTATGCACGGTCTCTGTTCTACTCGCCTTGTGCATTTCTCCTTCTGTGCATGGGCGGGATTCTCTACTTTATGCACGGTCTCTGTTCTACTCGCCTTGTGCATTTCTCCTTCTGTGCATGGGCGGGATTCTCTACTTTATGCACGTTCTCTGTTCTACTCGCCTTGTGCATTTCTCCTTCTGTGCATGGGCGGGATTCTCTACTTTATGCACGGTCTCTGTTCTTCTCGCCTTGTGCATTTCTCCTTCTGTGCATGGGCGGGAATCTCTACTTTATGCACGGTCTCTGTTCTACTCGCCTTGTGCATTTCTCCTTCTGTGCATGGGCGGGATTCTCTACTTTATGCACAGTCTCTGTTCTACTCGCCTTGTGCATTTCTCCTTCTGTGCATGGGCGGGATTCTCTACTTTATGCACAGTCTCTGTTCTACTCGCCTTGTGCATTTCTCCTTCTGTGCATGGGCGGGATTCTCTACTTTATGCACGGTCTCTGTTCTACTCGCCTTGTGCATTTCTCCTTCTGTGCATGGGCGGGATTCTCTACTTTATGCACGGTCTCTGTTCTACTCGCCTTGTGCATTTCTCCTTCTGTGCATGGGCGGGATTCTCTACTTTATGCACGGTCTCTGTTCTTCTCGCCTTGTGCATTTCTCCTTCTGTGCATGGGCGGGAATCTCTACTTTATGCACGGTCTCTGTTCTACTCGCCTTGTGCATTTCTCCTTCTGTGCATGGGCGGGATTCTCTACTTTATGCACGGTCTCTGTTCTTCTCGCCTTGTGCATTTCTCCTTCTGTGCATGGGCGGGATTCTCTACTTTATGCACGGTCTCTGTTCTACTCGCCTTGTGCATTTCTCCTTCTGTGCATGGGCGGGATTCTCTACTTTATGCACGGTCTCTGTTCTTCTCGCCTTGTGCATTTCTCCTTCTGTGCATGGGCGGGATTCTCTACTTTATGCACGGTCTCTGTTCTACTCGCCTTGTGCATTTCTCCTTCTGTGCATGGGCGGGAATCTCTACTTTATGCACGGTCTCTGTTCTACTCGCCTTGTGCATTTCTCTGCCAAGCATGAATAATAATTCTTCAATGAACTTCAATGCATCAGCGCAATTCCCCCTGGCGCATCTTGCCTTTTCTGTTTCTTTACCGATAAAACATTGTACATGTTAATGCAACAGTAAGTACCAAATCATAGTGCATGTAACCTTCATTTTCCCCCACGATGAAATTGGTTGAGGGTACTGTGTATCTGTCTCTATCCGTCCTTTAGTCACACGCGATATCTCGGACACCACTGGCACGATTTTGACCAAACTTGGGTGAATGCTGCGTCTTGCCACAGAGAGCAGTTGTTTACAAAATTACACTGATTGGCCAGATGATGGTGCTATAACAAGTGAAAATACAATTAAAATGTCAGTCCGTTTTGACTTAAAGTCATGAAATTTGGTACATAGGTCCCTCTCACAAGGAACAAATAAGAATTTTGTGAGAAACGTGTCAAAAGCTACTCTTCTGGTACTGAAAAAATGATTTGCACAAAACTTTGTGGCGTCTATGGACAAAGGTCTCAACGCAATATTTTCCAGACTAGTACCTAAAACAACATAGCTGCTATTGACCAATAAACATTCATGGAGGTGTGGTCTGGCACATACACATAAAAATCAGTCAAGAATATTTGTATTGGTACACATTGCAAACACTGTCAAGACTCAACATATGTAAGAGCATTCATATCGACCACATGGTGGCACTATAACTGGCACATGTTTATATCTCTTGATCTATTTGACTGAGTGCTGAAATCTGGCACGCATGCTCAGGGATGTGTGTCTAGCTAACCCATGCGATATCTCGGACACCACTGGCACGCATTTCGACGAAACTTGGGGGAATGGTGCTTCTTGTCATAGAGATCTGGCATTTATAAAATGACACTGATTGGCCCAAGGGAGGTGCTGCATCATTCATGGGGGACATGTTTACTGTGGCCTTTTTTCTTCTTCAGTGATTCACCCAGCAGTCATAGGAGACAGAACTTACTTACAAAACTGTCCCCAAGCTCTTTCTCTCTCACAAGACTGATTGTAGAGGTTGCGTGGAGGGCTCTGTCCTTAATTTAGCTTATTTCTATTTTCAGATGGAGGCTAAAACATTGTCCCACACAATGAAATCGGAGGTGGGACTGGATCTTAATTTGGGTTTCCAATCTCTCCAAAAGAATGTGGTGATCGATGGTATCAAAAGCAGCACTCGGCCTCAGTCTGATGCCATTAAAAGGCCATTTACCACCTCCACAAGTGCCGTCTCAGCACTATGATGGGGTCTAAAACCAGAATGAAGCATTTTGTATACATTGTTTGTCTTCAGGAAGACAGTGAGTTGCTGCGCAACAGCCTTTTCTGAAATATTTGAGAGGAATGGAAGATTCGATATTGGCCGATAGTTTTTTTTTATATTTTCTGGGTCAAGGTTTGGCTTTTTCAAGAGAGGCTTTATTACTGCCACTTTTAGTGAGTTTGGTACACATCCGGCGGATAAAGAGTAGTTTATTATGTTCAACATAGGAGGGCCAAGCACAGGAAGCAGGTCTTTCAGTAGTTTAGTTGGAATAGGGTCCAGTATGCAGCTTGAAGGTTTAGAGGCCATGATTATTTTCATCATTGTATCAAGATATATCGTACTAACACACTTGAGTGTCTCCCTTGGTCCTAGATCCTGGCAGAGTTGTGCAGACTCAGTGTCTCTCTTGATCCTAGATCCTGGCAGAGTTGTGCAGACTCAGTGTCTCTCTTGATCCTAGGTCCTGGCAGAGTTGTGCAGACTCAGTGTCTCTCTTGATCCTAGGTCCTGGCAGAGTTGTGCAGACTCAGGACAACTGAGCTTTGAAGGAATACGCAGATTTAAAGAGGAGTCCATAATTTGCTTTCTAATAATCATGATCTTTTCCTCAAAGAAGTTCATGAATTTATTACTGCTGAAGTGAAAGCCATCCTTTCTTGGGGAATGCTGCTTTTTAGTTAGCTTTGCGACAGTATCAATAATACATTTCGGATTGATCTTATTTTCATCAATTAAGTAGGAAAAATAGGATGATATCCTGGCAACTTGGAGAAAAAACACTAACGGCGTTGTCTCTGTTAATTTCAAGACGGTCTATGCATATTCATGAGTCTAGCATAGTGTCTTACTCTCCCATTGAATACAGGCAGTTGACGTCAACACCCCTCATCAAATAACATGTATCCATTAATCCAAAGAGGAATATTTGTTTATTTTACTAGGCAAGTCAGTGAAGAACAAATTCTTATTTTCAATGACGGCCTAGGAACAGTGGGTTTAACTGCCTGTTCAGGGGCAGAACGACAGATTTGTACCTTGTCAGCTCGGGGATTTGAACTTGCAACCTTTCGGCTACTAGTCCAACGCTCTAACCACTAGGCTACCCTGCCGCCCCATAGGCAGGAGCTTGATAGCCCACCGTTCTGCTCTGTGGACAACAAATCACATTGAGGGTGGAGACAAGTATCTTGTCATTAGCTGTGTTCGAGAAGATCAGAACTCTGATGTATCCTATGTAAATTGTGACTGACTGATTTACAAATAGTAATGACTTGTTTATTTACAATGCAAGGTTCTTTGTAGATCAGTCAGTCGGCAGTCACCTGCAATGTTGAACAAGCCCATAATATCCAGGATCGCCGCTGCAGTGGACAGCAAGTTTCTGCAGCTGCATTGTGGGAAGCTCTATTGCCAACCAATCATTAGGGTGTTTTTGTTTGACCCACACCAGTGTGACCAAAGACATGACTGAAACAGGAATGAACAGTGGAGCTCTCACTGATGTGATTGTACAATGTACACACAATTTCAATTTGAGTGTGTTATATGGGGATTGAAGCAATCTTTATTTTGACATAAAGAACACCTTTTATAAACTATGGCAACACTGCCATGTTGATCTGAGCCTTGCTGTTGGAAAATCACATTAGTGTCCAACTTTCGGCTGTCGCCGATGCACCTTCACTCCTACAGTCAGTTGCTTTTCCCTTACCATTCAAAAGCACCCTTTTTCCAAATGTTTCCATTTGATTTGCAGGTGATGGCATCATGCCCAGTAATTGCTTATACAGTGCATTCGGAAAGTATTCAGACACCTTGACTTTTTCCATATTTTGTTAAGTTAGCCTTATTCTAACATTTATTAAATGTCCCCCCCCCTCAATCTACACACAACACCCCATAATGACAAAACAAAAACAGGTTTGAAATTTCTGCAAATATATATTTTTTATCACATTTTACATAAGTATTCATACGCTTTACTCAGTACTTTGTTGAAGAACCTTTGTCAGCGATTACAGCCATGAGTCTTCTTGGGTATGATGCTACAAGCTTGGCACACATGGAATTGGGGAGTTTCTCCCATTCCTCTCTGCAGATTCTCATGCTCTTTCAGGGTGGATGGGGAGCTTTGCTGCACAGCTATTTTCAGGTCTCTCCTGAGATGTTCGGATTGAAGTCCGTGCTCTGGCTGAGCCACTCAAAGACATTCAGAGACGTGTCCCGGCTGTGTGCCATCTGCTAGCCCCAGCCTGCTAGCTGTCTGAATCGCCGTGTCTCCAGCTCGCCTAGCTACTCACTGGACCCTATGATCTCTCAGCTACACATGCCTCTCCCTAATGTCAATATGCCTTGTCTATTGCTGTTTTGGTTAGTGATTTGTCTTATTTCACAGTAGTGCCTCCAGCCTGGCTCAATATGCCTTAGCTAGCCCTTTTGTTCCACCCCCCACACATGCAGTGACCTCACCTGGTTTAACTGGTGCCTCTAGAGACAGAACCTCGCTCATCGTCACTCAATGTCTAGGTTTACCTCCACTGTACTCTCATCCTACCATACCCGTCTGTACATTATGCCTTGAATCTATTCTTCCACGCCCAGAAATCTGCTCCTTTTACTCTCTGTTCTGAACGCACTAGCTGACCAGTTCTTAAAGCCATTAGCCGTACCCTTATCCTACTCCTCCTCTGTTCCTCTGGTGATGTAGAGGTTAACCCAGGCCCTGCAGCCCCCAGCATCACTCCCATTCCCCAGGCGCTCTCATTTGTTGACGGCTGTAACCGTAAAAAAAGCCTTGGTTGCATGCATATTAAAAGCCTCATCCCTAAGTTTGTTTTATTCACTGCTTTAGCACACTTCGCCAACCCGGACGTCCTAGCCGTGTCTGAATCCTGGCTTAGGAAGGCCACCAAAGATCCAGAAATTTCCATCCCTAACTAACAGTTTCCAACAAGACAGAACTGCCAAAGGGGGCGGAGTTAGCCTTCAGAGTTCTGTCATACTATCCAGGTCTGTGCCCAAACAATTAAAGCTTCTACTTTTAAAAATACACCTTTCCAGAAACAAGACTCGCTATTGTGGCTTGTTATAGACCCCCTTCAGCCCCCAGTCAGTTAGGAAAGCAAAGGCTAGCTTTTTCAAACAAATTTGCCCCGCCTCTCCTTCACCCAAATCCAGCTGATGTTCTGAAAGAGCTGCAAAGTCTGGATCCCTACAAATCAGCTGGGCTAGACAATCTGGACCCTCCCTTTCTAAAATTCTGCCGAAATTGTTGCAACCCCTATTACTAGCCTATTCAACCTCTTTCATATCATCGGAGATCCCCAAAGATTGGAAAGCTGCCGCAGTCATCCCCCTCTTCAAAAGGGGGAGACACTAGACCCAAACTGTTATAGATCTATAACCATCCTGCCCTGCCCTTCTAAAATCCTAGAAAGCCAAGTTATCAAACAGATAACCAATCATTTCAAATCCTACCATACCTTCTCCACTATGCAATCTGGCTTCCGAGCTGGTCACGGGTGCACCTCAGCCACACTCAAGGTCCTAAACGATATAACCGCCATCGATAAGACAGTACTGTACAGCCGTCTTCATCGACCTGGCCAAGACTTTCGACTGTCAATCACCACATTCTTATCGGCAGACTCAACAGCCGTGGCTTCTCAAATGACTGCCTCGCCTGGTTCACCATCTACTTCTCAGACAGAGTTCAGTGTGTCAAATTGGAGGGCCTGTTGTCCGGACCTCTGGCAGTCTATGGGAGTGCCACAGGGTTCAATTCTCGGGCTGACTCTTTTCTCTGTATATATCAAAGATGTTGCTCTTGCTGCTGGTGATTCTCTGATCCACCTCTATGCAGATGACAGACGCCTGTCCAACATCACTACTCTGGACGGCTCTGACCTAGAATACGTGGACAACTACAAATACCTAGGTGTCTGGTTAGACTGTAAACTCTCCTTCCAGACCCATATCAAACATCTCCAATCTAAAGTTAAATCTAGAATTAGCTTCCTATTTCGCAACAAAGCATCCTTCACTCATGCTGCCAAACATACCCTTGTAAAACTGACCATCCTACCAATCCTCGACTTTGGCGATGTCATTTACAAAATAGCCTCCAATACCCTACTCAACAAATTGGATGCAGTCTATCACAGTGCAATCCGTTTTGTCACCAAAGCCCCATATACTACCCACCATTGCGACCTGTACGCTCTCGTTGGCTGGCCCTCGCTTCATACTCGTCGCCAAACCCACTGGCTCCATGTCATCTACAAGACCCTGCTAGGTAAAGTCCCCCCAGCCCTCAGCTCGCTGGTCACCATAGCATCACCCACCTGTAGCACACGCTCCAGCAGGTATATCTCTCTAGTCACCCCCAAAACCAATTCTTTCTTTGGCCGCCTCTCCTTCCAGTTCTCTGCTGCCAATGACTGGAACGAACTACAAAAATCTCTGAAACTGTAAACACTTACCTCCCTCACTAGCTTTAAGCACCAACTGTCAGAGCAGCTCACAGATTACTGGACCTGTACATAGCCCACCTATAATTTAGCCCAAACAACTACCTCTTTCCCAACTGTATTTAATTTATTTATTTTGCTCCTTTGCACCCCATTATTTTTATTTCTACTTTGCACATTCTTCCATTGCAAAACTACCATTCCAGTGTTTTACTTGCTATATTGTATTTACTTTGCCACCATGGCCTTTTTTGCCTTTACCTCCCTTCTCACCTCATTTGCTCACATCGTATATAGACTTGTTTATACTGTATTATTGACTGTATGTTTGTTTTACTCCATGTGTAACTCTGTGTCGTTGTATCTGTCGAACTGCTTTGCTTTATCTTGGCCAGGTCGCAATTGTAAATGAGAACTTGTTCTCAACTTGCCTACCTGGTTAAATAAAGGTGAAATAAAATAAAAATACAATCTTAGCTCACTGGTCACCATAGCAACACCCACCCGTAGCACGTGCTCCAGCAGGTATATTTCACGCCTTTCCTTCCAGTTCTCTGCTGCCAATGACTGGAACGAACTGCAAAAATCACTGAAGGGAGAGTCTTATCTCCCTCTCTAACTTTAATAAGCATCAGCTGTCAGGGCAGCTTACCAATCACTGTACCAGTACACAGCCAATCTGTAAATAGCACACCCAACTACCTCATCCCCACATTACTTACCATCTTGCTCTTTTGCACCCCAGTATCTCTACTTGCACATCTATCACTCCAGTGTTAATGCTAAATTGTGATTATTTTGCCTATTTATTGCCTTACCTCCCTACTCTTCTACATTTGCACAAACTGTATATAGATTTATTTTCTTTTTTTCTTCTGTGTTGACTGTACGTATGTTTTTGCCGCACTGCTTTGCTTTATCTTGGCCAGGTCGCAGTTGTAAATGATAACTTGTTCTCAACTGGCCTACCTGGTTAAATAAAGGTAAAATAAAGTCGTTGTCCTTTTGGAAGGTGAACCTTCACCTCAGTCTGAGGTCCTGAGCGCTCTGGAGCAGGTTTTCATCAAGGATCTCCGCACGTTCATCTTTCCCTCGATCCTGACTAGTCTCCCAGTCCCTGCCGCTGAAAAGCAACCCCACAGCATTATGCTGCCACCACGCTTCACCATAGGGTTTCTTCCAGACATGACGCTTGGCATTCAGGCCAGAGTTCATTCTTGGTTTCATTAGACAAGAAAATCTGGTTTCTCATAGCCTTAATCCTTTAGGTGCCTTTTGGCAAAATCCAAGCTGGCTGTCATGTGCCTTTTACTGAGGAGTGGCTTCCATCTGGCCACTCTACCATAAAGGCCTGAGTGGTGGAAGGCTGCAGAGATGGTTATCCTTCTGGAAGGTTCTCCTAATTTCTTCGACCTCATGGCTTGGTTTATGCTCTGACATGCACTGTCAACTGTGGGACCTTATATAGACAGGTGTGTGTGCCTTTCCAAATAGTGTCCAATCAATTGAATTTACCACAGGTCAAAATTGTAGAAACGTCTCAAGGATGATCAATGGAAACAGGATGCAACGGAGCTCAATTTTGAGTCTCATAGCAAAGGGTCTGAATACTTATGTAAATAAGGTGTTTATTTTTAAAACAGTTGCTAAAATTTCTAAACATAATTCCACTTCACCATTCTAGGGTATTGTGTAAATTGAGAACCAGTTTTTAATCATTTTAGAATACGGCTGTAATGTAACAATGTGTAAAAAGTCAAGGGGTTTGAATACTTTCCAAATGCACTATGTATAGAGTGCAATAGTAATGGCGTATTTTTGTAGGCACTAATGCCACCATGGCTCGTTGGTCAAAGCCTATGGGGAATTTCATTTCTGTAGGGTTTTTGGATAAAACTCTGTAGTAAACACAGGTCACACATTTTTTCTATGAGAATCTTCATCAGGTAATGTAACATTTTGTGAATTTTTAAGCATTTATGTAATTTTTAAAAAAGCACTGAGGCTTCATAAAGGTCATGTTAACTGACTTCTCATAGAATACATATAAGATCTCCTAAACCGATGTTAACCTCAGACCTTATTTTTCTGTGTTTATTCGGATAGGAATGGCCAAACGAACCAGAAGTAACTCACTTACGCTTTTAGGACTACAAGCTGGCGAGCTCTATAGAGCACATGTATACAGTTACCTTGTTAACTGCGGACACCCAAAGTATTTTACAGTGAGGTATTATTTTCATGTGCTTTACGGTGAATACTCTGTCCATGTGCTTATGTACATTTCTCCACTAGTTATTTAGCTCTAACTTCTATGTTAATATGGAGACATAATTGTTAGCTTGTATGCTAAGACTGGCTTCGTTGTCATTCCTCATGCTGAAGGCTATTTGGCCTGTTTCTATAAGTCTGCTCCCTTGTGGACCTTTTTAGTTGCTGTTTTCCTTTGTAAATCAATGGTGCATTTATAACCATCATTGGTTATAAATTATTCCAACAGCAGTTTGTTACTTCATTGTAATATTGTTTATTACTATATCCTGATCGTATTTGAATTACTTATCATTGCTCTCTTCATTCTGTAATTTCAGACAACCACACACACACACACACTTAGAACTCCCTGTGAATTGCCATTAAAAACACCCTAACTGGAACGGCTATCATCTTACTTACCAAAGAATGAGGCCAGGTTTCGTATGACAAGCAACATTTTAGTGAACATACACAATCCCTTTATCCATCCGATAACATTAAGGTGCAGTTTCTCTGAAGAATTAAGAGTGAAGAACCATATGTAGCAATAACCAACAACAAAAGAGTTAGCTTCCATTTGTTCAAGTATACGGTTGGTGCTCCAAAATGACTATGGCAGATGAACATTACGAGGTTTACACTAGGATTAGCATTACAAAACTGACCCAAGATCAGCATCTCGGGGCAACTTTACCTTACAATAACAATGTAATACATTTAAGGAAAAATACCACTCAAACTATTTTCGTTCTTATTTGTTTCATTAGTTCACTGTTGACATGGTCCCAAAATGTTTTACGTTGGCAATCAAGTTTAAGACATAGAACTTTCAAAAATACAGAAAGTGTTAAAGTATGATGCGATAAGAAGACATAGAAATTATTTTGAAAGTTGTATTTTAAACTTGATTGCTGACATGCAAAACATTGGACCGTATCAACAGTGGACTAATGAAACATTGGACCGTATCAACAGTGGACTAATGAAACATTGGACCGTATCAACAGTGGACTAATGAAACATTGGACCGTATCAACAGTGGACTAATGAAACATTGGACCGTATCAACAGTGGACTAATGAAACATTGGACCGTATCAACAGTGGACTAATGAAACATTGGACCGTATCAACAGTGGACTAATGAAACATTGGACCGTATCAACAGTGGACTAATGAAACATTGGACCGTATCAACAGTGGACTAATGAAACATTGGACCGTATCAACAGTGGACTAATGAAACATTGGACCGTATCAACAGTGGACTAATGAAACATTGGACCGTATCAACAGTGGACTAATGAAACATTGGACCAACAGTGGACTAATGAAACATTGGACAACAGTGGACTAATGAAACATTGGACCGTATCAACAGTGGACTAATGAAACATTGGACCGTATCAACAGTGGACTAATGAAACATTGGACCGTATCAACAGTGGACTAATGAAACATTGGACCGTATCAACAGTGGACTAATGAAACATTGGACCGTATCAACAGTGGACTAATGAAACATTGGACCGTATCAACAGTGGACTAATGAAACATTGGACTCAACAGTGGACTAATGAAACATTGGACCGTATCAACAGTGGACTAATGAAACATTGGACCGTATCAACAGTGGACTAATGAAACATTGGACCGTATCAACAGTGGACTAATGAAACATTGGACCGTATCAACAGTGGACTAATGAAACATTGGACCGTATCAACAGTGGACTAATGAAACAAACGTGAATAGTTTGAGTGGCATTTCCCTTTAAGAACCAGGGAACAAATGAACTCCCCACAAATATCCACAAGGGGCCAAGACAATTCAAAAGGCCTAACAGTCACCACAAATTGCTTCCCTGCTTTTACAAGTCAAATAATTCCATCCAGATTCCCCCTCAAAAAGATAAGACTGAATACAGGACATGATTTGTGCATTTCCCCCAGAATAATATGAACTATATAGAACGTATAGTGTTCAAACAGAAGGGGGAGAATAGGAGGGAGGGGAACGTGTGTAAGGGAATCATTCAGTAACATTTGTCAGTCAAATGCTTCACTCTCTGGGGAATTATGCTACAGAAAGTCTGACCACATGATTATCTATTGACAACTCTCCCACAGACTTCTTGCCATTGCACTGTTCTACTTTGACGCAAGCTACGCACACATGATTTATAATCAACTTATTCAATTGGGTTGCTTTCTATGTTCTGCATATGAATTGCATTTAAACCAAAAAATTAAATATGAGTGTATTTTACGCTGATGAGAAGAACAGTGCTTAAATTGTTCAAACTACAATGGAAACCCCAAAATAAATCAACCTAAAAAGGAGGAAATAACGAAAGATTAGTTATCAGAACAGTACATGTGAACAAGGCTGTGCAAGGCTAGCTCAGTCCTACTGAACTACCAAAAAAATAAAAATTAAATCAACATAAAATAAACTAAAACATTTCTGCACCATCATGTTGAAGGAGGATAGTTCCGAGGTGAAAGTCAATGCCCTTAATAAAAAGACAGAATGATTAGCATGTTTGTGGAGGGAGCAAAACTAATGCACATTTCCAAAGAAGCAATCTAAAATGGACATGAAACTCCCACTGAAAGAAGAGAACGTGCAGTTAAAGTAGAAAGACATTAGCTTGAATTCCCCAGAGACTGCTCCCTGTGCAAACCAGACCATGAGAGTTGGATGCTGTCTCTTGCATCTCTCTGAACCGTACACAATGTATACAAAAGGCTTGTGCCGGGTCGTAATCAGGGCACTCATCGGAAAACTAAAATTAGCATTTCACAATGGACAAGTCCAAGTCGTCCCACCTCCCTGTTTCTGTCCATTTTCTTCCGTTTGGTGACTAATGAACACAACCCAGCTTCATTGAGGGACAGACCAACCAAGTAGTGGCATAACTACATGAAGAACTGTCCTGCCACATTGGCCACGCCCAGGACAATGAGGAGGCTGTGGAAGATGGCCGAGGGCCAGCTGAGCTCCCCTCTACGCTTCTGGGAGATCATGTGGACTAGAGAGGGGAAGACAAAGACCAGGGCCAGGCCACACGTCGCCCCCGAGTACCTGGGAGGAGAAACAGAAAGAACAGATCTATATGGACTCAGCAAAAGAGGGTGAATTCAAAGAGGGGGTGTTACTTTACTGTGAGACTATGGGCTAAACTTGTGAAAATAAAATGTGATAGTGTCAAATCGTGCATTAATGTCAATGGGGAAATTTGAAGGATAATTTCAATGCATTTTTATTTTCCATTTGCAAGGAATACCTTGTTTTTGGTTCTCTTTATCTATAAACATCTTCATAATCTCTCATTTAACCATCTCAGCAGCCATCTTACCTTATAATGGAGCCAATGTTGGGGTAATACTTCGCCATGCAGACACCAGTGCCAACGATGAAAATGTTCAGAGTGAAAACGTGGAAGAAACTAGGGGATAAAGAGATGAAGAATTGTAACATTTTGTAGAAAGCTTGTTTTAACCATCAAAAGCTTCAACACACAAGACTGGCCCCCCTTCCAATGAGGGGTACATTAGCTGGGGTAAAAACTGCAACTAAGAAACATCACCTTTTCACACTAGAACTGCCATAGGCCAATACCCCATGCAGATAGATGTTGTAATTAAAATAAATCTGCGATTTTGAAAGCAATGTCCTCCTTTCCCTGACTTTTCCTATATATCGTTTTATTTTACATTGTGTTATAAAAATTCTGACAGCTGAGCAAAGTATTTAGAGCCTATTTACATTTATTTTCCCCCTCACACCCACTTCCTATCTTAAGGGGTAGGAATGTGCATCTTTAAACACATTCATTTACCATTCTAAATTCAAATCTGCTGCTGATGAGCTCACGAGGTGGGCCTCTCTGAACTGGAGCTGAATGTGTCTGTCTGATGTATGTACAGTCACGGCCAAAAGTTTTGAGAACGACACAAATATGCATTTTCAAAGTCTGCTGCCTCAGTTTGTATGATAGCAATTTGCATATACTCCAGAATGTTATGAAGAGTGATCAGATGAATTGCAATTAATTACAAACGTCCCTCTTTGCCATGCAAATGAACGGAATCCCCCCAAAAACATGTCCACTGCATTTCAGCCCTGCCTCAAAAGGACCAGCTGATATCATGTCAGTGATTCTCTTGTTAACACAGGTGTGAGTGTTGACGAGGACAAGGCTGGCGATCACTCTGTCATGCTGATTGAGTTCAAATAAAAGACTGGAAGCTTCAAAAAGGAGGGTGGTGCTTGGAATCATTGTTCTTCCTCTGTCAACCATGTTTACCTGCAGGGAAACACGTGCAGTCATCATTGCTTTGCACAAAAAGGGCTTCATAGGCTTCATATTGCTGCCAGTAAGATTGCACCTAAATCAACCATTTATCGGATCATCAAGAACTTTAAGGAGAGCGGTTCAATTGTTGTGAAGAAGTCTTCAGGGCGCCCAAGAAAGTACAGCAAGCACCAGGACCGTCTCCTAAAGTTGATTCAGCTGCGGGATCGGGGCACCACCAGTACAGAGCTTGCTCAGGAATGGCAGCGGGCAGGTGTGAGTGCATCTACACGCACAGTGAGGCGAAGACTTTTGGAGGATGGCCTGGTGTCAAGAAGGGCAGCAAAGAAGCCACTTCTCTCCAGGAAAAACATCAGGGACAGACTGATATTCTGCAAAAGGTACGGGGATTGGACTGCTGAGGACTGGGGCAAAGTAATTTTCTCTGATGAATCCCCTTTCCGATTGTTTGGGGCATCTGGAAAAAAGCGTGTCTGGAGAAGACAAGGCACCTAACGAGGCAGCTAAGGTGACGACTCCAGAAACTGCTGAAAGTCCACCCAGACATCAGTAAATTAAACACTGTTTTTCACACGCAACAGTTTTCCATGTGTATCAAGAATGGTCCACCACCCAAAGGACATCCAGCCAACTTGACCCAACTGTGGGAAAAATTGGAGTCAACATGGGCCAGCATCCCTGTCGAACGCTTTCAACACCTTGTAGAGTCCATGCCCCGATGAATTGAGGCTGTTCTGAGGGCAAGGAAGGGTGCAACTCAATATTAGGAAGGTGTTCTCAAAATCGAATGGTTTTCACCATTTGGAAGTTCAGTGAGCTTATTTTTTCTCCTCCTGCTTTGGCCATGTAGTTAGTCCGCTTCGCAAAATGATTGCGGTCTTCGTTATGACATAAAATTAAAATAAATAAAACATGTTTTTAAACTTGACCCTGTATATCTAAAAATGACCATAAAAATACTGATTGTTTAAAGCGAAACTATCAAAAACAATTACTGATGGTGAACCTGAAGAATCAAAATAAAAATCTACTGTAAGCCAGTTCAGCAGGAATAGCCAGATGAGTGGTCTCCGGTAACTTAATTTTATTATGGTAAAACACAATTTTCAACAGCACATAGATGACAATAACCTATAGCAAATTACATAGGTGGTCACTCAACTAATAAAGCCTAATATCCCACAAGCCATTTTAGCATTTGAAAGCTGAAGGTGCTGTGTAGAATTTCAAGATCAGAACAGGCCGTTGATCAGCACGAAGCTGGGCACAGTGCAGCAGTTTGACCAAGCTACTGATATTACCTCAATCTGGTCAGCACAAAGCTGTGCACAGTGCAGCAGTTTGACTAGGCCACTGATATTACCCCAGTCTGGTCAGCATGAAGCTGGGCACAGTGCAGCAGTTTGAATAGGCTACTGATATTACCCCAGTCTGGTCAGCATAAAGCTGGGCACAGTGCAGCAGTTTGACTAGGCTACTGATATTACCCCAGTCTGGTCAGCATGAAGCTGTGCACAGTGCAGCAGTTTGACTAGGCCACTGATATTACCTGGGGTTGTTCAGCACGAAGCTGTGCACAGTGCAGCAGTTTGACTAGGCCACTGATATTACCTGGGGTTGTTCAGCACACAAAATGACTTGTAGATCAATGACTGTGAACACAGTTACATGCTTAGTTCATCACGGAAGGAGAAGACGTCACAGAAGATAGGAAAATACCTTTTTAAGGTAATATCAGCAAAAAACATTTGAGTGAATCGGCAATTCATAACGTTTGAATAGATTTTCTGACCGATGCAGTCATATTTAAAATCAGGCATATTGATGAACCATTACATCCCTATTAAGGTGCCAAGACAAAACGGGCAGCTGGGTGCTGGTACCCAGACGTGAATGTCTCTCTCTTCACTGAATGAATGCTGTCAATAGATGAATGGCTGATAGAAACTGGTAATTGTGCACATGACTTTACAATTACATTTTAATTAACTGAATGATGAAGATGAGGCAGGTGAAGGTGATTGAATTTAGAACAGTGTAATAATGATGAAGGATATTGAACAAAGAAAGCAACTACTGCTGCCAACAGCGTGTCCCCCCTCCCCCTATGATACATCCATAGGTGAGGATGTTTGCTAGCCAGCCATCAATGTGAATAATATCTAGCAAGCAAAGTGAGAGTAGGGTACGAAGAAGAACCGCTGATGAGCATTCTGACTGAGTGACCACAAACATGTCTGCCTGCTGAGGACAGTAAACAGACACACCTCTCCGTGCGCTGCTACTAAATCAGCACAATAAAACCCTTCAGTTTTTTCCGTTCACGAGCATCAACTGTCAGTTTACGGCTACGATCACGAGCATCAACTGTCAGTTTACGGATACGATCACGAGCATCAACTGTCAGTTTACGGATACGATCACGAGCATCAACTGTCAGTTTACGGATACGATCACGAGCATCAACTGTCAGTTTACGGCTACGATCACGAGCATCAACTGTCAGTTTACGGATACGATCACGAGCATCAACTGTCAGTTTACGGATACGATCACGAGCATCAACTGTCAGTTTACGGATACGATCACGAGCATCAACTGTCAGTTTACGGATACGATCACGAGCATCAACTGTCAGTTTACAGCTACGATCACGAGCATCAACTGTCAGTTTACGGATACGATCACGAGCATCAACTGTCAGTTTACGGATACGATCACGAGCATCAACTGTCAGTTTACGGATACGATCACGAGCATCAACTGTCAGTTTACGGATACGATCACGAGCATCAACTGTCAGTTTACGGATACGATCACGAGCATCAACTGTCAGTTTACGGATACGATCACGAGCATCAACTGTCAGTTTACAGCTACGATCACGAGCATCAACTGTCAGTTTACAGCTACGATCACGAGCATCAACTGTCAGTTTACGGATACGATCACGAGCATCAACTGTCAGTTTACGGATACGATCACGAGCATCAACTGTCAGTTTACGGATACGATCACGAGCATCAACTGTCAGTTTACGGATACGATCACGGCATCAACTGTCAGTTTACGGATACGATCACGAGCATCAACTGTCAGTTTACGGATACGATCACGAGCATCAACTGTCAGTTTACGGATACGATCACGAGCATCAACTGTCAGTTTACGGATACGATCACGAGCATCAACTGTCAGTTTACGGATACGATCACGAGCATCAACTGTCAGTTTACGGATACGATCACGAGCATCAACTGTCAGTTTACGGATACGATCACGAGCATCAACTGTCAGTTTACGGATACGATCAACTGAGCATCAACTGTCAGTTTACGGATACGATCACGAGCATCAACTGTCAGTTTACGGATACGATCACGAGCATCAACTGTCAGTTTACGGATACGATCACGAGCATCAACTGTCAGTTTACAGCTACGATCACGAGCATCAACTGTCAGTTTACGGATACGATCACGAGTATAGCCAGGATGTCACACCTCTAATAACAAAACAGTATGTTCATCTGATTCGTAGGCTAAAGGACACTGCACCCGACAGCCGGATCTTTAACAGGTGTTTGGAGGCTGAGAAGCGCAGCAGTTCTGGTGTTAAAACAATACGTGTTCCTTGAGAATGGTGTACAGTTTTTTTAATTCTCTAGGGTTTCTCAACTCCGGTTCCAGGGTTGAGTCATCTAGGGTTTCTCGTCCACTGTGGGACTAGGCTAGGGCCAGTGGGGGCAGATGTTACCTGGGGTAGTGTTTGCCGAAGACCTGGCTCATCATCTGGACACGCACCAGGTAGCCCAGAAGGGGGTAGACAGTGGTCATCTGGAAAAGCAGACAGGTCCGTGCCACAAACACCAGCACGTCACTGCTGGGGAAGTTATCCAGGAAGTTCTGTAGTAAACAGACAAGACAGAATGTCAGAAGGGTGGCAACTGTCATTTCATAACCCCAAACTTAAGGAGTAGGGTGAAGTTGCCCCTAGACGCTGATCTTGGGCCAGCTTTGCATTTTCCCCACTAGATGGTTATGGTTAGGATTGAGGGAGGGGAAGCTGATCCTAGATCTGTACCTACGGGAAACCACCCTGGAGCCAACTCAGATACTTGTAGTCATATAGTGTGTGTGGACACCTGCTCGTCAAACATCTCATTCCAAAATCAGGGGCACTAATATGGAGTTGGTCCCCCTTTTGATGCTATAACAGCTTCCACTCTTCTGGGAAGGCTTTCCACTAGATGTTGGAACATTGCTGCGGGGACTTGCTTCCATTCAGCCACAAGAGCATTAGTGAGGTCAGGCACTGATGTTGGGCAGTTAGGCCTGGTTCACAGTCGGCGTTCAAATTCATCCCAATGGTGTTTGATGGGGTTGAGATCAGGGCTCTGTGCAGGCCAGTCAAGTTCTTACACACAGATCTCGACAAACCATTTCTCTATGGACCTCGCTTTGTGCATGGGGGCATTGTCATGCTGAAACAGTGAATGGCCCCAAATTGTTGCCACATAGTTAGAAGCACAGAATCATATAGAATGTCGTATGGTGTAGCGTTAAGATATCCCTTCACTGGAACTAAGGGACGTAGCCCGAACCACAAAAAAAACAGCCCAGATCATTATACTTTACAGTTGGCACAGTGTAGTCGGGCAGGTAGCGTTCTCCTGGCATCCGCCAAACCCAGATTTGTCCATCAGACTGTCAGATGAGGAAGCATGATACATCACTCCAGAGAAAGCATTTCCACTGCTCCAGAGTCCAATGGAAGCGAGCGTTACACCAGTCCAGCTGACGCTTGGCATTGAGACACTTACAGCACTTATATTTGACCGGGGCAACTCCAGCAGCGCAGAAATTGACAGTGCCCATGTTGAAAGTCTGTGCCACATTGAAAGTCACTGAGCTCTTCAGTACGAGCCATTCTACTGTCAATGTTTGTCTATGGAGATTGCATGGCTATGTGCTTGATTTGATATACCGATCAGCAACGGGTGTGGCTGAAATAGCCGAATCCACTAATTTGAAGGGGTATTCACATACTTTTGTATATATAGCGTAGACATGAGAGTTAAGACATAACTGCTAGAGGTGAAGTCAAAGAAGAGGGGAATAATATCCACTCTGCTCTCCTCCATGTCTCAGAACTTTTACTTGTGTTGTCCAGTTCTTGTCATTTATGATAAAACCCTCTCTCTTCAAAGGTGAAGTGAAAAGCCTTACTGGTTCAATGCAGTCTTTTGACAGAGGAGGGGAGGGGAACGCAGAAAAGATCAACACTCCCACGTATAGGTACGTCAGTCCAACCAGTAGGTAGGCCACAGACAAGTCCCGCACCTGAAATCACAACACAACACTGTTCATTTCATGATAGAACACAATAGACACCACAGATGGAACATATGTTTCTACACCTGAGTTTCTTGCTGTTTGGGGGGTTTTAGGCTGGGTTTCTGTACAGCACTTTGTGACATCAGCTGATGTAAGAAGGGCTTTATAAATACATTTTAATTACATCTTTATTACTTCATTATATAAGGGAAACTTTTTGTTGTTGCTGCTGACAGACAGGCTGGGTGCTGACACAACAGGCTGGGTGCAGCACATGGTCAGCCGTAGGAGGAAAGTAGGTTAGGGGTTAAGTGCCTTGCTCAAGGGCAACAAAACCATAATCAAATAGACTATTCTTCACAGCACTGTTGGTGACCAGGTTATGCTAATATTTAGTCATGCTCACCAGAGTTCAAAGCTTGGCAAAAGAGACAATTGTAGTCTATTTTATCAGGTAAAGGAATTGCTCAAAATCTGCAGGACAAGCATGTGAGGCGTCCAAAGTTTAATTCCAACAGTAACTGGAGTGAGACTAGAGACTGAATATACTGGGGGTTGTGGGTAAGAGAAAAAGGAACAGGAAACAGAGACCACAGCCAGACTTAACAATAGAACAATGGGAAGTGCACCGGGCTCTGGTCAAAAGTGCAGTAGGGAATAGGGTCCCATTTGGGACGTACGATTAGTCTACTCCGTAACGCTGACAAGCCACTTCTTTTCTGTCTCAACAGTGGTTCGCAGAACAAAAAACACTGACACGGTGTGACTAATGTTAAAAAAAAATAGCCCGTTCAGCAAAAAAGTTTAAAAAATACAAATTTTAAAAAAGGTAAGAATGTGTGTGGTCAAATGTTAATGGTTAGTCATACATAACACCAGCAGTCTCAAACTGATGTAATTGGAGAAAAGAAGTAGTTAACGGCCCAGTTAGACCAAACGCTACAGAGCAGTAAGGCATCGCAAAGCTCTCTGTGTGGGTGCATCTTCCAAACAGCATGCACAACGTCACATTGGCTGTTAGCCTATCTAGCAAGACCATCCGTCCTCCAATTGGTTACTGCGCGGTCACGTCACTGCTAATTTTGCTAAACTTTGGACTTTGATGAGTTGATTGGACTAGCTCATAGTCGCTAACAGTCATGTCTTGTTCACCCATTGGAAATAAATTGCATTTGTAGACTGTTTTCATTTACAGACATAAATGTAAAATAATAAGTTATTTTAAGAACTTTTCACAACACTAAGTCACCTTACATACAAGAAAATCAGCAGGATAAAAAGCTAGAAAATCCCATTAAAAATAAGTATATAAAAGAACACTAAACATAATGACAGACTATCCAGGAAAGTGAACTAGATGGAGGATAAAATCTAAGTCAACAGAGAATCTGGGTAAGCCTGTGTGAAGAGGTGCGTCTTTAGTGTGGACTAGAATATGTGTATGGAACGTGAGGTTCTGACATGGAGAGGGAGGGCGGTCCAGAGCTGGGGAGCTGCACTGCTGAAAGCCTGGTCTCCCATAGAGCGGAGCCTGGTGCGAGGGAGGGTGAGGAGGCCAGTGTCAGAGGAGCACAATGAACAGATGGTAGTGTTGGGGTTCAGGAGGCCAGTGTCAGATGAGCACAGTGAACAGGTGGTAGGTAGTGTTGGGGTTCAGGTGGCCAGTGTCAGAGGAGCACAGTGAACAGGTGGTAGTGTTGGGGTTCAGGAGGCCAGTGTCAGAGGAGCACAGTGAACAGGTGGTAGTGTTGGGGTTTAGGAGGTAAGTAAGGTATGTGGGCACCAGTCCAACTAACTCACGTTGTTCTCCTGGTGTAATGGAGACACAACCGCTAGCGTGGCCAACTAACTCACGTTGTTCTCCTGGTGCTTGTTGCTCTTCATCAAGGTGATGATGCAGTTGTGGATGAAGAAGGCCAAGGTGAGAACACCAGTCAGCTGAGGGAACAGCAGCCTGAATTCTGGGGGGTGGACACACACACGTTACTAAGTTAGTTGCATGAATTAACTTAGAGCAAATAAGGAGGGGTCTGTCATAGTTAACTTGACATGTTATCCTATTGATTTGTAAAGGCCTGACCGCAAACTAAGGTATCAATCTACCCAGACATTCAAATTGAACAGGAAAAGGCACCAACTGTCTGCAAACACTGATTAAGATAGCATTGTTGTTTAATGGGCAGACAATATCCAAGGTATTTTGGGGTCAAAGTAGTGGAAAAAAAAAATCACTGGGCCGCCTCATCGTAAACAATAACATCGTGATTCATCATTATCGGCACCTATTTGTATACAATTACATCATCAATCACCTTTGCCACCTTTTTTTCATAAACAATTCAATCCTAGTCATCATAATAATTTACCTGGAACGTAGAACTGAGTGGATTCTAACCAGTGGAACTCCAGGTGAAAGCCCAGACGAATAGCCTTTAGTGTGACCAGGATGATGAGGTAGACCACAGATATGGTGCCTGAGGGGGGGGGTCAATAGAGATCAATGAGGCAATAGAAGTCATACAAGGCAGCCAGAAAACAGAGACACCAAACAATGACTCTCGTCAAGCCGTTCACTTCACTTTAATAAAAAGCTGACTGCTTTTTCAGAGTCAAGCCATTGTTTGCATGCCTCATTGACAACAATGAGCAAAAACGACTACTACTTTCACTAGCCATAGCAAAAAAGGTTATATCATTGAACTGAGCTTTCATTAACGATAAAGAGACAAAAAAACACAAAAAACTTGGAAAATCCATAATAGCTCCTCACAAACATAAATAATGAATGTATAAAATGCATAGATGTTATACCTTTCTCCCAAAGTGTACAGTTGAACTCTCCTTTGGTGGAAACTCACTCTAACTAATGCTTACACCTAACCAATGCTTTCAAACCATGAAAAGGGAAAGTGCAAAAGAACTGGGACTTCGCTTCAGTTAGCATAGACCAGCTCTTAATTCTGGTCCCGGGGACATCTTTGTTTTTGCCGTGACACACCCGATTCCTCTACTCAAAAGGTTTGATGAGTTGATCATTTGAGTCAGGTGTGTAGTGCTAGGGGGAGGAAACTAAAATGTGCACCCCTTTGGGTCCCCGGGACCAGGATTGAGAAACACTGGCATAAGCTGTTCCTCCAGTCCTTACCCAGGAAGGTGAAGCGGGCGAAGAAGGAAGCAGAGCGGAAGTTGAGCAGCGGTAGCAGCAGGATGATGAGGTAGAATGGGATGGTGTTGGTCTTGCTCCACCAGCGGTCGAACACGGCAGTGTCTGACGTGTCGTTGCCGTAGTTGTTGGTGTTCAGGTAGAGGCCGCTGATGCCGCTGCTGCAGTTCCCTCTGTGGTCCCCCGTGTCGGGGAACGGGCAGATCACTGGGGGAGGCAGATGGGTGTTAGGGAACGGGCAGACCACTGGGGGAGGCAGATGGGTGTTAGGGAACGGGCAGACCACTGGGGGAGGCAGATGGGTGTTAGGGAACGGGCAGACCACTGGGGGAGGCAGATGGGTGTTAGGGAACGGGCAGACCACTGGGGGAGGCAGATGGGTGTTAGGGAACGGGCAGACCACTGGGGGAGGCAGATGGGTGTTAGGGAACGGGCAGACCACTGGGGGAGGCAGATGGGTGTTAGGGAACGGGCAGACCACTGGGGGAGGCAGATGGGTGTTAGGGAACGGGCAGACCACTGGGGAGGCAGATGGGTGTTAGGGAACGGGCAGACCACTGGGGGAGGCAGATGGGTGTTAGGGAACGGGCAGACCACTGGGGGAGGCAGATGGGTGTTAGGGAACGGGCAGACCACTGGGGGAGGCAGATGGGTGTTAGGGAACGGGCAGACCACTGGGGGAGGCAGATGGGTGTTAGGGAACGGGCAGACCACTGGGGGAGGCAGATGGGACAGGACAAGGGTGCGGTACTTTAGGACAGAGTTTAGTTTGCCAATGGTTGGCAAAAGCACAATCAGATCTGGGACCAGGCTAGAGGATGGTGACTATAGAACAAAACACTTTTGCACATCTGAACGTATCGTGATGGAACACCGAGACAGATGCGTAGGAGATTCAAAAACAAAAATGAAAAGTTGTTTGTTTGGCAAGTATACACAGTGTGCGGCAGTCATTTACATGATTGTCTATGGGAGAGAGAGGAGCGAACCAGAGCAGGCTATGGGAGAGAGAGGTGCGAACCAGAGCAGGCTATGGGAGAGAGAGGAGCGAACCAGAGCAGGCTATGGGAGAGAGAGGAGCGAACCAGAGCAGGCTATGGGAGAGAGGAGCGAGGAGCGAACCAGAGCAGGCTATGGGAGAGAGAGGAGCGAACCAGAGCAGGCTATGGGAGAGAGAGGAGCAGGCTAACCAGAGCAGGCTATGGGAGAGAGAGGAGCGAACCAGAGCAGGCTATGGGAGAGAGAGGAGCGAACCAGAGCAGGCTATGGGAGAGAGAGGAGCGAACCAGAGCAGGCTATGGGAGAGAGAGGAGCGAACCAGAGCAGGCTATGGGAGAGAGAGGAGCGAACCAGAGCAGGCTATGGGAGAGAGAGGAGCGAACCAGAGCAGGCTATGGGAGAGAGGAGCAAACCAGAGCAGGCTATGGGAGAGAGGAGCGAACCAGAGATTGGATAGTGACACATAAATGACACATGAAGAACGAGTCTCACCTCTTTCTGACCCGTTGGTTCCAAACTCTGTATCGGACATGCTGACATTATGCGCATAGTCTGTAGAAGGTGGAAACAGATTAGTAGCAGTTCAAGGTGAACAAGGTAACTTTTCAGAAATCCTTTGGTGTGTGAATACTGGTGAAACACTAAATGATGGTTCCTTTCTACTTCTGAAAATGGAAATAACGTCAAGTTTGTATAGTTCTCTAAACTCTGTTGTAAATCACAGTATTTGTACTATAGGCTATATTTTGTATAATTGAGAATATGAATTACAGTACACAAATGTATTTAGTTTATAGTTATGACTTACTGTAGATGAATTTGCCAGTGTTGAAGAGGAAGTTGGACATTAGGACCCAGTAGACCACCATAGCACCAATGAGTGACACCATGGAAAACACCAGACTGGACCACTGGCCAAACTTCCCAAAGTAATATTTACACACGTCAGGGAACTCCCAGTCTGACGTGTCGATATACGCTGCAAAAACAGAGACAGACAAATAGGATGTGTGTTTCAAGTCATTAACAGGGGTGGACAATGTAAGGGTCCCCGAGGGCCACTGTCTACTGGTTTCCCACACATTCTGTTTTTTTTTTTTAAACATGAAACAGCGTGAAACAATCACAACAGGTAGAAATGTAATGTGTACAGCTGACATGGCTCACAGTTCTACATGAAACATTTATACCTGATCTGCACAATACATTTCTATCTGAAAATTCAGTAAAGTCACCCCCTCCTGAACAGTCCCCTGGTACCATGTGATTTTAGCATTCAGTTCTATAGAGACAAAAGCAGCAGGGTCGCCTTCAGTACAGTGTGCAACGTCGAATTCAACGGAAACGGTACTGAACGACCAGTTGAAAAACATTGTGATTATGGTGACCCAGAAGGAAGTGACCATATGGTGTGCTGCACGTGTTTTCCGATTTTCAAAATGGTCACACCCATATTGATCAGGCCACACCCACCGCACAGGACCCAAACGTACCTCAAAGGCTGTTGAAGAAAGGTGTGCACCGTTTTGGGGAAAAATATCGTTCAGCAAAAACCGCCCCGTAATATAGCAAACGTTGAAACAAACTGAACGCACCCCAGGGTGGTGTACTACTGGCATGCAGTGCATTCGGAAATAATTTAGACCCCTTGACTTAGTCCACATGTTGTTACAGCCTCATTCTAAAATGGAATAAAAAAATCCCCTCAATTTACACACAATACCCCATAATGACAAAGCAAAAACAGGTTTTTAAAAATGTTACCATATTTATTACAAATAAAAAAACTGAAATATCAAATTTACTTAAGTATTTAGATCTTTTTCTCAGTACTCTGTTGAAGCACCTTTAGCAGCGATTTCAGCCACGAGTCTCCTTGCGTATGACGCTACAAGCTTGGCACGCCTGTATTTGGAGAGTTTCTCCCATTCTTGTCTGCAGATCCTCTCAAACTCTGTCAGGGTGGATGGGGAGCATCGCTGCACAGCTATTTTAGGTCTCTCTAGAGATGTTCGATCGGGTTCAAGTCCAGGCTCTGGCTGGGCCACTCAAGGACATTAGGAGACCTGTCCCGAAACCACTTCTGCGTCATCTTGGTTGTGTGCTTAAGGTCATTGTACTGTTGGAAGGTGAACCTTTGCCCCAGTCTGAGGTCCTGAGTGCACTGGAGCAGGTTTTCATCAAGGATCTCCCTGTACTTTGCACATTCATCTTTCCCTCGATCCTGACTAGTCTCACAGTCTCTGGCGCTGAAAACATCCCCACAGCATGATGCTGCCACCACCATGGTTCACCATCAGGATGGTGCCAGGTTTCCTCCAGATGTGACGCTTAGCAGTCAGGCCAAAGAGTTCAATCTTGGTTTCAGCAGACCAGAGAATCTTGTTTCTCATGGTCAGAGTCCTTTAGGTGCCTTTTGGCAAACTCCAAGTGGGCTGTCATGTGCCTTTTACTAAGGAGTGGTTTCCGTCTGGCCACTCTACCATAAAGGCCTGATTGGTAGAGGGCTGAACAGATGGTTGTCCTTCTGGAAAGTTCTCCCATCTCTACAGAGGAACTCTAGAGCTCTTTCAGAGTGACAATCGGGTTCTTTGTCACCTCCCTGACCAAGGCCCTTCTCCCTCGATTGCTCAGTTTGGCCGGGCAGCCAGTTGTAGAAAGAGTCTTGGTAGTTCCAAACTTCTTCCATTTAAGAATGATGGAGGCCACTGTGTTCTTGGGGACCTTCAATGCTGCAGACATTTTTGGGTACCTTTCCCCAGATCTGTGCCTTCGACACAATCCTGTCTCGGAGCTCTACGAACAATTCCTTTGACTTCATGGCTTGGTTTTTGTTCCGACATCCACTGTCAACTGTGGGACCTTATATAGACAGGTGTGTGCCTTTTCTAAATCATGTCCAATCAATTGAATTTACCACAAGTGGACTCCAATCAAGTTGTAGAAACATCAAGGACGCACTTCAGCTCAATTTCAAGTCTCATAGCAAAGGGTCTGAATACTTATGTAAATGAGGTATTCCTGTTTTATATTTTTTTATAAAATTGGCACAAATTTCTAAAAAAAAACTGTTTTTGTTTTGTCATTATGGGGTAGTGTGTGTAGATGAGGGAAAAAAATATTTTATCAATTTTAGATTAAGGCTGTAACGTAACAAAATGTGGAAAAACGGAAGGGGTCTGAATACTTTCCTCTCATGCACTGTTCTAGAACATGTACTGTAGGCTTGTAAAACAGTAAAGTACTGTCCCACGTGTGACTGGGGTTAAACTGCCTGGCTATGACACTACTCAGCGCACCATGCCCCGAGGTGCTAACAGTAGCATGCTGGTGTGACAGCAGCCTCATCTACACTGGGCAACTGCAGACAACTGCTACTCTACAATGTTCTACAGACAACAGCTACTCTACACAATGTGAGGGGACAACAAGGCTGTCAATCATCCCATGTCACATAACTAACCTCTCAACAGTCTGGCACTTACCTATACAAAGTTTATTTTTTTTTTTAAGTAAACTTGTGACAGATTTAATACGATCACAACTGTTGCTGAAATAAATACCTTCAGGGCTTCTGGCATCAGACTTGTCAATTGAAAGCAATACAATTTGAACTCTAAACCAGGGGTGTCAAACTCTTTTTGACCTGGGGCAGCATTCAGTCTTCACCGAAGTCCGGAAGTGACGCACTTAAAATGTATTATATTTCCTTGCCGTAAAATTTGAACAAATAAAAAAAGGCCTCTTATCCATCACTTCAATTTGATGCTCCCTGACTGTCTAGCTTTGTTTCGATGGCATGACTGTTAGCTAGCTGAACAGAGTGAAGACTATACATGTAGATCCATTATTATTTATATAGCTTCTATATGGTTTTAGTCATTTCAATGTCGATTAATAATTTATTTATTTTTTTAAATATAAATATATATATATATCATTATTTGTTTTACTAAAACCACCCGTGGGCCAGATGTTTGACAGCCCTGATCTAAACACTTTTAGACAGAGGTGCAAGAAAGACACGTGAGGGGCACCGTCCCACATATACAAGGGTAGGGGAAACACTTAAGTCACTGCTGATGGTCTTACGTATTGACTTGGGTGATTTTAGCACTCTGAGACAGCAGTAGAGGGTCAGCAGACCCATAGAGATCAGGAGGATGATGCCCAACGTGAACCCTGCCTGCAAGTAGAAGAGACAGGTCAGTGGGAGTTGGCTACGCATTACACTTTAGCCTGGTCCCAGATCTGTATAACCATGTTAACTATGACAAAATCAGTAGTAGTAGTTGGCGAGACAGCACAAACAGATCTGGGATAACGTGGGCTATTACTTACAGTGTTGTATGGTAGAATTGCAATATGACTATTCAGTTAGGATAGAGAAATGAATCACAATTACCTGTTTCATCCCCCCCATGGTATACTGAGTATAGATGAATTACCTGCTATATCCCCCATGGTATACTGAGTATAGATGCATTACCTGCTTTATCCCCCATGGTATACTGAGTATAGATGAATTACCTGCTTTATCCCCCATGGTATACTGAGTATAGCTGCATTACCTGCTATATCCCCCATGGTATACTGAGTATAGCTGCATTACCTGCTTTATCCCCCATGGTATACTGAGTATAGATGCATTACCTGCTTTATCCCACATGGTATACTGAGTATAGATTAATTACCTCAAGTCTATATCCCCCATGGTATACTGAGTATATGATGCATTACCTCTCTTCCCTCTGCTTTATCCCCCATGGTATACTGAGTATAGATGCATTACCTGCTTTATCCCCCATGGTATACTGAGTATAGATGAATTACCTGCTATATCCCCCATGGTATACTGAGTATAGATGCATTACCTGCTTTATCCCCCATGGTATACTGAGTATAGATGAATTACCTGCTTTATCCCCCATGGTATACTGAGTATAGATGCATTACCTGCTTTATCCCCCATGGTATACTGAGTATAGATGCATTACCTGCTTTATCCCCATGGTATACTGAGTATAGATGAATTACCTGCTTTATCCACATGGTATACTGAGTATAGATGCATTACCTGCTTTATCCCCATGGTATACTGAGTATAGATGCATTACCTGCTATATCCCCCATGGTATACTGTTCTAGTATAGATGCATTCTCTCCTACATTGCTATGCTTTATCCCCCCCTTCTGATGGTATACTGCATGTATATCCGATGCATTACCTGGCTTTTCCTCCCGGGATCCCCATGGTATACTCCTCCCAGAGTATAGATGCATTACCTGCTTTATCCCCATCATGGTATACTGGAGTATAGATGAATTACCTGCTTTATCCCCCTGTGCCATGGTATACTGAGTATAGATGAATTACCTGCTTTATCCCCTTCATGGTATCCCCTGAAAGATTTAGATGCACTACTGTTCCACTGGAGGTCCCAAACAAAATGGGCAAATGCACTTTTAAATGTAAATGTAAATTTATCTGAGTATAGATGCATTACCTGCTTTATCCCCCATGGTATACTGAGTATAGATGAATTACCTGCTTTATCCCCCATGGTATACTGAGTATAGATGCATTACCTACTTTATCCCCCATGGTATACTGAGTATAGATGAATTACCTGCTTTATCCCCCATGGTATACTGAGTATAGATGCATTACCTGCTTTATCCCCCATGGTATACTGAGTATAGATGCATTACCTACTTTATCTCCCATGGTATACTGAGTATAGATGCATTACCTACTTTATCCCCCATGGTATACTGAGTATAGATGAATTACCTGCTTTATCCCCCATGGTATACTGAGTATAGATGCATTACCTACTTTATCCCCATGGTATACTGAGTATAGATGCATTACCTACTTTATCCCCATGGTATACTGAGTATAGATGCATTACCTACTTTATCCCCCATGGTATACTGAGTATAGATGCATTACCTACTTTATCCCCCATGGTATACTGAGTATAGATGCATTACCTACTTTATCCCCCATGGTATACTGAGTATAGATGCATTACCTACTTTATCCCCCATGGTATACTGAGTATAGATGAATTACCTGCTTTATCCCCCATGGTATACTGAGTATAGATGTCCCCATCATCGTGTTCCATATGGCAAAACTAAGAGGAGAAAATCCTCATGGTTATTTGGATTCATACAATTAGACCAGCTACAGTACATGTAAACCTGTCAACTTGATGTAGCGAGGTAAGATAATAAACCTACATGTAAACCTGTCAACTTGATGTAAAGAGGTAAGATAATAAACCTACATGTAAACCTATCAACTTGATGTAAAGAGGTAAGATGAGTACAGTGTCATATTTTTTTACAGGCATTTAGCACCATGCAACTAATCTATGGAGCAAATATCAGTGGTGATGGTTGAGCGCTTACATCGTGATGATGCTGGGGTTTTTGGCCCCTCCGTCCCCTCCAGTCACTTTGAAGGCCATCCCCAGAGGACTGTACACGTAGAGCTCCTCTTGACAGGGGATCACATGGTCTGGAGGGCTCTGACATGGGGGGGAAAAATAGTTTTCTGTTTGGTGCCTAATGAACATGATCCAGGGCTGAATCAACAACCACCTCACTTAGTAGGGGCTAAGCTCTAACCAAATCAATAGGATTTCAGAGTCTAAATGTACACACAGACGGTCCAGTGACCTGTGCTTTGCAGCCACAGCAGAATGAAGCTACATTCCAAGCATTATTGATTAAAGGGTCTATCCTAAAGGGTCTATCAGAGCACCAAACGTACACGCACAGCAGTGTTCTAGAATATAGGACCGTTGGCTTTCATACTTTTCAAATTCTCAACACATTCAAATGAATAAAGGGTGCGTATCGGCGATGGGTAGGTTGGGAATTGTGGGGAGGTGCGCAGTCGGGCTGTGCGTCCCCCACGGATGGTGGTCTCATAACCACATCACAATGGGATGCCGGACTACTCTCTTTAGGTAGTGGTGCTATTCTCTGAAACCTCACAGGTTATGGTAGTGGATGATCAACTGCTTGTCTGAAAGCGGTCAATTTGAAGCGTATGGGTGTAAAGGCGTCAGCATGCTTCAGTTTGGCCGACGCCTAGATGAACCAATCGAGTGTGTTTACATACATAAGACACTTTCACTTGAAATACTTGGGAAAAGCGGCAATAGTACTTTGTCCATTTTGAGATGCTGGAGCCAGTATACACTTCCTCAAAATAGTCTGAATGAATCTAAGATAACAACAAACAAAACAAAAATCTATCATTAAATTTTGCTAAGGAAGAACAGTTGCACAATTTTACATCTAACTAAGATGTTTGGTGCAGTATTTCTCAATGAAGAAATATGAATGAATGATGCATGTCTCTGGAATGAAAGACTTATTGAAGAATCCCTACTGTTGACCAATCACAGACGAACTAGACTTAGACTTAGACGTAGACTTCGGCTTGCCTCGAGGGGGGAAAAAAAAGTGTGTGCCGGAACAGCCCAAAAAAACTTTACCGAAGTCCAAAATGTCACAAAAAGTCATCATGACACATTCAAACTCTTCCGAACTGTTTCGCCTTGGAAGCACGCCTTAAGGTTATTGACACGGCCAACTGTTGTTAAGAGACAAAACAGGACTTTTATTCGCCAGAGTGGCGGAACTGTGTAATATGCCATACCAAAACCATTCTCAACAGATCACTGCAGGAAAAATGAAGCCATTGACAATTGCTTGTCTACTCTCCCAATGATTGTCCTCTCAATTGGCACGCAATTCTCCACAGTATACAAGTGGCATGAACACAGGTTCCTATGTGCAAGCTCCCAGCTTCACGTGTACGGGCTGATGGATTGGGTGTTGATGAATACTATTTAAACCACTTCATATACAGCAAGTATGATCAATAGGAATAATACTAATAATATGCATCTACTAGTCTTAAAACAAGTGTGTATGTGTGTGCATGTGGTGAGTGTGTGTGTGTGTGTGTGTGCACGCATGTGGTGTGTGTGTGTGTTGTTCCAGAAGTCTGTCAGTGTGTGTGTGTAGCCTACCAGCAGTCTGTCAGAGGAGGCAGTGAGTCGGCTATAGTAGTGCACTCTGCTGCTGAGGACAGAGGCCTCTGCTGACACCCTCTCAGAGGGCTCATTCTCCACTATATTCCGATGCTCCACGTGGAAAGGCCTGAAGACAACACAAGCAGAGACATATTAGGCTAAATGACTTAAATAGTTTACTGTAAAATGATCCACCTTCTTTGGTTACATGGATCCAGTTTGAAAACTTTTTTAAAAATGCTGTATTTTCTTGGAGAAACCCACTGACCTAACATGTGAATATTGGTGAAAGCAAGGGAGTGAAACCATGCCTATCCACACACACTTACAGTACAGATCAGTGATTATCTCAAAGAAGGGAACAGGGAAGGAAACATTTGAAAAGGTATTAGATGGAACCAGGTCCACGCAGTACAATACCATAATGGAACAGCCCTGATTAAATGAGCAAGAAGATTATTTTCTAAGATTTCCAGAACCAAATTACACAACCTTTCCTAAAGCATTGGTCAGGATTTTGCCTCACAAACGTCCCATTCCACACACACACAGTATGACCGTCCTTACATAATGAGAGACCGGTACACATTAGACAGCAGTGATGAAAACACTTGTGTACTTTGTCATCCCACAAAACAGATTCTACTGACATCAGAAAAGCATTGTCCAAAGCAGTTAAGCTTGATAGTTAAATTGCTCATAAAAGACTTGACAAAATAAGAAACATTGACCTCTCCAGTCCTACATTTCTTTGTGCTGTTGCAGTGTCGAGGAGGAACCTACTAGTAAGCATTTCATTGGACGGAATATCCCATACACATGGTGTAGTTGGTGCTGCAGCGTGAAAAACAATGTCTCCGGGTTCTGGGATAAGTCTACAGCAAAGCAATGCTGCATCTTTCTAATAAATCAAGCTATCACCTTGTTAGAATTTGTGAAATACCAAAGTGGATTAATCCACTGGATGCCTGGGTTGTGATGCGGCCTGAAACAATCCCTGGGTGAAGTGAGGGCACAGAGGGCATGCTGTTGACTTCAAACACTGACAGATCATTACTCTTCTGAGGAAGCAGAGTACGGGTTGACCGCCTTCCCCTTTATTGTGTCAAACCAAACTGTGCTGGCTCTGATACTAATGGTGAATGGTAACCAGACCAGCTCGGCACAGCTTGGTTTGGCTTGGCTCGGTTCGGCTCAGCTCAGGTAGCCTAGTGGTTAGAGCGGACTAGTAACCGAAAGGTAGCTAGATCGAATCCCCGAGCTGACAAGGTAAAAATCTGTCGTTCTGCCCCTGAACAGGCAGTTAACCCACTGTTCCTAGGCCGTCATTGAAAATAAGAATTTGTTCTTAACTGACTTACCTAGTTAAATAAAAGGTTAAAAAAAAAAAAAAAAAGTTTTAATAAATTGTGACAAGACTGTTACACCAGGAACTAACCAAGTTAAATAAAAGTTAAGGGCTTCTCCTGGCTAGTAAACAACTCACTGGCATGCTGGGGGTCGCTGGGCTAATGTGCACAGTAGATTCACATGCAGTCATCACTCCCAGAGTGGATCTATATGGCTTTAGAAAAACATTTTTGGCACTGTGCCATGTGAAAGCAATGCTAGTTCCGATTGTGTGGCACATGAGCGGTCAGTGATTAACTTGAATTAACCTGTCAGGTTAGAGATCTCACTTGAATTTACAGATGGAAGCTTGAAAATATTGAGTCAAACCATTTGTCAGTTAAGTTTCGGATAACAAATGCTCAATAACAGACAATAAAATACAGGTATTATTATAATCTTATCATACAACGTTCATACAAAAAGCTGTGTAAACTTTTTCCGTCAGATTTTCCGCTGTGAGGTACTCCAGCGCAACCAGTACAAATGAGATTATGAAATAGCCTACCTCCTTGCCCCTCGGTCCAGTGAATCTGTGGAGCCTTTGTCTGTGTAGCTTCCTCTACACACTGGGTCCAGTAGTGGTTTACTGTCCCCTTCCATGATGCTTTAAATCAGTGCCTTAGTCTTCACCTGAGTAGAGAAGAACAAAAAAATCATCAACATTTTAGATTAAAAAAAATAAAAAAAGGTTAATACCACCAACTTATAAAACTAGATACATCCTTTAAAGCTTTGTGGTTACAGCTTGGTTTCTCATTGCTTCACAAAACACTTTCATTGATAAAGAATTACTCCTAATATGCCCTCCTCAGGAATATCCGTTACTGAGCTGCCTGCTACTGCATGACTCATTAGGGGTCAGAGGTGAGAACTCACATGCCACCTAACCTCGAGCGAGGACAATCCAACAACAATGCATGCCGCTCTCCATTTTGATCAGGGGCTTGTGGCGAACAATTTAATACAGCGAAACCTCTGCCACCCCGAAGTGGACACATTTTTGCACTGGCCCATGGACTACTCCAACTAGTGATGATTATTAGATTGGCCTATCATTGATTACCTCTATTGTTAACTAAAACAGTGGACAAAGCCTTATGATGTCATGTAAGAAGAGTACTTTTAGAGTCCAATGGTACTGTAGCAAATCTGTATTGGCTACATTAAAATCACACTGATTGGTCATTGTGTTGGGTTGTGACAAATGTAATCCACTTACAACAAGTAGGCCGGCTGTAGCCTTTAGCCAATTAAAAAGAACATTTTAGATTGCATTACAGTAGACTAGTCTAACTCAGTAGACTAGTACCCCAGTTAAACATGAGAAAAGAGCTGTTGTTAAAACATACTGAGAGCATGCATGTACAACTATGTAGACTAACTTGCAGAACATATGCCACTTCCAGGAAGTGTCAGTTCACAGCTCTGTCTTACGTTCCTAGCGAGGGAGACACACGTACTCGAGGCTTGGCAGTGACAGTGACACACTTAAGGTAGCCAAAATGCCACTGTATCTTATAACAGAGCAATCTTATCTTATCACCAGTGTCAGATTAAGCAATAGGACAAATTAAATATTGTTTAAGGCTGTTCTAACAACAAGAACTTAAAAAACATGACCTACAAACAGCTCAACAGTGTTCCCCCTATATTAATTTAGCAGTGGTGACCCACATACAAACTTCTACCGAGACTTTTAAATGGATAATCATTCGCTCAATGACTAGAAGGAGTGATTAATACCTCTGAGGGTTTTGAGCTTGAGGTAGTCACCTCATACAAGTACTTGGGAGTATGGCTAGACGGTACACTGTCCTTTTCTCAGCACATATCAAAGCTGCAGGCTAAAGTTAAATCTAGACTTGGTTTCCTCTATTGTAATCGCTCCTCTTTCACCCCAGCTGCCAAACTAACCCTGATTCAGATGACCATCCTACCCATGCTAGATTACAGAGACGCAATTTATAGATTGGCGGTAAGGGTGCTCTCGAGCAGCTAGATGCTCTTTACCATTCGGTCATCAGATTTGTCACCAATGCTCCTTATCAAATCAAATTTTATTTGTCACATACACATGGTTAGCAGATGTTAATGCGAGTGTAGCGAAATGCTTGTGCTTCTCGTTCCGACAATGCAGGACACATCACTGCACTCTATGCTCCTCTATAAACTGGTCCTCTATGTACACCAGTCGCAAGACCCACTGGTTGATGCTTATTTATAAAAACCCTCTTAGGGTTTATCTGAGATATCTATTGCAGCCCTCGTCCTCCACATACAACACCCGTTCTGCAAGTCACATTCTGTTAAAGGTCACCAAAGCACACACATCCTTGGGTCGCTCGTCTTTTCAGGTTGCTGCAGCTAGCGACTGGAATGAGCTGCAAACAAACACTCAATCTGGACAGTCTTCATTCAAAGACTCAATCATGGACACTTACTGACAGTTTTACATGATGTATTGTTGTCTTCTTGCACTTTGTGCTGTTGTCTGTGCCCAATGTTTGTACCCAGTGTTGTGCTGCTGCCATGTTGTATTACTACCATGCTGTGTTGCCATCATGCTGTCTTAGGTCTCTCTTTATGTAGTGTTGTCGTGATGTGTGTTTTGTCTATATTTTTTATTTTTTAATCCCAGCCCCTGTCCCCGCAGGAGGCCTTTTGGTAGACCATCTAACTGACTTGCCTACTTAGATACAGGTTAAATAAATAAAAAACAATGCAGTTCAAGAAATAGAGTTAAGAAAATATTTACTAAATAAACTACTGTTAAAAAAAAGTTACGTCCTAGTTGATATTTCTAGAAATCAGATGATTTCAAGGTACAGCTCAATAGAGCAAGGTACAGCTCAATAGAGCAAGGTACAGCTTTTTTTTCTCCCACAGTTGTTTTCAAAAAGTGACTTTATATTGGTTTCAATGTGGGGATACTATGCACTTTTGTTTCTCTCTTTAAAAAAAAAAAAAAAGATTTTACCCCCTTTTCTCCCCAATTTCGTGGTATCCAATTGTTAGTAGTTACTATCTTGTCTCATGCTCACTGTGTTAAGAAGCAGTGCGGCTTGGTTGGGTTTCGGTGGACACATGGCTTTCGACCTTCGTCTCTCCCAAAGTTGTAGCGATGAGACAAGATAGGAGCTACTAACAATTGGATACCACGAAATTGGGGAGAAAAGGGGGTAAAAAAATTAAAATATATATAAAAAATAATTTATATATAAAAGGCCTAGCTTTCATAAGAAATATACCTATAAAATCAGGGAAGTGGTGAACTGGAATTCGAATGAATGTTGCATGCATGAAGGGGGTCAGTGGAGTCACATTATGTGGTTTTACATCTCCATTTTACCTAGATAGGAAGCTTTTGAAAAGTATTGTCAATTGGTCAAATATAGCACAGTAGTTATAGGTAACTAATAAAATGTTGGGCCATTTAGCAATTGGTGGCCCTATGCAGAGTGTAATATTCATATATGGCTAACAGTCCTGGATGGGAATGCAAAACATGTTTTAATTTTTGCTTACGAGCAATCACCGGTTTTGCAATTTTACGACAGTCCCTAAAACACCTGCGTGTTAAAAACAGTATATTGCCTAATTTCCCGTCTGTTAAGTACGGTGTTCTACTATCGGTTAAAAAACAAATGGTGTTTCTTGCGCTCTGCAACAATATGATACTAGATATATCACACTCATCTTCCGTCGGAGAGCAATTTAGCTCATTTAGTGGGCAATGTTTCATTATGAGAAACAGCTACTATAGCTTGCTATGTTATCAATAGCAATTAATTGATATTACATACACCGCATACTTACTCAATAGGCACCTAACCAAGAATCTCGTTGACCACCTATGACATACCTAGCTAAGGGATAACAAACAAAGTGGGGGGGTAAAAACATATGAATGTTACCTAGCTAGCTAGCTAAAGGAACGTTAGTAGCCAGATAGTGTAGCGAGCCAGGGGGTGCTGGTTATTTGAACACAAAACAGCTTCTAAAACAATTGAGCTAAATAAACCTTCTTACCTCGAGGTTGTGTTTTAGTCCAGCTTTGCAAACGTATCTACTACACATTATAAAAATGTCTGATACTCACCTCCGGAGGCTGTCCGTCACCAAGACTACTTGTCCGAACGTACAGTTTGAAAAAGAAAACAACACGAACGTGTCATGAACATTCTTCTTCTTCTTCTATAATATTTATAGCGGTCCGCAAACAAATGTTTGGTGCATGCCGCCACCTACTGTACAATCCATTATATATGGTAAAATATGATACAAAATGAGGAAAAAGTTCAATTACCCTGCCAACTATTAACCGTCAATAATAGTTGTACCCTATCTAATCCTACACCCGGTCGACGGCCTTGGAGGACAGAACACTACCCCTCATCCAGTGGCGGTCACTGCCGTTTAAGATGAGGGAGGACCAGTGCGACTTGGACAGGAGCTCACCAACTCAAATGTCCAGTCCACTGCCTGAGCTCCAGGTCCTCTTATAAAACATTAACTTAAAAGTATTGTGGAGCTCCTGCACCTAAATGTAAACAGTACTGGCACCCAAAAGGAGTACCGGCACCTATTTCAGTCCATGTCAAGCACAGAGAAGGACAAAAAAATTTAATGGACATGGCCTTATTTCAATTGCAGCATATTGGATGACTGTCATTCATATTCCATTCACCCAGCTCAATGTAACATTGATAAGTTTAGGCTACTACATGATACTCACATTCTTCCTATACCCATCATGAGGTTGTGACAAACTAGCCTATGAATGAAAGTTTACAAAATAGGTACACAGGTCGAGAGAACATTTTGAGTAATCAAGGTGACAGACAGAGACACATTCAACACCGCCTTGCACACTCTTGTCTGCATCGAGCTGATGCAGGGTGTAATCATTAGTCCAACAGTTTCTATTGGACAAATTCCAATATGTTTATCCCTGTTTCGTTCCATTTGCTTCCGTTTATTTCATTCTAAATTCCTACTGCTTGCAACAACAACAAAAAATCAACTATATCAACTATACAGATAATGTTTCTTTGCAGTCCTATATCGAAAAAACCTGATCGGCCGCTAAGCAAGGAAGAAGTCACTGCTTATAAACCGCCATAAAAAAGCCAGACTACGGTTTGCAACTGCACATGGGGACAAAGATCGTACTTTTTGAAGAAATGTCCTCTGGTCTGATAAAACAAAAAATAGAACTGTTTGGCCATAATGACCATCGTTATGTTTGGAGGAAAGCCAAAGAACATTATCCCAACCGTGAAGCACAGGGGTGGCAGCATCATGTTGTGGGGGTGCTTTGCTGCAGGAAGGACTGGTGCACTTCACAAAATAGATGGAATCATGAGGTTGGAAAATTATGTGCATATATTGAAGCAACATCTCAAGACATCAGTCAAGAAGTTAAAGCTTGGTCACAAATGGGTCTTTCAAATGGACAATGACTGCAAGCATACTTCCAAAGTTGTGGCAAAATGGCTTAAGGACAACAAAGTCAAGGTATTGGAGTGTCCATCACAAAGCCCTGACCTCAATCCTATAGAAAATTTGTGGGCAGAACTGAAAAAGCGTGTGCGAGCAAGGAGGCCTACAAACCTGACTCAGTTACTCAGCTCTGTCAGGAGGGATGGGCCAATACTCACCCGGCTTATTGTGGGAAGGTTGTGGAAGGCTACGTGAAACGTTTGACCCAAATTAAACAATTTAAAGGCAATGCTACCAAATACGAATTGAGTGTATGTAAATGTCTGACCCACTGGGAATGTGATGAAAGAAATAAAATATTAAATAAATCATTCTCCTATTATTCTGACATTTCACGTTCTTAAAATAAAGTGGTGATCCTAACTGACCTAAGACAGGGAATTTTTACTAGGATTAAATGTCAGGAATTGCAAAAAACTGAGTTTAGATGTATTTGGCTAAAGTGTATGTCAACTTCCGACTTTAACTGTATGCTTAATTTAATACACTGAAACAAACTTAAAGATACCAATATACCTACCTCATCCTCATATTGTTTTTATTTACTTTTTTGCTCTTTTGCACACCAGTATTTCTACTTGCACATCATCATCTGCACATCTATCACTCCAGTGTTAATTTGCTAAATTGTAATTACTTCACTACTATGGCCTATTTATTGCCTTACCTCCTCACACCATTTGCACACACTGTATATAGACTTTCTCTATTGTATTATTGACTGTATGTTTGTTTATTCCATGTGTAACTCTGTGTTGTTGTTTGTGTCGCACTGCTTTGCTTTATCCTGGCCAGGTCGCAGTTGTAATTTAGAACTTGTTATCAACTGGCCTACCTGGTTAAATAAAGGTTAAATTAAATGTTTTTAAAAAACAACTATTTAGTCCAATCAATGTTGCTAAATATCATGTGGCTGTCCATGGTACTGATTTGTTTGTGTGTGTGTGTGTGTGTGTGTGTATGAAAGTGATTTGATTGGTCTGAAGCCAAATCCATACTGGCTTCCAGTATGGATTTGATGCACCAGGATAACCCACAGTTGAGCTCAGCTCAAAGTTGATTGGCTAATTATTTCATAAATAGCAGCTGGACCAAAATCTTATACTGTTTTGGTCCAGAGAGCATCAGATACATGGGCCACACATATTGAGACAGAGGGGCGCTGTTTCCCTTGCTCGGATGATTTCTCAGGTGAAATTCAGCCACCTGCGAATTGACGAAAAATTATGAAAACACAGAGAGAGGCGAAAGATAAATATTTTTTGCTATTATTGGTCAGATATTTGGGGAAGCCTGGCTTCCTTTGGCATCCATGAATACACGCCCCTGCTAGATTCATTATCTGATCCTTTGATTGGATTGACAACATGTCAATTCATGCTGCAAGAGCTCTGATAGTTTGGAGGACATCCTACAGAAGTTGTCATAGTTACTGTGTAAGTCTGTGGAAGGGGTTGAGAACCATAAGCCTCCTAGGTTTTGTATTGAAGAGGAGGACAGAAATGTTATGTACAGTTATGTACCCAGAGGAGGACACCCACCACAACCTCTATTTTCTGTGACTGGCTATAAACTCTAAGAAACCCCCTTCCTGAAACATACAGTATATTATTCCCATCACTCAATTGGCCTCGGCCTACTCACAGGAATCCTTTCAGGATCCCTCGCCATCTACCCATCTTCCTCTACTATTCCCTTCACTGCCTCAGTATACGACACCTTCTGTACTACTCTGATCCTGGCAACATCAACCTGCCTTTCTTTAACCGGACACCTCCGATCTGCAGCACAATGGGCACCCCCACAGCTTACACGCACAACGTTTTCCACCGATACTACACAGTCCTCTGTCTCATGCCCTCCTGCACACTTCTAACAAGGTGTGCATAGGAATCTCCTCCTACACACTCCTGCAACATGACCATAAACTTGGCACCTAAAACACCATAATAGTTTGGGACAAAAGCTCTCATGTTATAAATGACATATCCTTACTTGACCTTGTCAAGCAAAGACTGCATCAAAACTCAGCAGGACAGATAGTGTCCTCTCCATTTCATCACACTCTCCACCGGGTCATCATCGCTAGCACACGCTCCAGCAGGTATATCTCACTGGTCACCCCCAAAGCCAACTCCTGCTTTGGTCGCCTTTCCTTCCAGTTCTTTGCTGCCACTGACTGGGATGAACTGCAAAAATCACTGAAGCTGGAGATTCCCATCTCCCGCAGCTCACAGATCACTGCACCTGTTCATAGCCCATCTGTATACAGCCCATCTATCTACCTCATCCCCACACTGTATTTATTTATTTTGCTCCTTTTGCACCACAGTATCTCTACTTGCACATCCATCTTTTGCACACATCTACCATTCCAGTGTTTAATTGCCATATTGTAATTACTTCGCCACCATGGCCTATGTATTGCCTTAAGTCCCTTATTTGACCTAATTTGCACTCACTGTATATAGACTTTGTTTTCTTTTTTTCTACTGTATTATTGACTGTATGTTTTGTTCATTCCATGTGTACCTCTGTGTTGTTGTATGTGTCAAACTGCAATGCTTCATCTTGGCCAGGTCGCAGTTGCAAATGAGAACTTGTTCTCAACTAGCTTACCTGGTTAAATAAAGGTGAAAATAAATAAATAAATAAATCGCACTAAACAGTGGGCGTCACAGTGGGCATCACAGACACTGGGAATCTTACACACAGTTGATCTTCCTCCACACTTAACGCCACCCCAGTTATCACTGAATTGTTCCTTTGTAGAATGTTCCTTATTGCAACAAAATTATGTTGGAAACTGTGTTTTTCAAATAAATGATGATTGCCGAATACTATTGAAGGTACTATGTGATGTCATCACGTAAGTATGAACTCCACTCCACATTTAATTCTAAATTCCTACTGCTTGCAACAACAACAAAAAATCAACTATACAAATAATGTTTCTTTGCAGGACAAGGATTGGCCTGACTTTCAAGAATGCCTGAATTGCTTTGCCTTGCTTTTCTGGTTGGCTGGCAAGCGTAACAATTTAGAAGTTGATCCTGTAGTTCAGGGTCGTCTTCCCCCCCCCCCCCCCGCCCTGGGTGCACATTTAGTTTTTTGCCCTATCATTACACAGCTGATTCAAATAACCAACTCATCATCAAGCTTTGATTATTTGAATCAGCTGTGTAGTGCTGGGGCACAAACCTGGATTTTCTGACGGGCCGCCCCCAGGGGGTGAATGTAGGAAACAACATCTCCACTTCGCTGACCCTCAACACTGGGGCCCCACAAGGGTGCGTGCTCAGCCCCATCCTGTACTCCCTGTTCACCCATGACTGTGTGACCATGCACGCCTCCAACTCAATCATCAAGTTTGCAGAAGACACAACAGTAGTGGGCTTGATTACCAACAACGACGAGACAGTCTACAGGGAGGCAGAGAGGGCACTCAAACTGTGGTGTCAGGAAAACAACCTCTCACTCAACGTCAACAAAACAAAAGAGATGATCGTAGACTTCAGGAAACAGCAGAGGGAGCATCCCCCTATCCACATTGAAGGGACAGCAGTGGAGAAGGTGGAAAGTTTTAAGTTCCTCTGTGTACACATCACAGACAAACTGAAATCGTCCACTTATACAGCCTCTTCAACCTCAGGAGGCTGAAGAAGTTTGGCTTGTCACCCAGAATCCTGACAAATTTTTACAGATGCACAATCAAGAGCATCCTGTCGTGCTGTATCACAGCCTGGTACGGGACAACTGCACCGCCCTCAACCGCAAGGCTCTCCAGAGCTGCACAACTCATCACCGGGGGCAAACTACCTGCCCTCCATGACACATACAGCACCGGATGTCACAGGAAGGCCAAAAATATCATCAAGGACAACAACCAACTGAGCCTGGTCACACCGCTACTATCCAGAAGGCTTTGTCAGTACAGGTGCATCAAAGCTGGGACCAAGAGACAGCTTCTATCTCATGGCCATCAGACTGCTAAACAGCAATCACTAACTCAGAGAGGCTGCTGCCTACATTGAGACCCAATCACTGGCCACTTTAATAAATTGATCACTAGTCACTTTAAACAATGGCACTTTAAATAATGCTACTTTAATCATGTGTACATATCTTACATTACTTCCTATCATATGTATATACTGTATTTTATACCATCTACCTCACCTTGCCTATGACATCACTCATCCATATATTTATATGTACATATTCTCATTCACCCTTTTAGATTTGTGTGTATTGGGTATTTGTTGGGGAATTGTTAGATTACTTGTTAAATATTACTGCACAGTCAGAACTAGAAGCACAAGCATTTCGCTACACTCACATTAACATCTGCAAATCATGTGTATGTGACCAATAACATTTGATTTGACCAAAATGTGCACCCAGGGGGGGCCCCATGACCGAGATTGGAAAACTCTGCTGTAGTTGACTGGTAGCCAGTGAAGTTGAGCCAGCATTGGGGTGATATGGTCTGACTTTGGCAGCATTGTTGTGGATTAGTTGGAGCCTCTGTAGTGATTTGGCTGGGAGGCCCCCAAACAGCGCTTTGCCATAGTTGATCCTAGAGAAGATTAAAGGCGTTGATGAGTGAGAGGATTTGATTAATCTGGCCCGGGAGCACGGGTAGGCGTGTTTTGCACCAGGAAAGTTGATTGCATTTGTTTTGGAAACTGGGCTGCCTCCCGGGTGTGAACCATGTGCCCCGTTCAAAGCCCACGGCGAAACAAAAGTGACATAATTGGCATGTGGAGTAATGAGTAGGATTCTGTGTTTTCACATGTAAAAGTGATTGCTTTTGATATAAAAAGCTTTATCTGCATTCCCAATGAAAACTAGTTTGAAAATTCAAACATATATTTGATGGAATACAGATGTATGTTTCTGGATGATGCTCCATACTGCCTTTTTGACAACATGACCAAGCGCCCGCAGATTACTGTTCGGTTTAAGAAGGGTGCTCCTCCCTAACCGCTTTTGCCAGTTCACGTCAGGTGCCTCAGACCGGTGCCCCGGTCTGAGCTCAATATAATCCAACCCTCACAGTTTCTCTGCGTCTAGAGTGACGGTATGACCAAGACGATGTTTATAAGATGGGAAAATTATGTTTTACATATTTGTTTTATGTGGGCTTCGAAGGACAGAGAAGGATCAAACTTGACTCCTTGGTTGGAGGTGACAGAGGACAGGTGGATGATCTGGCAGTTGATTGTAGGACAGGTGTTTCCAGCACTGATGACCTGCTTGGGTGTCCCAATAAGTATAGCCTCAGTCTTGCTACTGTTCAACTGGAGGAGGGTCTCTGTCATCCATGCCCTGATGTCCTCTAGGCAGCTGCTGAGTTTTGCCCGGGCAGAGAGGGTGTCCGGTTTGGTGTTAATGTAGACCTATCGTCAGCGTAGCAGTGGAAGATGATGTTATAAATTAGTGGAAGTTGATAAAGCATGTAAATTAAAAACAGGATATGCCCCAACACGGACTGACCCCTGTGGGATGCCACATGTGACTGTAGACTCCTCCCATCTGGATTCGCCAATAGTGATGATACACATGTTGCTTCCTACCTTATTAGAACAATTAAATGCAAAAACATTTCACAGCATATATTGTTCTCACATATTTGCATTATTTAACAACATAAATCATAAGAATTTGTGGTTTTGAGTGGATTATTCCTTTAAGTGAAATCTTCACCCACCAGGGGCACTGGGCCATGCAAAACAAACGCCACCTGTTATTCCACTCTTTGCTTAAAGGTACAATATGCAAAAATCACTTCTTCATTTCCTGATTGCTACATTTCTTCTAGTTCCCCTAATTTCAGTTTATGTGACAAAACAAGCAATGCATAGTGTAGAGAATCATTGTACAATCTGAACTGCTGTGAAATAACTTTTCAATAACCAAAAATATTGTATTTTCAGCTGTTTGAATTTGGTGTACAAAACCAAATGAAAAAGATAAAAACAAAACTTAAGAGATGGAATTATAGGAATAGCACACGTAGAGCAGATATACTGCTTCTTAGACTTGCTTTCACTGAGAATGACAGTACTGTCCCTGAAAAGTTACATATTGTAACTTTAAAATTCATCTTTAATTAAATAGTTCACATTCATGGTTCTTTGGCACATGAAACAGAGTACAAGGAGTGGAATTTTACAGAGACTGGCAACCAGGCTAAATGATCATATCTAACAGTGTGAATCTATATTGTAGTGTTATTCTTATAAGACTACAATCGGGGAATTTTTTGTCAGATGAGGCTCCTGCCCTCTGGTGGAAAAAATAATGTTAGGTACGGAATAAAAGATAGTTGGGAATATATCACTAGAGCCGACATGATTCCTTATTGTACATGTTAGAGAGGCATGTTTGTTCTACATTACATTTTTCTATCTGAACGTTCCTAAACATTCCTCCAGGTGATTGACATGACCTAACACACAACGTGACCGGAGCAATTACCCTAATTGCCAATCACAACATGGATGACATCGATTTTATAGAGCTTCTTGTTTACACATTTTGTCTGAGTTGTTGAAACAAATATATTTTCACAGTCCCTCCGTTTCAATAAAAAACTACCAGGGAGAAATAATTACTAATATGGATGAGCCACATGTAAATGAGAAAGATGGGAGGTCACATTAAATAGTAACTCCTCACTTACTCTGCCATATAAAGCTTTATAGTTTTATATTTAAAAATATATATATTTGTAAATCAACATTTCATTTTGATATGACCTTTCAATGATAAGTAAATAAATCCCGAGCAGTGGTTTTATAAAATGTTTTAATAAAAAGTAACACCCCCTTTCATCCTTGTCTCCCTCCCGCCGTCCAGCTGGGTTTTTATCGCTTCCCCAACAAGCGCGCTCTCTTTTTGACGATCCACAACCTTCTGCCACGTGGAAGGACATCAAGACGCTGCGGGAAAGCGTTTCGACAATGTACGGGAGGTTTCAATTGTACTTTTTCCTCAGTGCATCAAAATGCTTTTATGTTTGTAATGATTGCAGGGAAAAAGTATCTTTAAGTTGATTAGCTGTTTAACTAGTAATCTTCTTTATGGGTTAGCTAGAAGACCGCTAGGTTCGTGTTGGCTAGGTAATTAGCGCCATAGGAAGCCACTTTGGTGTTAACTAAACTTTACAGTTAAAGTTATCAAAACTTGTTACATATAACCATTCATATTGTTATTTTTGGTGCCATTTCGGACATATTACAGATTATTTATAAATCTACATAATGCTATCTAGCTAACATTACCTAGTCAACATGGCGAGCATGAGACTAATTTGCTTGTTCAGCCAGTTAACTAGGGTAACATTAGCTTGCCAACTAGCTACATATTGTACATGACTGGCTAATTATAAAAAAATAAAAAAGTTATTTGGATAACTGACTTAATGTTATCTAGCTCGCTTAACATTACTGAACTTTGTTAGACATGCTTATCTAGTTAGTTAATGTTGTCTTTACATTTCGAAATCAATGGCTGCACGTGTTGGGCGAATTTGGTGGGTTAATGACCGCAGACAAATGGCCTGAAAAGTAGTTAACTAGCGTTACTTAGTGCGGCCTAGATGGGAGCTGATTTACTGATATCACTGACTATTCATCTTCTGAGGCTCATTTGTCATTGTACAGTATTGGAAAAAAATAAGTACTTTCTGGTGGCTGTGTAACAACCTAGTTAGCTAATTTCTTGCAATGTCATTATGTGCTTTGATTCTATTTTCCCAACAAAGTACACTAACGTTAGTCAGTGGTCACACTTGTTTTAATTTAAAATACTCTAGTAGCGCTAGTTAACTAGAGAACCTCCTAGACGCGTTCTGAAACATTGACTACTAAAGATGTGTTTAAATTATACATTGAGTGTCTGAGTGCGCTCTGGGCGTCTGTAAATTCAGAGGTTTGGCTCCTGGAGCGTTCAGAGCGACGGTTCAGAGATTTGGCGTTCAGAGCGACGGTTCAGAGAGACTGGTTTAGAGCGACTGGTTCGAGGTTTGGCGTTCAGAGCGACGGTTCAGAGAGACTGGTTTAGAGCGACTGGTTCGAGGTTTGGCGTTCAGAGCGACGGTTCAGAGAGACTGGTTTAGAGCGACTGGTTCGAGGTTTGGCGTTCAGAGCGACGGTTCAGAGAGACTGGTTTAGAGCGACTGGTTCGAGGTTTGGCGTTCAGAGCGACGGTTCAGAGAGACTGGTTTAGAGCGACTGGTTCGAGGTTTGGCGTTCAGAGCGACGGTTCAGAGAGACTGGTTTAGAGCGACTGGTTCAGAGCGCACACTGGACGCTCTGGATGAGGGGTTGATCCGAGCTTTCGGACCTCACAACTGCAGTCAAGAAAGTTAACTGGCTAAAGTTAGCTAGCTTGCTAAGCTACTTCCAGACACAATTGAGAGAAACCTTCACTCTGACCATTTTACACGCCCTAGCAGAGCTGGGTAGCCTGTTTTCATGTCATCCAGAACGTTGCCGATAGCCACACGGTTCTATTTAACAGGTGTTGTGAATTCATTAGTTATTATGCACACTCGAAGTTCTGTGAAATTTAATTTACCAACGCATCCTAAAATGTAGCAAGCTAGGTAATGGATAACCAGGTGCAGTTAATTGACTTTTGACATTTCTTGATTTCAGAACCACATTTGTAGATCATGGACAACTGGGATGAGGTAAATTACTCTAAACCGGTCATTTGAGCTGTTATGCTTTACATATTAGTGGAGTCATTTGTGAACCAAAGCTTACATTTCACACCAAGTAGTGACAATATATGTGTAATATTGGCTTAAATCAGCATATGTGAATGCAACATTCATTTTTTTTTACATTTTTTATTTTTATTTTACTTTGCAGGTTACCACAAGTAATGGTAGGTTCATGTAATTTGTATGTGGACTAACTGGATTCCCTTGGCAAAATGGACATGTTTTCTGTAATAGCCAAATCAAATTTGATGTCACATACACATGGTTAGCAGATGTTAATGCAAGTGTAGCGAAATGCTTGTGCTTCTAGTTCCGACAATGCAGTACTAACCAACAAGTAATCTAACTAACAATTCCAAAACTACCGTCTTATACACAGTGTAAGGGGATAAAGATATATGAATGAGTGATGGTACAGAGCAGCATAGGCAAGATACAGTAAATGGTATCGAGTACAGTATATACATATGAGATGAGTATGTAAACAAAGTGGCATAGTAAAAGTGGCTAGTGATACATGTATTACATAAGGATGCAGTCGATGATATAGAGTACAGTATATACGTATGCATATGAGATGAATAATGTAGGGTATGTAACATATTAGGTAGCATTGTTTAAAGTGGCTAGTGATATATTGATTTTTCACGGGTGTTGGGAAAGCCTTTAAACAAAATAATCACAGGATGTAACAAACGATTAATGGCTGAGCTTGAATGTGTTTTTGTAGAAAGTGGAATGAGCTCGTGGACCAGTGGTGGCCAAAGTTCCAGTTTTGGGAGACCGACTGGTAGGATTGTGCCTTTTATATCCATTAGGTAACTTACACGAATTGAAACAATGTTAAGATTTGTGATCTCTTTAGATAAAGTCAGCTCCTGGAACAGTGGAGGTGGTGGCTTTGGTGGCGGCAGAGGCAAGTTATTTAAAATAAATGGTTCTTATCACTGGTCTGAGTTATTACTCTACTGACTTGAAATTCTTGCAATTTTTACTTACAGGCCGAGGGTCCAGGGGAGGTGGTGGAGACTTCAAGAGTTTCTCTTCAGGTGCATAGTCTCAGAATTATTTTAAATACTTGATATTTGATGTAATTATTGCTGTGTAAAATTGAGTATTTACTCAAGATGTATGCCTAAGGCATCTTGGAAATAATTATAATAATTGCCCTTTGTCAACAGGAGCTGGTGAGAATGGGAATGAAGGTAAGTGACTGACTTGTTAACTTATATTGCAGCTCAAGACTGCAGTTGAGCAAATTGTCACACTGTGATCAATTCATGGGGATGGTACTAAAATAGAATAGAGGCATAATACTGTTCAAGGTATTTGATACGTTTCAGAGTTCCAAAATGTATTATGCTGGTGCCGCTGGCATTTTGAGGGTCTTCAAATGTCTTCGGCATGACTTTTTATTAAATCATACTTCGAATTGTATCAACTTTGCTGTTCTTTGAATTGGATCTGTTCTGTACCGATAAAGACAGCTCCTGGAACAGTGATGGAGGCTTCAGGGGAAGAGGCAGAGGTGAGACTTGTGGTTCCTTCTGAAATAAACAAATTAGAAAAAATATTTTCTGGACAATTAACTTTCTGGAACGATGGGTAATTGCATGACTCTTAATTGTGATTTTTGTCTCCCTAAATGCTTCAAATTGTTGTCTCAACAGGGGGCGGCAGAGGATCAAGGGGAGGAGGCATCCGAAATGGTAAGAGCTATTCTTATCCTCTAGTTCTCATGCCCCACATTGTAATTTTTCTTGATGAGCAGAGTCTTAATAAACATTATGCCCCTGATTTTGAAGTGTTTCTTGAATATTGTCTTATCCGTCTAGCTGTTGGATGTAATGTTTTACACGTGGGTTTTGTGAAATCTACTTTTTGACAGGGGATGATGGCAATGATGGCGGTATGTTGGTTTTCATATTCTCTAAATGCAAGAAAATGTAGTTATTCTAGATGGTTGGCTCAGTTTGAACGCTCTCGTTGTCCTCCCAAGTGTTTCTGCATGTCTTTTTGCATTCAAATAAATTGAACATGCTCTTGTCCGATATTAGTGATTAAAAAGGTCAGGTAGATTATCAGTTAAGAGCGTTGGGCCAATTAAAGGTTGCTGGTTCAAATTCCAGAGCCGACCATGTAAAAAAAATATATATGTACCCTTGAGCAAGGCACTTAAACCTAATTGCTCTGAATACGTGTCTGCTAAAATATGTAATGTTAACATTTTTGTGGATGGTGGTCTAGACTAATTTCTAGTTCTCATTATTGAAATGGTGGTACGCTAATGAAATGTATCATGCTGTTTTTTATGGCTCTTTCTTGCTCAAATCCTTCACTTTTCAGGGTTTGGAGGTAGCCAGGGAGGCAGAGGTGTCAGGGGAGGCTTCCGGTCAGGTAAATCAGCACCTCACTTACGGAAATTCTAAAATATTCCTTAAAATATATGATTTGAAATCTATCCTCAGTCTTTTACCAGTGAGTATCATTCAAAGATTCCTAGTTGATGGCAATGCAAACATATTTTCAGACCTGCCAACCTGTGTGCATTTTGCGTACCATGCATGCAATTTGAGGTGCAAGTATGCTGGTGTGAGAAACAGCCATATAATGGGCTTCTAGTTGGTACATTGTAGGATTTTGACCACAATTTAATTTAGTTCAAACAAGATTTATTTGTTGGCTGCATTGTTTGATATTATTGTAGACTCGGTTTCAGGAAATGGCAGCTGCGGGGGGCTGCTTCAACTTCCTGAGAAAAAAGATTACTCTGGGATTCCCCTCCTACCCAACCTTATCCCTTGTTTGTACATTTAAACTTGTTTCTAGTTAACTTGGCTGCTCTTCAGTACCTAACTGTATTACCTACCATTCCTTCTGAGGCAGCCTTTTACCAACATTAGGCAAAAAGTGTATTTGCCTATGATTTGAGCAGTGTGGGGGTGTTGCTGACATGGCACTCGAAAAATATTCATGGTTTAAATCAGTTGAAATGCTTGAGGCAAAGTTGTTGCTAACTATGGTTTGTTTCAGGTGGTGGTGATGGAGGAGGATTTGGCGGAGGAGGTAATTTTAGGGCCCTATACATTTATTTTCCCCAAATTCTGTTTTCTCAGTTTTCCTCTTCAGGTTTTCTCACTCAATCACTTTTAATATAAAAACTACTACATTTGATCTAAGTCCATAATGCCTAAACCACTTCAGGATGTCTAGGACAAATTTGATTATTTTGGGGTATAATTACCCTTCAATTCCAGTGTGCACCGAGCAAGAGGCACTGTTTTTGTAATGCACATATGGAGTTTGCAAAATAAAAACTCACTGGCTTGATTAAAATCATATGCCAGGTAAGCATAGGCTACTTTGTAGTTAAGAAAGCCTTTCCATCTACCAGAAGACTTCATTAGCATCAATACAAATGACTAATTAATAATAATTTGTTAGCATCATCGCTAACGGCTACACGGTGATAGATGTGTGCACCGCACAGAGGGGGAATTCTTGTTGCTTCTTCAGAAAGTTGCAGGAAATGCAAATCACTGACTCATTCTGTTCATTTCCTCTAACTTTAGCAAACACATTTTATACTGAACAAAAATATTATGTTAACATAACAATTTCAATGATTTTACAGAGTTAGTTCTTAAGGAAATTAATTTGGGCCTAGCCTATGGATTTCGCATAGGGCATCGGCCCACCCACTTGGGACCCAGAACAAGCCACTGGGGCGCCAGGTCCAGCAATCAGAAATAGTTTGTCCACCTAAGGGCTTCATTACAGAAAAAAATGTCATCACAGTCCGCATGGTGATGTGCAGGTCCTGGGCTGACATGGTTACACTTGGTCTGCAGTTGTGAGGCTGGTTGGACGTACTGCCATATTCTCTAAAATGATGGAGATGGCATATGGTGGAGAAATGAACATTTCATTATTTGTCAACAGTTCTTGTGGCCAATTGCACACTCCCTCAACTTGAGACATCTGTGGCATTCTGTTGTGACAACACATTTTAGTGGCTTTTTATTGTCCCTAGCACAATATGCACCTGTGTAATGATTATGCTGTTTAATCAGCCGGTTGATCATCCATCTGACAGGTGTGGCATATTTTGGCAGAGGGAGAAATGCTCGCAACGGGATGTAAACCAGTTTGTGCATAATTTTAGAGAAATGATTTTGTGCATGTGGAACATTTCTGAATTTATTTTCAGCTCATGAAACATGGGGCCAACACATTACATGTTGTGTTTATTTTTGTGCGGTATAGTTAATTACATTAAGTTCATTACTTTGTTTCATATTTTTGCGTTCTGTTTTGTTCTGGATTCTGTTATTCCATCAGTGTAATTTTTGCGTTGATTTTTATAGAGCCATAGTAATTGGCCTTGCATTTACGAGATTGAGTCACAGCAAGCCTTATTGTGAAACTTCCCATGTCTTATCATTCCAGGTTATCGTGGACGAGATGAAGAAGTTTTCTCTAAAGGTTCCATGTTTTCATTTGTTACTAATTCATTTCCTTGACTTGATGTTGAATATTTTTACATTTGATAATGTCTTATGTGAGATTTTCATCTATTTAGGCTCAACCATGGATGGGGATGGTGGTGGAGATGGTGGCAATCCAGGTTTGTATGTTATACAAGTGTTTTGTTTGACTATGTATACCAGGGATCATCAACTAGGTTCAGCTGGGGGGGCAATAAATCCAGGCCTGGCCCCCAGTTGGGGAACCCTGATGTATCCCTTACAACACTAAACAATACTTAAAGGGAACCATTGCATAGTGTTTTTGTTCCCTGTAACTTATTCATGTAATTAAACATCCTATGAGTGGTGCTACAACTACTTGGGTTTCGTTTCAACATTGACGACAAGAAGGCTGCTGCTTTTCTCTTAACAACATTCAGTTGTAGAAAGTTGCATCCGAGATGTTCTTTCAGTGGATTCTATAATTAAATACTTCAGAAGGTTATCACGTTCTCATAACCTCACTCTACCACCAGGTCCCCCAAAGGTGACCTATGTGCCCGAAGCCCTCTGTGAGAAGGAGTCGTCTATTTTTGCTCATTATGAGTCGGGCATCAACTTTGATAAGTACGATGACATCTTGGTCGATGTCAGCGGCAGCAATCCGCCAAAGGCTATCATGGTGAGTGCCTTACTGGTGGCTGTGTTCTTAGTGTTAATGGGTTATTTTATTAATCTCCTTACCTTCACAACTGAATGGACTTCCACAATATTGGTTGCTTTGTTGGAAAGAACAAGGAAAAGGTTAAGATGTTGGGATGGCCCCAGAGTTGCACTTGCAACATAAATGCTGGATTTTTAAATAAATAAACAGATGGATTGTTGTGTACTTGTTGTATTGGTAAATGGCAACGTTGCTGTGATTTTGAGACTGACTAACCTATTATCCTCAGAGTTTTGAAGAGGCTGCCCTGTGTGAATCTCTGAACAGGAACGTCAGTAAGTCTGGCTATAAGAAGCCCACCCCAGTACAGAAGCATGGCATTCCCATCATCGCTGCTGGCCGGGACCTCATGGCCTGTGCCCAGACTGGATCTGGGAAAACGGTAAGTTGCCCCTGTAGAACTGAAATTCCCTATTTAGCAAGCGGTCTTAAGTGCCTTTTTCTTGTAGTTCAAATACTCACATGTGAAATGGAGCTCTGGTTGTATGCCCTCTCCGTCACCCAGGTTAACCTATTCTGGTATAAATCTACAGCGCTTGTGTTGGTCGCCATGTGTAAGCCAGACCTGCTAACATGCACGCATTTTGTGTACCAACTACTCAGTTCTCTGTCCATGTACGAGATCAGAGTTAAAATTACGCAGAAGTTAATAGGGCCTGAATTAAAAAATAAATAATAATAAACAAATCTACTGAGTATATCTAACATCCTGACTCGAGCTGCAACAGACATGTACAGAGTTTGTCAACGGACAAGGAGATAAATACATCATTATTTGACGTAGCTGCATCGTGTCTGCCCCTCCTGTTTGTTGTGATGCTGAGTTTGCCGACTGTCAGCTGTCTGTAAAAACATGAACAAACCCCTTTTTCGACTATGTTGTGGGAAAGTAAACACTAATTGTTTCAAGCCAACATAAGATGGACTTTCAGTGGGCTCTAAAGTGTCAGCAGTTCACTCGCATTTGCTAGTGAAAGAAATAAAATGCACAAATGCGATCAGTGATTTTTTTTTTTTGTGAATGTGATATTCATTTAATTCTGTGTCCCATTAGTTTTATTTTCCACTTAATGTTACGAGGGTCACGCAACCTGAGACTAATTATGATCCATGTCACAAAAAGCATGACCAAAGTATAATTAAATATAAACGTTTTGACATTAACTTCTCTGGGATATGTGGGATGGTAGCGTCCCACCTCGACAACAGCCAGTGAAATTGCAGGGCACCAAATTCAAAACAGAAATCCCATAATTAAAATTCCTCAAACAACTGTTTTACACCATTTTAAAGAAACTTCTTGTAAATCCAGCCACAGTGTACGATTTCAAATAGGCTTTACGGCGAAAGCACATCAAACGATTGTTAGGTCAGCACCTAGTCACAGAAAACCATACAGCCATTTTCCAGCCAAGGAGAGGGTTCACAATCAGAAATAGGTATTAAATTAATCACTAACTGTTGATATTCATCAGATGGCACTCACAGGACTTCATGTTACACAATAAATGTGTTTTGTTCGATAAAGTTAATCTATGTCCAAAAACCTCATGAAATTGGTGTGTTATGATCAGAAATGCGTTGTCTCAAACAAACATCTGGTGAAAGTGCGGAGAGCCACAAATTACAGAAATACTCATAATAAACATTGATAAAAGATACAAGTGTTAAACATGGATATAATAGACACTTCTTAATGCAACCGCTGTCAGATTTCAAAATGGCTTTACGGCGAAAACACACCGTGCGATTGTTTGGTCAGCGCTAGTCACAAACATCCAGCCAGTTTCCAAGGAGAGGTGTCAGAAATAGCGTTATAAATATTCACTTACCTTTGATCTTGATCTGAATGCACTCCCAGGAATCCCAGTTCTACAATAAATGTACGTTTTATTCGTTTAAGTCCATTTATGTCCTAATACCTCCTTTTTGTTTGCGTTTTTAGCCCAGTAATCCAAATGCATAAATCGCAATCACTTGTTCAGACAATGTCAAAAGTTCTATTACAGTTTGTAGAAACATGTCAAACTATGTATAGAATCAATCTTTAAGATGTTATTAACATAAATCTTCAATGTTCCAACCGGAGAATTCCTTTGTCTTTAGAAATGCAATGGAACGCAGCTACCTCTCACGGGAGCGCGCATAATCAGCTCATGGCACTCTGCAAGACACCTGGTTGAAATGGGGCTCTTTCTCTCCCCTACACAGTTGAAGTATGACCCCTTAGACACCTTATATTTGATAGGCAATGACTTGAAAAACTACAAACCTCAGATTTCCCACTTCCTGGTTGGATGTTTTTTCCTCCGGTTTTTGCCTGCCATGAGTTCCGTTATACTCAGACATTATTCAAACAGATTTAGAAACTTCAGAGTTTTATATCCAAATCTACTAATTATATGCATATTCTAGCTTTTGGGCCTGAGTAGCAGGTAGTTTACTCTGGGCACCTTTCTATCCAAGCTACTCTCAATACTGCCCCCAGTCCCAAATAAGTTAAATGGAGTCGGGAGTTTAGAAGACTGCGCGATGAAGAATGAATGTCTGTTATTAGCAATAGAGGCAATGCTTCTAAAAATGCCTTTACATTAGATTTGCGAGTTGATTCTCCAATTTGCTGTGTGTGTCTGGTACTCTAAAAAGTTGGACAGGGTTGGCAGGTCTGGTAAGCCTGTGGGTAGACTAAGTATCTTAACGTTTGTTGTCGTCCCCCAGGCTGCATTCCTACTGCCCATACTGCAGCAGCTGATGGTGGACGGCGTGGCAGCTAGTCAGTTCAGCGAGATCCAGGAGCCAGAGGTTATTATAGTGGCCCCAACCAGGGAGCTGATCAACCAGATCTACATGGAAGCCAGGAAGTTTGCCCATGGGTATGAAGTTATGTTCACTGCATATTCGAAAGGCAGTATGTTCAACCCCTTTCACCCCACCTGCACTTTTCAATAGTAATGGTGGAAATGGCGCTAGATGCAATTAACTTTTGCCATAATAAGAACAAATTATAAGGTAAATTGTTAGGGGGGGATTTCCAATGGACACTGATTCTGGATACTTTTCCCCCACTGTCTTTTGTAGAACTTGTGTGCGTCCAGTGGTGGTTTACGGTGGCATAAGCACCGGTTACACCATTCGCGAGATACTGAAGGGCTGCAATGTGCTCTGTGGGACTCCAGGAAGACTGATGGACATTATTGGAAGAGGAAAGGTAATCGGTGCTTCAATAACAAAACACTTTTTTAATCAAACCTTGTTGGCAGCCGGGTGAAGCCATCTGTGAACATAGTCCTTTTTAGCAAATGGATATACGGCCTCTTCTGTCTACTTCCCCAGATTGGCTTGAGCAAGCTGCGTTACCTGGTGCTGGATGAGGCTGACAGGATGCTGGACATGGGCTTTGAGCCTGCGATGCGCAAGCTGGTGGGGTCCCCAGGCATGCCAGCTAAAGAGCACCGCCAGACCCTTATGTTCAGCGCTACCTACCCCGAGGACATCCAAAAGTCTGTCTCCCACACTCCGCCACAGATAACTGAGATAAACAATGATTTTTAAAATGACTGTTTAAATATTTGTGCAGCTAATGTAAAGGATAATGCAGTAGAAACCAGTCATTGCATGATTTCTAAATGGTAGTTGTGTGTTTTTAAATGAAATGGGTGGGCCCCTGATGCCTTGTTGTCCTGTGGTGTTAAGACTGGCTGCTGACTTCCTGAAGAAGGACTATCTGTTCCTTGCTGTGGGTGTGGTGGGTGGAGCCTGCAGTGATGTGGAGCAGGTCGTGGTTCAGGTGACCAAGTTCTCCAAAAGAGACCAACTACTGGAGGTCCTGAAGACTACAGGTACCCATCAGCACCTCATTGTATGACTGTCGGGCACCTCTCATGCAAACGCTTCAACCACTTTCCAGTACATCAAATTGCCTTTTCATGTTGACGGGCATATTCTGCCTTCGCAGGGTCTGAACGCACAATGGTCTTTGTGGAAACCAAGAGGCAGGCTGACTTTATAGCAACGTTCCTGTGTCAGGAGAAGGTTAATACTACTAGTATTCACGGGTAAGGGACTGTCTTCAAGTGATTTACCCCATAGTCATTGCTAGTTGGGCCCCAGATTACCTTATGTCTTGTTAGTCTTTGTCCAGTTGTATGATGTGTTATTGTGTTATCAGTGACCGTGAGCAGAGGGAGCGTGAACAGGCGCTCGGCGACTTCCGCTCAGGAAGGTGTCCTGTCCTGGTGGCCACCTCTGTTGCTGCCCGCGGACTGGACATCAAGGATGTCCAACACATAGTCAACTTTGACCTCCCCAACAACATTGATGAGTACGTCCACCGCATCGGGAGAACAGGTCGCTGTGGGAACACCGGGAGAGCTGTGTGTTTCTTTGACCCGGAGGCTGACAGCAACCTGGCACGCTCCCTGGTCAAAGTCCTGTCTGGGGTAAGTGATTTCACACTCTCTGGTCAAAAGCAACCTTTAAAGATGGATCAGCGCCACTGTCCGTCCCAACACCTTTGTTATTGTTTTGTGGATGAAAGTGTTTTCGATAAAATGAAGTATATATTCTGCTGTTCTAGTGTGCGTGCAATGTCTGAGAGGGGATAATGTTTGCATTTTACTTTGTTGTAAAATCCTAAACGGACGGGAAGTTTCACCGTTAAGGATTCCAGCTCTAAGGCCTGCTAGCAAGTAAGTCAAAGCTAACTTTGAACTAAAATAAAAATGTATTCTCACTGCAATTACTTTTCACAGGCCCAGCAGGAGGTGCCCAAATGGCTGGAGGAAGCTGCCTTCAGTGCTCATGGCACCACAGGGTTCAACCCAGGTGGCAGAACCTTTGCCTCTACTGATAGCAGGAAGGTATGGATCTGGAATAGGTTGAGTGCTGTGATTTTCCATTGAACACGTTTAGTGTTCTCATTGACACATGGTTCATCTCTTGACCACAGGGTGGCTCTTTCCAGAGAGATGGGGCAAGTCATCTAGCTGCTGCCCTGAGCAGTGGCGCAGACGACGACGAATGGGAGTGATGATGCACATCTACATTTCTTTTAGTTTTTGTTTTCAAGTCATGTTTTGGTTCGATTTAACTTTTCTTTTAGTGTTATTTTATTTAAAGAAAATAATTTTGCACTGCTTGATATTTCTGGAAATGTGCGTGGTCCTGGATATGGGAAAACCCATTAATGTCAACCACTGGTTAAAATCTGTGTGCTTGAGGTGAAACTTCACAAATGAATGTTCTAGCTATTATTAGTGCTACTGGTTCTTGTGGTTTGAATTGTGACGCATCACTTGAACTTATTATTTTCCCTTTTCACCCAAATGTTTTACCTCGTTGAAAATGTGCCATTTACACCCTAGTGTGTTTTGAACTGAACTATTGAGTAACGCGTGTCTGTCCCCAAATAATACCTGTAAAGCGTTGTATTTCTGTAAGGATTCTGCGTTTAGACCTAACTGTGGTTCTGTTAACCAGTCTGAGTTGACCCAAGTTTTGGATCGCTTGTTGTAACTGAGGTACAAGAGTGCTTATGTTGTATAAAATATTCATGGCATTTTGTGCCAGGCAAAATTAGTCAATACATTTGATTTACATGATTAATTCATGCAGACATTTGAAATATGGATAAAGTCCCATTTTATTCAAAATAAAGAATGTCTTGGATAATTTGTCTGGCATGTTTATTTTGTTTCTGCTATTGGCGATTAAATCTTTACGTTATGTTTCACTTGTAAAATCTAGCTGAGCGCTCAAATTCGGTCCCCAGGCATATTCATCCTGTTTCCTCATTTCCTGTTAAACTTGCCATTGTGCAATGGCCAACACACCCACCCTGTTCTTGGTCGTCGTGCCTTAAATTCACAACCCCTAACTTCCCACAGGACATTTGAGTATGATAAATGTTTATAATGGAGTACCGAATTTAACGTTTCAAACTTAACCAGTAGCCGCGGTTTAAAACAATTTGGCCACTCGGAAATCTGACTTCGGTGATTTTAAACAACTGAACTCAGAAAACGCACTCTGAATGGAAAATAAATCGGTTTGAAGTCAACCAACTGACCTTTTGCTAGATGAGACGTCATGATGTTTCCTAGTTGTAGGTGCGGCATTAATAACCGTTTGTGCTATTAAACCCGTTGCTTATAAATACGACTTACTTTAGCTATAGTGATATTGTTTCGCCACTTACTGGAGAGGGAATTTTATTACTTGAAAGACATGACATGCCATTATCTGCCAAGGGTCTGAGAAGGATGGCAACTCCGCTAGTCCTGTCAATCTTCCTTATGCTCCCAGCAATTTCTGAAGGTGAGTTCCTATGTGATAGTAATGTATTAAAGAGACAATCTGATTGGAACTTCCATTTTTTTTTTCGTTGATATACCCATTGATTATTGAAAATATCAATATCACAGATCTCCAGCCCCATCCCTCAGCTGTTTACCAGAATAGAAGCGAAATTACCACTGTTTGAAATGCATATTGAGTGGTTAGAAGTTGGGGAGTTGGCGGTCATCGCTCATTCTCTATGTACTTTTCTGTGCTGAATGTTGGTCTTAGTGCAGGCTTTTTCTCCGCACTGTCATCTCTCAAGTTCTTTGCCATGGTTTGTTTATTACAAAGTTTCACATTTTGTTATCAACAGGACAATATGGACATAGATGTGAAGTTATCCCAAAAGACCCATACATTGAATTTGGCTCCAATATTAAAATTAAATTCAAGAACACATGCAACAAGACAATCTCAGACAGCCACGGCAAAATCTATTGGACGATCAACAACAAGAGCATAGATGAAAGCCTCTATGAAACCAACACCTCCTTTGCTGCGGTGACCATCTACAACCTATCCCTTCCAAAAGCAATAGTACAATGTCACAGCCATTTAACTCAGCAAGTCTTGGGTGGTACCATCATACAAACATACTGTACGTACCTACTTACATTGTTGGTGTGCGTTACTTTCAATACGTTAACGTTATCATGGCATCTGGGGAATGAATTTTACGAGAGAATAAATCATGTCCTTTAATTTTTTCAACAGGGAAACCCAGAAACATATCGTGTGTCACGTATATCTCACAACAAGATTTTACATGTCGCTGGGAGCACAAGATCAAACCCACATCGAAAATAACATATACCGTTTATAGGAAATGGTGAGTTCTGACTCGAAACCTAGCTTCCTCTTTGTATAGCAACGTAGACTGCAAGATTCCCTTGTCATATGGAATAATGCACAAAAGGAGTGCGCTATGTAGGGGTTAAGGTGCCATTTGGGACGTAAAAAACGAGAGCCCTGTAGCTGAGATGCAATAATTTAATAACCAACGTATCGACAGACAAGCTGTCTTCGTCAGGGTATGTAACCATATGTCTTCCTTTTGGGACGTAACCAACGTTTCTGTTTTGTCTCTTTTTGTGTAGGAAAAATAGCACAGATGCATGGAAGAGTGATCATTGTAGTTCTGGAAGCATGTCATGCACTTTTAATAAGAGCCTGCCGATGCTTTCAAAGCTACATTACATCACTGTGCGAGCTGAAAGCACAGTTTGGGAGACAATCTCGGACACACTGGAATTGGATCCTTGGGATACAGGTATGTAGTCAGAATGCACAGCTTTGACTCTCTGGAGCAGAGCATGTTTTATATACAGTACCAGTCTAAAGTTTGGACACACCTACTTATTCAAGGGTTTTTCTTATTTTTTTAACTATTGCAGAAACTATTTAAACTACATTGCAGAATAATAGTGAATAAATAAACTATGAAATAACACATGGAATCATGTAGTAAACCAAAAAGTGTTAAATAAATCAAAATATATTTTAAATTATTCAAAGAAGCCACCCTTTGCCTTGATAACAGCTTTGCATACTCTTAGCATTCTCTTAACCAGCTTCACCTGGAATGCTTTTCCAACAGTCTTGAAGGAGTTCCCACAAATGCTGAGCAGTTGCTGCTTTTCCTTCAATCTGCGGTCCAACTCATCATACCAATGGGTTGTGGAGGCCAGGTCATCTGATGCAGCACTCATCACTCTCCTTCTTGGTCAAATAGCCCTTACACAGCCTGGAGATAGTCCCACTAAGCGCAAACCAGATGGGATGGCGTATTGCTGCAGAATGCTGTAGTAGCCATGCTGGTTAAGTGTGCCTTGAATTCTAAATAAATCACAGACTCTGTCACCAGCAAAGCACCATCATACCTCCTCTTCCATGCTTCATGGTGGGAACCACACATACGTAGATCACCCGTTCACCTACTCTGCATCTCACAAACAAACGGAGGTTTGGACCAAAAATCTCAAAGTTGGACTCATCAGCCCAAAGGACAGATTTCCACCGCTCTAATGTCGATTGCTTGTGTTTCTTGGCCCAATAAGTCTCTTCTTCTTATTGGTGTCCTTTAGTAGTGGTTTCTTTGCAGCAATTCGACCATGAAGGCCTGATTCATGGTGTCCTTTAGTAGTGGTTTCTTTGCAGCAATTCGACCATGAAGGCCTGATTCACGCTGTCGCCTCTGAACAGATGATGTTGATATGTGTCTATTACTTGAACTCTGTGAAGCATTTATTTTTGGCTGCAATTTCTGAGGCTGGTAACTCCAATGAACATATCCTCTGTAGCAGAGGTAACCCTGGGTTTTCCTTTCCTGTGGCGGTCCTCATGAGAGCCAGTTTCATCATATCGCTTGACGGTTTTTATGACTGCACTTGCAGAAACTTTCAAAGTTCTTGAAACTTTCCAGATTGACTGACCTTCATGTCTTAAAGTAATGATGGATTGTTGTTTCTCTTTGCTTATTTGAGCGGTTGTTATCATAATATGGACTTGGTCTATTACCAAATAGGGCTATTTTCTGTATATCTTGGCTTCAACGCGTTAAGAAGGAAAGAAATTCCACAACTTAACTTTTAAAAGGCACACCTGTTCATTGAAATGCATTTAAGGTGACTACCTCATGAAGCTGGTTGAGAGAATGCCAAGAGTGTGCAAAGCTGTCATCAAGGCAAAGGGTGGCTACTTTGAAGAATCTAAAATCTATTTTGATTTGTTGGATACTTTTTTTGGTTACTACATGATTCCATATGTGTTATTTCATAGTTTTGATGTCTTCACTATTGTTCTACAATGTAGAAAATAGTACAAATATGGAATGACTGGGTGTGTCCAAACGTTTGACTGGCACTGTAAGTTAGTTGTGTGTGTATACACCATTCAAAGCAAATTAAATGACCAGTCATACCAGTGGACAATTGGATTGTTGTCCATCGTAAAGCTCAATATCCTTACACCAGTATTTATTGTTTATCTATTGTATTGTTTGTGTAATTGAGGTCTGACTTTAATCATCCAACCTGACATTACTCACCTAACCTGACATGACTCACCCAACCTGACATGACTCACCCGACCTGACATGACTCACCCGACCTGACATGACTCACCCGACCTGACATGACTCACCCGACCTGACATTACTCACCCGACCTGACATTACTCACCCGACCTGACATTACTGACCTAACCTGACATTACTCACCCAACCTGACATTACTCACCCAACCTGACATTACTCACCCAACCTGACATGCCTGACATTACTCACCCAACCTGACATTACTCACCCAACCTGACATTACTCGCCTAACCTGACATTACTCACCCTGTTTTTCAAGTGAAAATTGACCCTCCAAAGAATGTGCGGGTGGTTCCTCTCCCTGCTCATCTAAGGGTTGAATGGGAAAGACCAGGAGGCACAGGCTTTCTTTACCAGGTCATACACTGTCAAGTCAAATATGCCAAGGTACACTGCTCATTTATTCAATGTTACGTTGTCTGTGATTTGTTTGTTGCTTAGTGCAATGTGCTATTTTCCCGGGCTAGTTGGAAGTTAACATGACTGTTTTTGCCTCTCATGTCTTTGTTTCTTCTCCCTGTGTAAATGTCCAGCATGTAATGGATACATCTATGAACACAGTGGCCAAGACAGCCTCTGTCACTTCTGTTGAAGTGGAGTCATGCACCAACCATACAGTGTCTGTCCGCTGTGCTTTAGACAAGGCCCCCTGGAGTGAATGGAGCAGCCAGGTGACAGTACTGTCCTCTCTCAACGGTAAGAAAACATAAAGCCCCAGTAAATCACAATCGCTATTCAAGTTTTCAGGAGAAGTTTTGAATTTTTTATCTACCCTTTCAGAAGGCATGTTTGAGATGATAGGTATATGTCTCAGAGTACTGATCTAGGATCAGCTCCCCCTTGTCCATGTAATCTTATTAATTATGCTCTAAAAGGCTAAATGTGATCTAGGATCAGCTCTCCAACTCTGAGAGGCTTTGATGTCTCTGCCGTCTGTTTTGTTTTTCACTGTTAACATTTTGAGGTTGTTGTTGACATGAATTTGAATGCACATATTTTGCTGTGCTTGAAGAATGAGTTGTTAGACCTTGATTGAATAGCACATATGGTCTTTGTGTTTGTCATGCACCCTTATCAAACGTTATCATGTAAAAAAAAAAAAAAATTGCTGTAAGCTTCCTCACATTATAATCTGGCATGGTTTGATAGAGATAAGCAATGTGGCTGAAACAATTTCACCAACCCAGTTGTCTCATTCGATGAGAAATAATAGGAAGGATGCATTTTGAAAGTATTTTAAAAAGTGCTGTGGTCTGAGTCTAGTTGGTGGCGTAGGGTTTGTGAAATGGATTGTGGTGAGAAACTAATCACCCATCACTGTTTTCTGGAACACACCAGTCAGCCACAGTATGCTTTCAGTTTGTCTTAATATCGAATGCTACGTTTCAGTTTCAGTCTTAGTATTGAATGTTACTACACATTCTCCGACAGTACATCACAAAATTACGTGTTTATTATAACTAGGCTAAACTCTGTCTAAACTCTATTATTTCTATGTCAACAGTGAGCACAGTGCAGTTGGACCTGTGGAGGAAAATGGATGCACCAGACAACACTGGGACTAGAACAGTGCACCTGATGTGGAAGGTAGGGAGCCTATGGAAGGAAGCTTATGTATGGCACTTTACATAATCAACATTATAAACTGGGTGGTTCGAGCCCTAAATGCTGATCGGCTGACAGCTGTGGTATATTTAAGCAATAAGGCACGAGAGGGTGTGGTATATGGCCAATATTCCACGGCTAAGTGCTCTTCACAGGCACGACACAAGGCGGAGTGCTAGGACACAGCCCTTAGTCGTGGTATATTGGCTCTATATCATAAACTCCAGTGGTGCCTTATTGCTATTATAAACTGGTTACCAACATAATTAGAGCAGTAAAAATAAATGTTTTGTCATATCTGTGGTATACGGTCTGATATACCACGGTTCTCAGCCAATCAGCATTCAGGGCTCGAACCACCCAGTTTATAATAGATTGTATACCACGGATGTTCTAATTACGTTGGTAAACAGTTTCATAGCAATAAGGCATCTTTTGGGGTTTGTGGTATACGGCCAATATAGCACGACTAAGGGCTGTATCCAGGCACTCCGCGTTGCATCGTGCTTAAGAACAGTCCTTAGCCGTGTTATATTAATGATATACCACAGCCCCTCTGACCTTATTGCTTAAATAGGCATTGTTCTGGTTCAGTATTGGTTAGTCACTACCAAGGGTCTCCAGCTCTGGTCCTGGGTAGCTACAGTGTACCCGGGCTGTTGTTCCAGCCCACCACCAACACATCTGATTCTACAAATAAATATATCCTTGAAACCTTGAAGCAGGTGTGTTAGTGGTGGGTTGAAACTACAACCTCCTCACCCAGTATCTCCCCAGCACCACAGTTGGAGACCCTTGGTCTAAAGCCTTTCAAAGATGTATAACTCTACCAAAAGTTTCCTTCCTCAAAACTAGGGTTGCAAAACTACCGCCAATTTACAAAAAGTTTACGATTTTTTGTTATTGTAATTTTGGTAATTAACAGATCATCTGTGGTAATCTAGGTATGGTACCTTTGGTAATTTATACTTTAAATTATGTATTCATCTATAGTATACATTTTTTATATCTTGTGCATTGATTTCTAGTGGATAGACCATATGGTTCTAGAGGAAATAGCCTAATTAATGAAAAACGCATCTCATCAACATTAGCATTATTTTCAATTAACTCTGCAACTCTTCCAAATGGACTTTTTACATAATTGTCACCAGTTTGACACCAAAACATTTACAACAAAGACATACTACTTTTGTATTTTATTTATTTAACCTTTATTTAACTAGGTAAGTTTAATTAAGAACAAATTCATATTTACAATAAACAGTGTAAATAGTATAAACAAAGGATATCTTATGTTGAAACCCTCATATTTGGGCTCCCAAGTGGTGCAGTGGTCTAAGGCATCTCAGTGCAAGAGGTGTCACTACAGTCCCTGGTTCGAATCTAGGCTGAATCATAATTGGCCAAGTGTCGTCCGGGTTTGGCCGGAATTTGTTCTTAACTGACTTGCCTGGTTAAATGTAAGGGAAATGTAAAAATTAAACACCAATGGTATTCACCAAAGTGCCAGAGGTCATTACAGACAGCTGTGATAATCTGAAGTACCCAAAAAGGCCACTAGATATTGTGTGATAAATTCCTTGAGAAACAGGAAAAAGATGCAATCAGATGCAAATGTATTTTAAAGCTGAGCTTTCAGTCAACCTGATGAAGGTCAACTTGACTGGAAGCTCAGCTACAATTAAATACATTTGCATCTGACAGGAAGTGTGCAGAGACTTTTTCCTGTTTCTCAAGTTTTGCCTCCAGCACATTCACTAATCAGCTGTGGGTCTGCGGTAGATTCTGCCTATTATCTACATGTGATAAATTCCATCAAATACTTTAACTTTACCAAAAGCCTAGTAGCTTACTGATTAACTTCAAAAGGTACCAGTAATACCCCCCCCCCCCCCCACACACACACACTTTGTAACCCTACTAAGAAATATGAGTAAATCTCAAACCTTACTAAAAATATTCATTTTTTTTCTAAATGGGGATGATTCTGACTGGGTGTGACGTATTTTCTAACTTCCTCTTTTCTACTTTGTACAGAGCATCTCCCCTGCATGCAAGGCCATCGATGGATACAGGCTGACGTACATGGCTGATGAAAAGCACATGCCTGACAGACATTTGGACACCGTTGTGGATAAGGCTTCCATCACTGTGGACCAGCGGGCATACAGAGTCACTCTCGCTGCCTATCGCGGCGACACCACGTTTTCTGAACAGTCAATCTATGTACCGGCCGTGGGACAAAGTTAGTTGCTATATTTGACACATATTCAATATGATTTGCCAGTTATCCTGTTTAATATCATGTGACTCATTGCAAAGCTATTAGCTAGCAGATATGAGTCATATCTATCATGATCCATTTATACTACCAGATAGATAGGTATATCACACTATCTCACTAGTCTTTATAATACAGACACTACTGCTACACTAAACTCAATGTTTCAACAAAAGCCTCTAACAATTTTAAACTACTAAACTTCTTCTACTTTCATTAAAATACTTATGGACAGTTGAAGAAAGGCAAAGTTTTCCTGTAGAAAAAGTACCTGTCCTCGTTTGTTATTTACAGTGTTATTTAGAAGTGGTTTTAAGCCTCTGTGTACTACAGTGTCACATTCATATGAGTTTATGTGTGTCAGGTCACCCCCAGGTTAGGGGCGCCCAGGCCTCTGCCCATGACGGTGACATCCAGGTCAGCTGGGTTCCTCCTCTCTACCATGTCCATGGCTACATCATAGACTGGACCACCGATGGAGATACATACACCTGGCTACAGAGCCAAGACACTCACATCACATTGACTGGTGAGCTGGGATTCTAAAGAATGGATGGACGGGTGGGTCGATGGACGGGTGGGTCGATGGACGGGTGGGTCGATGGACGGGTGGGTCGATGGATGGGTGGGTCGATGGATGGGTGGGTTGATGGGTGGATGTATAGTTGGATCCTGATTATGTTACTTTATGTAACTTTACATTGACATTGGAGTGCTTGACATGACTCAAGGTTTGAGTTTCATTTTCTACTGTGGTCATTAGGAATTATTTTAATTGTTTTGCTGTGGTTTCTCTATGGGTTTGAATAGACTCATAGAATGTGCATTAGAGGAAGATCCATTGAGCTTGTCGTTGATGTGGTGAAAGAAAAACAGAATGCTTTTAGATGGATCAAAAATCTAGTCAATCTTTATTGGTCGAGTACACAGAATTGCAGATGTTATCGCAGTTCCAGCGAAATGCTTGTAATTCTAGCTACAATTAGGTATTACACCTATCAATATTTCTGTTTTTATATGATGAGCCATGACTAGAATACATTATACACATATAAAGTGGGTAAAACAGTATGTAAACATTATTAAATCAACTGGTAATATTGTGTGTATACATCCCAGATTAAATGAACACCACTCCCCCTGTTATCCCAGTAAATAATTGAAGGAATCTACTTTGGGATGTTTTCATTTTCTCGCTCCCTCTCATAGGCCTGCAGCCTTTTAAACTATACAACATCACAGTAACTCCACTCTACGATGACAAGACAGGACTCGAAAAGGTCATTCAGATCTGCTCAGTACAAAGAGGTACCGTTCACCTGTTCCTCTCTTTCTATTGGTCCTTTGGGGTAATGGCTATGTATCTTCATATTCTTATTTATTCAAAGGATTTAAATGTTTTAATTGTATCTGTCCCAAATAAATGGATTACTAAATCATATTTTCTTGATCGACTCAGCTCCAGGGAATATCTCCTCGGTCGATGTACACGTTCAAGACAAAAGTGCTCAGGTCAACTGGACTGCTGTGCCTCAGAGCCAATGTAGCGGTGATGTCGTCAACTACACTGTTTTCTACAAGACTGAAAAACAACCAGAGCTGAGTAAGTCTCCTGAAACATTGTTTCAACTTTGTTATAACGGCATGTCGACTGTACCGAGTGTCATTTCCTGTTGTTTTTCCTCCCCTCTCAGATGTGACAGTAAATAGCTGGAAACAGGGAGTGACTTTGGAGCCTCTCCAACCAGACACCAGATACAGTGTCCATGTTATGGCCAGAGCTGTTACTGGGGCAACCAATAGCAGCGTCATTCACTTCACAACGAGCAGATACGGTAAGGTCATGTCTGTAGGCTTCACCCACCATCTGATAGTATCTCATGGTAACACAGATTGACACTTTAAAAGTCTCTTTATGGTGCTACATATTCATTCCATGTATCCACTTTGAAGCACAGGGTTATAGTAGCAAATGTTCTAACCATAGAATTACAGTTACTAGAACGGACATTCAAGTCGATCTTCCGTGCAGGCTGGACCTGCGGCCATCTTGCGTGCACTCATTTGTACCAGTGGTTTTAATTCTGTGGTTTTCTGACATATTCTAACTAAGTATTTTGCCCCATGCATACACTACTGCTCAATTGTCCAAAAACAGTATTTGCTGTTGTGTTCCTTCATCATAACGTCTCTGTGTCTGTCCCATCAGGCAGGACCTTCATCATAATGTCCTGTGTCTTCGGTGGTTTTGGCGTCATCATCGTCCTAGTCACTGGACTCTTCTGCGCCATTCAGTATGTTCTGCCGTAGATCTCAGAACCTTTTTAAAGCTGCAGATGTTCTTCCCTGTATATGTAAATGGTTGTGTTCCAAATAGCTCCCTATTTAGTGCACTGCCCATCACTCACTTCAAGTCAATTATGTCAGACAAGTCAGATGATTGGATGTTCTATGTAACATTGGTTAACTGATCCCTAGGTGGAAACGATTTAAGGGGAAGATAGTGCCCAACCCCGGTCTCAGCTCCCTGGAATTCTGGTCTTCACAGGATTGTCATAAGGTAAACATGATAATGACATGATAATATTTTTATATTGTATCAATCAATCAAATGTATTTATAAAGCCCTTTTTACATCAGCCGATGTCACAAAGTGCTATACAGAAACACAGCCTAAAACCCCAAACACAAAACACATTCCATTTATCCCTGTCCTATAGTATAGACAATGGATACTGTATTGAACATGTCCTTCAGAAACACAGCCTAAAACCCCAAACACAAAACACATTCCATTTAGCCCTGTCCTATAGTATAGACAATGGATACTGTATTGAACATGTCCTTCAGAAACACAGCCTAAAACCCCAAACACAAAACACATTCCATTTAGCCCTGTCCTATAGTATAGACAATGGATACTGTATTGAACATGTCCTTCAGAAACACAGCCTAAAACCCCAAACACAAAACACATTCCATTTATCCCTGTCCTATAGTATAGACAATGGATACTGTATTGAACATGTCCTTCAGAAACACAGCCTAAAACCCCAAACACAAAACACATTCCATTTAGCCCTGTCCTATAGTATAGACAATGGATACTGTATTGAACATATCCTTCAGAAACACAGCCTAAAACCCCAAACACAAAACACATTCCATTTAGCCCTGTCCTATAGTATAGACAATGGATACTGTATTGAACATGTCCTTCCATTTCACTCGTCTGAAGAAAAGGGATTTGATATACATTTCATTAGTTACATTTCAACACAAATCTTTCACTTTATGACTATTACTTATGGATTAAACTGTTCATGTTCCAATTGGCTCATTCAACCCCCTTCCTCTCTCCCCTGTAACTAGTCCCCATGTTTTCAGTCAACATACCTGGTGAAATAAATAAAATGTTGGTCTTCATGTTGGCTCAATAGGCTCCATTTTCCATCGTCCCTACTGTCTTCACCATTCCTTTTTGGAAATATGTCCTTGTCACCCCACAGATCCAACCCTTTAACAACCCGTCTGAACTCGAGACCTTCTGTGAGATGATCTACCCCTGTGAGGTGAACACCATAACGGACGACATCATGGGGTCAATCTCTACAGAAGACAGGGACATACAGGACATGGGCAAAGAGACAGTCTGTGACCAGACAGAGAGATGGAGCTCTGGCTTCGGTAGCAGGACCTTCTGTGACAGCCAACCCAGAGAGGAGAGCAGTAACCTGGGCCTGGCCCCAACCCTCCTCCCTTTACTGGCTCAACAAGACGGAGAAACCAACCTGCTGGAGTCAACTACCTCTGAGGACTCATCATCAGAGCCATCAGACCTCCAGGCCTCCGAGAGCTGTCCCGTCAACCCCTACAGGCTGCAGACGCCAGGGGAATGCCCTGTGAGGTTGGGGCTGGGGGGAGGCGAGGCGACGTCGGGCACCACAGAGGAGAGTAGGAGCCTGTTGGACACACAGCAGCATAGCAGCATAGCTCCTCTCACTGCGTACGTCACTCTGGACATGTTTGAACACAGGGTGAGGGAAAGTAAATGGACATGAACACACTCCTGAATCCAGTGGACTTCTCAGTCTTTCCTAGAACATTTTATTCATTCAGTTTTAATGTCTCATATAGGCTATTGTGTTTTTGTGTTAGTGGTACTTTGAAATATCCATTTTGTAATTATACTTGAGTGACAATTTGTACAGTATGTGTATTTGTAGATTGTAAAGGTGGATAGATATCAGTTCTTTGAATATCAATCTATACTGTTGTATGTGGTAGACTATATCTCATCAAATGTTTTAGTTTCTTGTCGTTGAGAAGGACTGCTGTTGGTACAATATAAGCGCTTCCCCTTCCCGTCCATTACCAGTATGCCGTTTTGTTTGGGGCGAGGGGTGTTGCAGCACCACTTCCTAAAAACAGAAAGCAAGTGTGCCAAGATGGAAATACTTCAGTAACAGGGTGAATGTCTCCGAGTTACTGGCTGGGTGGTAGCCTAGCGGTTAAGAAGTTGGGCAAGTAACCAAAAGTGTACTGATTCAAATCCCAGAGCCGACTAGGTAAAATCTGTGGATGTGCCCTTGAGCAAGGCACTTAACCCTAATTGCTCCTGTAAGTTGTTCTGGATAAGAGCGTCTGTTAAATGACTCAAAAGTAGAATGTAAATGTTTGCGTCCCAAATGACACTCTATTCCATATAAAATACATTACTTTTGACTAGGGCTCGTAGGTCTCAGGTCAGAAGTAGTGCTCTATATAATTATTAGGGTGCAATTTGGGACACACGCAGTGACTAGAGAGACATTGAAGCCCATCCTTGATTTGACCCTGTACTGCTCTTTAAAATAATATCATTCACTGGGTCATGGGAAAGAAAAAACAAAATCACTCCAAGTCTATGATCTGCCCGATGACATTTGATTGAATAATAACTTATTTTTTAAAATAATGTTAGGAATGGGAGCCAAGCAAAATCATATGTTTAGTCTCTGACGGAGTAATATATTCTGTTCTATTAATGTTGAATGTCTCACTGAATGTAAAGCATTCTTCACTTTGTAAAATGATGCAGACAGAAGAGGGAGGCATTTAATTTGTTTTTCATATCAATTATACATGCACTTTTCAGTATACACTGAGTGTACAAAACATTAGGAACACCTTTCTAATATTGAGTTGCACCCCCTTTTGCCCTCAGAACAGCCTCAGTTCCACAGGGATGCTGGCCCATGTTGACTCCAGTGCTTCCCACAGTTGTCAAGTTGGCTGGATGTCCTTTGGGTGGTGGACCATTCTTGATACACATGTTGAGTGTGAAAAACCCAGAACCGTTGCAGTTCCTGAGACAAACCAGTGTGCCTGGCACCTACTACCATACCCTGTTCAAAAGCACTTAACTCTTTTGTCTTGCCCATTCACCCTCTGAATGGAACACATACACAATCCATGTCTCTATTGTCCCATGGCTTAAAAATCCTTCTTTAACCTGTCTCCTCCCCTTCATTTACACTGATTGAAGTGGGTTTAACAGGTAACATCAATAAGGGATCATAGCTTTCACCTCATCAGTCTATGTCATGGAAAGAACAGGTGTTCCTAATATTTTGTCCTCTGTGTACAGGGCTCTAGTCAGAAGTAGTGCATTATATAAGGATTAGGGTGCATTTTGGGACGTAGCCAGTGATTAGAGACATGAAGCTCACCCTTGTTTTGACGCTATACTGTTCTTTACAAAAAAAAAGATAATTCATGGAGTCACTCCAAGTCTATGGTCTGCCTGATGACATTTTGTGGCAAAACAAAATGTTCTTATGTGACGGAGCGTAACAAAATCAGAATTTCTGACTTAATATATTTGGTTTTATTCTATTAATGAAGTTCTTGTTGGAAAAAAAGACCTCTAAAGATGCAGGTAACTGCCAAAATAAAGGAAACACTTCAGTAAACGAGGGATACAAAGCAGGTGCTTCCACACAGGTGCGGTTCTGGAATTAATCAATTAACATCCCATCACACTTAGGGTCATGAAATAAAAATGTCCAGTTTCCCATTATTTTGACTACCATGGCTAGAAGAGATAAGAGGCTTTGAAAGAGGGGTCTCACAGGACCATTAGGGGGTTAAAAGGTGTGTGTCTGTCACCACATTTCAACCCAATTAAAACACTTCTGAGAGATTCTGGAGGTCCGCCTGAGACAGCGTTTTCCATCACCAACAAAACACTAAATTATGGAAATTCTCATAACAATGGTGTCGTATCCCTCCAATAGAGTTCCAGACACTTGTAGAATCTATGCCAAGACGCATTGAATCAGTTCTGGTTCGTGGTGGCCCAACGCCCTACTAAGACACTATGTTGGGGTTTCCTTTATTTTGGCAGTTACCTGTATGCCGCTTGACAAGAAGCATAAAAAAATAATTCCTTCACATGGATAACACACAACACTGTGGATTCCTTCACATGGATAACACACAACACTGTGGATTCCTTCACATGGATAACACAACACTGGATTCCTTCACATGGTTAATACGGTTGACTTTATGAAATGATGAAGACAAAAATCAGGCATTTAAACTAGTTTATTTCATACTTAAGACTGCTCCAAAAAGGGTGTATGTTATGGTTGCATGCAGTGAAATACTAGGCTGTTCTCTGTATACAATGGAAATGTAGTGTTAACTGAGTGATGTCAGAATAGTTTTCATAAGTAGCAACATTCAAATGTAGGTAAACGTACATTAATTTCCGAGCATACTCCTTGCTGTAGAAACTCATTTGGAGGTCCAGTTGAGATCTGTACATTCCAAACAAACTATTTTCATGACAAAACAAACAAACTAATTCATATAAAAAGATATACCTGTAAGAAATAATACAATCTTCCTTTTCAGTACATATAATACTGTACCAGTAATCTCTCTAAAATCTGACCTGGAACCAGATGGACAGGGAACTTGCATAGCACTGCTTTACCTTTCGTTAAATTTAACCACAATGTCCTTATTAAAGGATCAATTTAAAATAAAATAAATATTGTATTTAAAAACAAAAATAGTAATTACATAGAAGAAACATTTTGTAATTCCTGGGTATTAAGGTCTTTGGCAACAGATCAAGTCTAAAGATGACTTGGAGCAGAATTCAAAACGGCATGTCAAGTAGACCTCGAATAAAAATTCTTAAGGCATTGTAAAAAGGCAAATATACATTTGTCAAACAGTTTTTCTACTGATTCCCTACCTGAAATGACGCCATGTCACCAGTCATATACTGACTAGTGTAGCATATTTCAAGGGGTCCTGTTGTATTGGTTAGTGTCACATGTTGGCTTCCTTTAAGTCCTCTTTTCTATTCTACACTGCATTCGGAAAGAATTCAGACCCCTGGACTTTTCCCACATTTTGTTTCGGGACATTATATAGACAGGTGTGGGTGCACCTTGCCAAATGATGCCCAATAAATCAAGTTGTAGAAACATCAAGGATGATCAAAGGAAACAGGATGCGCCGGAGCTCAATTTGAGTCTCATAGCAAAATGTGGAGAAAGGGTCCGAGTACTTTCCAAATGCACTATAAATTCAACTTGGCCAGTTTGTAGAGATCAGCGCCCACTTCTAGACTATGCTCTTCAGACGACAGGTGAAGCTAACACAACGAATGATAAACAGTACAAAGCTCACTAGCTACTGAAGAGGCTTTTAAATTGAGTAAACTTTTCATTGTGAGGCATTACTTCAGTCCATAGACATGGTCCTAGTTACTATGAAGAAAAAAGAAAATATGCCACACTGGAACACTTTACCATTCAATCTACCATCCTGGGAACAGTCATCTTCATTAGGGCCAACTAGCGAAAATGAGCATTTCTTATTGGACAGGTCCTTGTAGCTCCTCCCTGTTTTCTACTGTTTGGTGCCTAGCTCCTCTGGGACATTGCTGTTTGAGACCGACGAGATCTGTTAATTACATTCATGTACAGCATATGCGTTGTAAAGATGAAAATCAGATGTTCATCATTGATTAGTAATGCCTGACCTGTGTCTATAAACTCCTGTCTGTCATGTGAACTGATTGAGATGGTGGTTGCTAAGAGAAAAGATGTTATACACTGCCCGTCTAGTCTTAACTATAAGATACAGCACCTCAGAATCACATGTATTACACTGATTATAACATGAAAAAGTGGTCTATTTGCTTCTTGGAATGTTAAAACAAAAACTCCACATACAAGCTGAAGGCTTGGAGGCAAACTGTCATCCACTTAAAAAGAGATTTAATGAGGCAAGTTAGGATGTCTGTAGGAAGTTCATGGGTGCAAAAATAATATGCCGACGTAATTAATCATTTGAAATCTTGAACGGAATGTCTGAAATGAACCAAGGCACAAAGGAGGGATAAATGAATGTCTGAAATGAACCAAGGCACAAAGGAGGGATAAATGAATGTCTGAAATGAACCAAGGCACAAAGGCTGGATAAATGAATGTCTGAAATGAACCAAGGCACAAAGGCTGGATAAATGAATGTCTGAAATGAACCAAGGCACAAAGGAGGGATAAATGAATGTCTGAAATGAACCAAGGCACAAAGGAGGGATAAATGAATGTCTGAAATGAACCAAGGCACAAAGGAGGGATAAATGAATGAAGTGAGACGACTTCGAACTAAAGTCACCATTTGTTCTCCTCTCCTAACACGGTTGCCTGTGGCCCCTCAGCTGAGGCATATAGCTAGGAACGGGGCCTGGCTGTTCGTCAGGGGACTGTCCCTCATCTGTGGGCGTGGTCTGTTGTGACCCCTCCTCCAGAGGGCAGAACCGGAGCGAAGCCAACCCCTGCTCCTCCATCTCCAGCTGGTTCCTGTCCCTCGGGTCTCTGCTTTTGCTAGCCACAGGTGAACGGCTGAAGTAGGGGTTCCGCTGGTGGGACTGACCACTGCCCTCCTGGCTCTCTTCGCTGTCCAGCAGGGGTTGGGTGGACTCAGAGCGGGCGAAGCTGGGCGTCTGGGACTGTGAGGAGCCGCACTGGGGGGTCTGGAGCAGAGTGCAGGGGGACTGGGGCAGAGTACAAGGGGACTGGCCCTTGTAGCCGTTGGAGGCCACCACCGACGAGTATTGGACGGTGCTGGTCGTGGTCTGGCCCGAGTCACCGCCTTCCTCACTGTCCGAGACGCTCTGGCGTGGCGTCGACATGCAAGAAGAGCCGCCAATGCCGCTGCTGTGCTCCTCCGACAGGTACTTGTCCTTCTTGAGCGGCAGGCCCGCCTTATCCTCTTCGCACAGCGACTTCCTGTCGAATACGTCCACCTCCACCACACTCACGTCGCCCAGCACACTCTCCTTGGGACTGACAGCCTGAGATTGAAAAGGAGGGTTAAGTCAAGTTCTATATAAGGTCTATTTCACATCCATGTTATTATACACTGAGAAAATAAAAATGGTAAAATGACTGAAATGGATGCAGATCTGCATCTAGCAACATGTGCTTAGTGAATAGAAAGGCATAGTAATTAGGGCTGGGAATTGCCAGGGACATCACGATACGATATGATCACCATACTGAGGGACCTCGCCTCCCGAGTGGCGCAGTGGTCTAAGGCACTGCATCGCAGTGCTAGCTGTGCCACTAGAGATCCTGGTTTGAGTCCAGGCTCGCAGCCGGCACTCATGGGGCGGCGCACAATTGGCCCAGTGTTGTCCGGGTTAGGGGAGGGTTTGGCCAGCAGGAATGTTTTTGTCCCATCGCGCACTAGCGACTCCTGTGGCAGGCCGGGCGCAGTGCACACTGACACGGTCGCCAGGTGCACTGTGTTTCCTCAAACACATTGGTGCGGCTGGCTTCCGGTTTAAGTGGGCATTTTGTCAAGCAGCAGTGCGGCTTGGCTGTGTTTCGCCTCTCCCGAATCCATACGGGAGTTGCAGCGATGAGACAAGACTGCAACTACCAATTGGAAACCATGAAATCAGGGAGAAAATTATTATTATTATATATATTTTTTTAAACATAGCAAGGGAGCTCGCCATACCATATCATCCCCACGCAGAGAGAGCTCGCCATACCATATCATCCCCACGCTGAGGGAGTTCACCATGCCATATCATCCCCACGCTGAGGGAGTTCACCATGCCATACCATATCATCCCCACGCAGAGGGAGCTCGCCATACCATATCATCCCCACGCAGAGGGAGCTCGCCATACCATATCATCCCCACGCAGAGGGAGCTCGCCATACCATATCATCCCCACGCAGAGGGACCTCACCATATCATCCCCATGACCACCATATCATCCCACACAGCGGGACCTCACCATATCATCCCACACAGCTGAGGACCTCACCATATCATCACCACACAGCGGGACCTCACCATATCATCACCACACAGCGGGACCTCACCATATCATCACCACACAGCGGGACCTCACCATATCATCACCACACAGCGGGACCTCACCATATCATCACCACACAGCGGGACCTCACCATATCATCACCACACAGCGGGACCTCACCATATCATCACCACACAGCGGGACCTCACCATATCATCACCACACAGCGGGACCTCACCATATCATCACCACACAGCGGGACCTCACCATATCATCACCACACAGCGGGACCTCACCATATCATCACCACACAGCGGGACCTCACCATATCATCACCACACAGCGGACCTCACCATATCATCACCACACAGCGGGACCTCACCATATCACCACACAGCGGGACCTCACCACATCATCACCACACAGCGGGACCTCACCATATCATCACCACACAGCGGGACCTCACCATATCATCACCACACAGCGGGACCTCACCATATCATCACCACACAGCGGGACCTCACCATATCATCACCACACAGCGGGACCTCACCATATCATCACCACACAGCGGGACCTCACCATATCATCACCACACAGCGGGACCTCACCATATCATCACCACACAGCGGGACCTCACCATATCATCACCACACAGCGGGACCTCACCATATCATCACCACACAGCGGGACCTCACCATATCATCACCACACAGCGGGACCTCACCATATCATCACCACACAGCGGGACCTCACCATATCATCACCTTACAGGGGAGTAAATACGATATGATTGTGATTCGATATATTGTATTTCGATACTGCGATTTTATTGCGATATGATGTGACAAACATATTGCTCACTATATGTCTGCTGCAGAGAGACGACGAGTTTTGATCAGTCATGGAAATAAAAGTGCTGAAAACATGTTGGCCCACCATTTTTTTTATTTTTAAGATAGAGAACAAGCTATAGAAGAGGGAATACCCTTGGCACAGGTACAGCCGACTAGCACTAGCTAACGTTAACTACATAGCGAAAACGCTATGTAGTTAACTGGACTGAAAAACGCATGAATTACATTTTTTATTCTCATCTTGAACTGAAATGGAATTGAGCCCAACCCTGAGAGCCACAGCTAGAGAGCGTGAGGAGGGCCACAGCTAGAGAGCCTGAGGAGGGCCACAGCTAGAGAGCCTGAGGAGGGTCACAGCTAGAGAGCCTGAGGAGGGTCACAGCTAGAGAGCCTGAGGAGGGTCACAGCTAGAGAGCCTGAGGAGGGTCACAGCTAGAGAGCCTGAGGAGGGTCACAGCTAGAGAGCCTGAGGAGGGTCACAGCTAGAGAGCCTGAGGAGGGTCACAGCTAGAGAGCCTGAGGAGGGCCACAGCTAGAGAGCCTGAGGAGGGCCACAGCTAGAGAGCCTGAGGAGGGCCACAGCTAGAGAGCCTGAGGAGGGCCACAGCTAGAGAGCCTGAGGAGGGCCACAGCTAGAGAGCCTGAGGAGGGCCACAGCTAGAGAGCCTGAGGAGGGCCACAGCTAGAGAGCCTGAGGAGGGCCACAGCTAGAGAGCCTGAGGAGGGCCACAGCTAGAGAGCCTGAGGAGGGCCACAGCTAGAGAGCCTGAGGAGGGCCACAGCTAGAGAGCCTGAGGAGGGCCACAGCTAGAGAGCCTGAGGAGGGCCACAGCTAGAGAGCCTGAGGAGGGCCACAGCTAGAGAGCCTGAGGAGGGCCACAGCTAGAGAGCCTGAGGAGGGCCACAGCTAGAGAGCGTGAGGAGGGCCACAGCTAGAGAGCGTGAGGAGGGCCACAGCTAGAGAGCGTGAGGAGGGCCACAGCTAGAGAGCGTGAGGAGGGCCATAGCTAGAGAGCGTGAGGAGGGCCATAGCCACTCCAAGTAGTGAGTAAAGTAGATAAATGTCTACTGATAACCGTAATCCAAAATGCAAAGAAACATTTAAGGTGACTATAGTGGTCCAAATTGTGTGAACGGTGCGAATAAACAATTATTTTGATCTGTTGGTCCTATCACCTGTCGTCTAGGAGAACCACACGTACTGCTCACACAACCACAATGATGTTACGATCAGTGGAGAGTAGACAGGATCCCAGTAAATATTCATAGCTCATCACAGATCAATTTAGTGGCCTCCATAGTTATTAGGACAGTGACACATGTTGTTGTTGGTGGTGGTGGTTTGGCTCTGAAATGATACAATGACTGAGGTTAAAGTGCAGACTAAGTTCTCATCCGAGTGTATTTTCATCCATATCGGGGGAACCGTTTAGAGCCCCCCCCCCCCCCCCCCCCTTCAATTGTGTATTAAAGTAATAAAAAGTTTAGTATTTGGTCCCATATTCAAAGCACGCAATGTTTACGTAAAGCTTGTGAATACACATTTGTTGGATGCATTTGCTGTTTGTTTTGGTTGTGTTTCTGATTATTTGTGCCCAATAGAAATGCATGGTAAATAATGTATTGTCATTTTGGAGTGTCTTGTATTGTAAATATGAAGAATAGAATGTTTCTAAACACTTCTACATTAATGTGGATGCTACCATGATTATTGATAATCCTGAAAGAATCGTGAATAATGATGAGTGAGAAAGTTAGAGAGACACATATCATACCCCCGAGGCATACTAACCTCTCAGCATTACAATAACAGGGGAGGATAGTGTTTTATATCATACCCCCGAGGCATACTAACCTCTCACCATTACAATAACAGGGGAGGTTAGCGTTTTATATCATACCCCCGGGGCATACTAACCTCTCACCATTACAATAACAGGGGAGGATAGTGTTTTATATCATACCCCCGAGGCATACTAACCTCTCACCATTACAATAACAGGGGAGGATAGTGTTTTATATCATACCCCCGAGGCATACTAACCTCTCACCATTACAATAACAGGGGAGGATAGTGTTTTATATCATACCCCCGAGGCATACTAACCTCTCACCATTACAATAACAGGGGAGGATAGCGTTTTATATCATAGCCCCGAGACATACAAACCTCTCACCATTACAATAACAGGGGAGGATAGCGTTTTATATCATAGCCCCGAGACATACAAACCTCTCACCATTACAATAACAGGGGAGGATAGCGTTTTATATCATAGCCCCGAGACATACAAACCTCTCACCATTACAATAACAGGGGAGGATAGTGTTTTATATCATAGCCCCGAGACATACAAACCTCTCACCATTACAATAACAGGGGAGGATAGCGTTTTTTGGAGAGGTATGATGTTTGTGCGTCTGTAAATTTCACACTTGACAAGATTTTCCGTAATCATTGTAGCATCCACATTCATGCAGAACTGTTTAAAAAACAATACATTCTTATTTTCAATAAAAGTGAAAATACAATGACAACGGTTCACCTGATATGGATGAAAATACCCTCAAATTAAAGCTGACAGTCTGCACTTTAACCTCCTAGTCATTGTTTGGTTTCAAATCCAAACTGTTGAAGTATAGAGCTAAAGGAAGAACGCTTCCCTGTCCCAAAAATTACAGAGGGTACTGTGAGTCAAAAAAAGTGACTCAGCCAGTGTGATGTTCTGAACTCTCTCATAGATCAGCACAGGAGGCACTTCAACTTACTTTGGTGGGGAAATCAGGCGACCAGTTAGCGATAGTACTGTTGGAGGGATCTGGAACCGGTGGCCAGATCTTTTTTATCCTACAGAAGAAAGGGACAGAGTTTCATTAGAACATGTTGTTTAGGACTCATACCAAATGGCACCATATTCCCTATGGGCTCTGGTCTAAAAGTAGTACACTATATAGGGAATAGGGTGCCATTTGGGACGCCGATTTAGTATCACACACTAGACTTGTATTATCATGAGTGAAGGCTCTTGAGCAATGGACAAAGGCGCTAGGAATAAAATTCTCTCCATACACAGTCCTATGTTTTTCCTTGGGAGTGTTTACTTGTTAAAACACAGACCCGCTGATGTGTGGTATGAAGCGTTTGACCCAGCAGTAACACGTCAGCAAGAGAGCATGGTTGAACTAATCTGCTATCAAGTGTGGAGGAAATTAATATTCACGACATACTATGCTGTTTGACTTCAAATAATTGTCCATTGTTATATGATAGTATTTTTTACTGATACAAACTTGTCTTGTGTGACTAAGTCATAAAATCTGAGCGTATTAGATTTATGAGCCTTTTGGGTGTGACCGCAGTATGTGTTGACGATCGGCAGGAATTTAGCTATGTGGGAAGAGCAGGGAGGAACAGAGAATCGTGGCGATATCAGCTATCTTGATCTACACAGACGAGCTAAATGACTTTTTACATGCTCCCAGGGCCTGTTTCTGCACATCTGCATCCTGTCAAAAATAAATGTACTTTCCATAAAAGGAGACAACTTGATTCGTGAAGCTTTCAACTCTGAACTATTCTTAGTGATGGTTGATCCGATTCACTTTTGCAAATCTGATAATAAAGTTGTTTGAAAGAATCTGCAGTCTCTCTTCCTATAGAGTTTCTGCCATACAAGTTTCAATAAACATTGTTTGTTGAATACCTGAAGTCAAAAGCGCAATCGTACCAGAATTCTTAAAATATGTCTGACTCGGGGGGGGGGGTTACAATGAATTTGTGTTACACAACCCTGAGTCAACGCTCTTACAACTCAACATCACACTGAAGCAATTGTACACATTCAAAATGTAAAATGTAGAGTAGTACATTCTATTTCAAACAATTCAATAGTGTGTGGTTGTGACTTACAAGTCAATTTTGTACATGCAGAGGGACACAGTTAGCACTATGACAAACAGGACGCCGATGCACACAGACACCACGGTGGCTTCCATCTGCCCAGGAGCTGAGGGACAAACACACAGAATTACATTTTAAAAAAGGACACTAGAACAGACAACCATCTTGGCCAGGAAAACATTCCTCAAAAAAAAAAAAAACCTGTGGACAAACACAGATTGAAGATCGAGTACAACTACTGCAGGGAAAAGAACTAGGAGGACACACAGAATAGAATCAAGTAGTGACTATTAACTGTATTTGCACCTTAAAGTGTTGAGGACTGGAGGTCTTAACTAGACATATTGCAGATTGAGTCAATGTCAGGATGTTACATACACAAAGCATTATCGGGATACAGAATATATTGAACAGTACTGAACTGGAACAGTCGGAAAGTATTCAAACCCCTTCTCCCTTTTTCCACATTTTGGTACGTTACAGCCTTATTCTTAAAAAAGGATTACAATTCTAAAAAGGATTTTCCTCAATCTACAAAATGTGGAAAAATTCAAGGGGTCTGAATACTTTGAATACACTGTATATAGCATGAAGTGTCCGTTAAACAATGCTTCACTCACCATACATCAGAGTATTGAACGACAGGGCCGAGCCATTTGTCGAGCCTTGTACTGTAGAGGCCATGATCCGCACCACCTGCTTACTGTTGCTGGCCAGGCCCTCCACTGTGTAAGAGTAGGTGTCCGGGGAGACAACTATTGCTGAAAAACAACAAAGAAATTCATTCAAATTCATGTTTTTCTTGATTGCAGATGTAAATGTTTAAGTTGGACAAATACCAGCACTAACTGTACTTACAAATATCAGTACTTCCTGGTATATATAATAATAGTAAAGGGGATCCATAGTCAGAACATGTTCATAAAAAAAAAGGTATGATTAAAGGGATACTTCAGGATTTTGGCAATGAAGCCTTTTATCTTTATTTTACCTTTATTTAACTAGGCAAGTCAGTTAAGAACAAATTATTATTTTCAATGACAGCCTAGGAACTGTGGGTTAACTGCCTGTTCAGGGGCAGAATGACAGATTTGTACCTTGTGTCAGCTCGGGGATTTGAACTTGCAACCTTCCAGTTACTAGTCCAACACTCTAACCACTAGGCTACCCTACCCTACTTGAACTTCCTTCAAACTGCATGCAGAGACATAAAAATGGTATAAACGAGTTAATCTGACTGGGGAAGTAGATAAAGGGCTTCATTGCCAAAATCCTGAGTTATTCCTTTAAGAACACCATGTTTATATTGGAGAAGGCGACACCTTTAAGTAGGGACTCCTTTAAATGGATCATGCTGTGAGATGGAAGTTATTTTCTGGTTGGTTGTGAACAAACTTGTCCAACAAAAATATAGGATATATTTGTTATCTTATTAAGGGGGAAGGAGTTACAGGCGTTATGTTTTCTATTCATTTACTGAACAAAAATATAAAAATGCAACATGTAGTGCTGGTCCCATGTTTCATGAGCTGAAATAAAAAGATCCCGGAAAAGTTTCATACGCACAACAAAGCATATTTCTCTAAATGTATTAATATCCCTGTTAAAGAGCATTTCTCCTTTGCCAAGGTAATCCATCCACCTGACAGGTGTGGCATATCAACAGGTTGATTTAAACAGCATGTTCATTACACTGGTGCACCTTGTGCTGGGGACAATAAAAGGTCACTAAAATGTGCAGTTGTGTCAACAAAAAAAAATGCCACAGATGTCTCAAGTTGCGGCCTCACAACCGCAGACCACGTGTAACTACGCCAGCCCACGACCTCCACATCCACAGACCACGTGTAACCACGCCAGCCCAGGACCTCCACATCCACAGACCACGTGTAACCACGCCAGCCCAGGACCTCCACATCCACAGACCACGTGTAACCACATCAGCCCAGGACCTCCACATCCACAGACCACGTGTAACCACGCCAGCCCAGGACCTCCACATCCACAGACCACGTGTAACTACGCCAGCCCAGGACCTCCACATCCACAGACCACGTGTAACCACGCCAGCCCAGGACCTCCACATCCACAGACCACGTGTAACCACGCCAGCCCAGGACCTCCACATCCACAGACCACGTGTAACCACGCCAGCCCAGGACCTCCACATCCACAGACCACGTGTAACCACGCCAGCCCAGGACCTCCACATCCACAGACCACGTGTAACCACGCCAGCCCAGGACCTCCACATCCACAGACCACGTGTAACTACGCCAGCCCAGGACCTCCACATCCACAGACCACGTGTAACCACGCCAGCCCAGGACCTCCACATCCACAGACCACGTGTAACCACGCCAACCCAGGACCTCCACATCCGGCTTCTTCACCTGCGGGATCATCTGAGACCAGCCACCTGATGAAACTGTGGGTTTGCACAACCTAAGAATTTCTGCACAAACTGAAACCGTCTCATGGAAGCTAATCCCTCACCAGGGTCTTGATCGGACTGCAGTTCGGCATCCTAACCGACTTCAGTGGGCAAATGCTCACCTTTGATGGCCACTGGCACACTGGAGAAGTGCGCACTTCACGGATTAATCAGGGTTTCAACTGTATCGGGCAGCATTTAACACCATGGTACCCTCCAAACTTGTCATTAAGCTCAAGACCCTGTGCAACTGGGTCATGGACTTTGATGGGTCGCCCCCAGGTGGTGAGGGTAGGAAACAACATCTCCACCCCGCTAATCCTCAACACTGGGGCCACACAAGGGTGCTTTCTCAACCCTCTCCTGTACTCCCTGTTCACCCAAAACTGCATGGCCAGCCTCCAACTCAATCATCAAGTTTGCAGACGACACTACAGTGGTAGGCTTGATTACAAACAACAACGAGACGGCCTATAGGGAGGAGGTGAGGGCCCTGGGAGTGTGTTGTCAGGAAAATAACCTCACACTCAACAAAACAAAGGAGATGATCGTGGACTTCAGGAAACAGCAGAGGGAGCACCCCCCTATCCACGGGACAGTAGTGGAGAAGGTGAAAAGTTAAGTTCCTCAACGTACACATCACGAACAAACTTAAAAGGTCCACCCACACAGACAGCGTTGTGAAGAAGGTGCAGCAGCGCCTCTTCAACCTCAGGAGGCTGAAGAAATTTGACTCGTCACCAAAAACACTAAAACTTTTACAGATGCACAATCGAGAGCATCCTCTTGGGCTGTATCACCGCCTAGTACGGCAACCGCTCCGCCCACAACCGCAAGGCTCTCCAGAGGGTAGTGAGGTCTGCACAACGCATCACCGGGGGCAAACTACCTGCCCTCCAGGACACCTACACCACCCGATGTTACAGGAAGGCCATAAAGATCATCAAGGACAACACCCACCCGAGCCACTGCCTGTTCACCCCGTTATCATCCAGAAGGCGAGGTCAGTACAGATGCATCAAAGCAGGAACCGAGAGACTGAAAAACAGCTTTTACCACAAGGCCATTTGACTGTTAAACAGCTATCACTAACATTGAGTGGCTGCTGCCAACATACTGACTCAAATTTCTAGCCACTTTAATAATTAAAAATTTGATGTAATAAATGTATCACTAGTCACTTAAAACAATGCCACTTTATATAATGTTTACATACCCTACATTACTCATCATGTAAATACTGTACCATCTACTGCATCGGCCATCGCTCATCCATATTTATATGTACATATTCTTATTCATTCCTTTACACTTGTGTGTATAAGGTAGATGTTGTGAAATTGTTAGATATTACTGCACGGTCGGAACTAGAAGCACAAGCATTTCGCTACACTCGCATTAACATCTGCATGTGACCAATAAAAGTTTTAATTTGATGGTGTTGTGTGGGCGAGCGGTTTGCTGATGTCAACGTTGTGAACAGAGTGCCCAATGGTGGCGGTGGGGTTATGGTATGGGCAGGCATAAGCTACGGACAACGAACACAATTGCATTTTATCAATGGCAATTGGAATGCAGAGATACTGGGATGAGATCCTAAGGCCCATTGTCGTGCCATTCATCCACTGCCATCACCTCATGTTTCAGCATGATAATGCACGACCCCCATGTTGCAAGGATCTGTGAACAATTCCTGGAAGCTGAAAATGTGTGTACGGCAGCATGTTACAGTTCCAGCCAATATCCAGCAATTTCACATAGCCATTGAAGAGGAGTGAGACAATATTCGCACAGGCCGCAATTAACAGCCGGATCAGCTCTATGCGAAGGAGATGTGTCGTGCTGGATGAGGCAAATGGTGGTCACACAAGATACTGACTGGTTTTCTGATCTACTGATCCTTTTCTTTTTAAAGGTATCTGTGACCAACAGATGCATCTCTGTATTAGAGCCTAATACATGCATTACATTTGATTAATTTCCTTATATGAACTGTAACTCGGTAGAATCGTTGAAATGTTGTGTTTATATTTTTGTTCAGTGTACTATAGTAATACATCTACAAGGTGGGCTTCCTTACAGTGTTCCTTGCCTCCCGTGATGTAGAATATTGTGTAGTTTGTGATGAAGCCTCGCCGTTTGTCCAGCGGAATCTCCATCCATTCCACCTCAGCGTTGCTCTTCCCTGTTCTCCTCACTTTCACAGAGGGACCCCCCAGTGGAGCTGCAGCAACCAGAACCGGTGGGGAAACAGCAGTTAACATTATTCAACATTTACATGTTTGCCACCAGCTACTGTAGCAAATATCATAACACTGGTATATCAATGATTGAAATTTATGTGGCGGTTTCAGAGACACAGATAAAGCCAAATCCTGGACTGAAGAGCTATTTAAGTGGAGATTCTCCATTGAGCATGCTTTTTAGTCCAGGACTAGTTTTAATGTCTGTAAAACCAGGATTACTCTTAATCTGTGAAACCACTCCTATAGATACTACACTGTGTATACTGTAGTGTAGTGACCAGTACTAGTTTGATTTCTTACCTCCTTGTTCCAGAAAGCATGCAGTGGTTAATGGTTTCCCAGTCCACCCAGAGTACATGGGATACACAGATATATTGTAGAGCTTAAATCTCTGAAGGGTACCTTGATTGGGAACAGTACAATAAAGTTCAGATGTATAAGAGCGTCTGCTAAATGACTTAAATGTAAATGTAAATTTCATCCCAGTTTTGATTGATCAACAAGTTTTTTAATAATCAATTAGTTGATGGGTTTGATTTAACGTGTTTTTTTTAATCTAACTCATCCCTAGTCAACATAATCATCAAAACCTGTAGAAAGACATCCACAGAGTAGCCAAACTACAAGACAATTGTCAGTTAAAAACATGGCATTGTTAGGTTATAACTAACAAAAATTTAAAAAAGTAGAAATTAAGGGACTAGGAAAAGCTCCAACCAGGTTTATTCACCCACTGGGTCAAACAGCTGCAACAACAAAGACATGTTTACACCAGAACCAGTATTTATACCTTCCTCCTATGCTGAGTCTCCTCCTTACACATCTGGACAGCCAATACATCTGTTGCTAGACAAGACTTTTGTAATGCCTGTTCTTTCTCACTTCCTCTTACCTGACATCGGCTCAAATTCCTCACTCCTCCCCAATTCACGGCTTCCTACCTCATCTGTTGAACTGGAACCAAAACTGTGGCCCTTCAATAACATGTTCTTCCTGCACTCAGTAGATTTCCATAACCTCAGTTCTAGTATGGTAACATGAATAAGGATATTTCACGTTTAGAAGTTACTACCCTTCAGCATGTGTCTCAGTCTTACCTTTAATGGGTGCCTTCCTGTTGTGTCTAGGTTCTCTCTGCCAGTCTATCGCTCCGTCACTGACCAAACCCCACTCCAGGACATACTCAGTCACCCCTGTGGCCTCCACATTGGGCGGCTGCCACTCCACCCACAGCCTCCTGTCCTGGTTAAAACAACTGAGCGATGCCACTGGAGGGGGCTCTGAAATACAAGGCACACACAGATACAACATGACATCATGATAGGAGCATCTCAAAACCAGTCAGTTAACATGCAGAACACATGACGTCACTATTGTCTCTTTTGACAAACATTCAGTTGTTGCTTTGAGAATTGTATTAACATAAAACGTTAATATAATATATTACCCAATATCATTCATTATTATTGGTAACATTTTACAAAGGAAGAATGAGAGAAAACATATAGCTGACAAGGTCACACACCGTGGGCCAATTTAGGAATGCCCAAAGAAGCTCGGGGAGACTCGCCAACAGAATTCCAGGCCTTCAATTCAATGGAGCCTCTTCTCCTGTCAGACAGTGGAATCTGGTAAAGGGGGATAATTTTCCTCTCCTGCGACCTGGAGTTCAGCTCAGAGCCATTGACCGGCACAACCTCCCAGGCTCCATCTTGGATCTTGATGTTGTAGCCTCGTATCCTTCCATTGGACTCCACTGGATCCTATGACGGGAAGAAGGCAACGAACAAATCACCACAGGGTTCTATGCTGACCTTTGTTACAAGGAGCACGTGTAAGCCCAAGATGAAACATGTCGGCGCACACAAAGAAATAATTCAGAGCATAATTCAAAATATTTGAGGTATTAAAGCTATAATCTTTCATTTTTCTAGGCGCAATGGCACTCCGAAAATGAAAATTTCAGGTCGTACAGCAAAACATTTAGGTGCATATACTAGTAAAATGGTTGCACTGTAGAGCCCTGCACCAACAATTATTCAAGCCATATAGCTAGTGATAAATCAGCATTGTAGGGTCAGCATGGTCTTTATTACCTTACATATCACTTCCACTCGCCGCTCACTTTTGCCTTGACTGGGAATGACCACTCTCCATAGGTCTGGTTTACTTGTAGGCTCTGGGTAAAGAGAATCCATTTCAAAGATAATGATCAAACGTGGGCAGTCCCATATAGACTACCTACCTGGATCACACTCAATATTATTAAAATCACTCACACACAGTCACCACTTCAGTTCTACAGCTTTACATGGTTGCCCACAATGTTAAATGAAAGATGATAGTATGACATATGCTTGTTGTCATGGCTACTCACTGTCCTCTGGGGTCCTGGCGGTAGAGTTCGCGCTCCAGTCACTCCAGTAGCCGTAGCCCGTGTGATGCATACAGCGGACCTGCACTACGTGCTCCATGTCTGGCTTAAGGTATTGGAGACGGAAAGACTCCTTGCTACTTTCAGTGTCATTTGGGGGTACCTAAAAGAGTCAATTAAATGGATATGACAACTGACGGACATGAGGGGGCAACAAACTTGTGCGTACCAGAACGCTGATTTGAAACAGCTCCGACAAAACTCAGATGAGAGTAACATGTTTGATTCCCTGTTGAGAACACCTAAGAATGAGAATAGGATAGATGACTTAATAAAGGCCCAGTATGGATCTTTGTGGGCGACCTGACCAAATTCACATAGAAATGTGAGCTATAGATTTTCATGAAAGAAACTCTGATAAGCAGTAGGACCGTTCGATGTGCGGTATTTTTATTCTTCCTGTCCTCGCGTTCCGCTTTTGCATCTTTTTACTTTCGGTTTTGAACACCAGCTTCAAACAACTGAAAATAGTACATTTTTGTTACTGAAAATATATTTTATTAGCCCGCTGATCAATTTCCCCAAATAAAATTTGAGTGGGGAGACTGAGTCTGGGTCTCAACATACTGTTGAGAGTTAAAATAGTAGGGTTTCTCTCTTGTTATGTCAGTCACTAATAGTCACTCAATTGGCCCATGTCAGCTAAATTGTTTTAGATTGGTAAGTTAGCTGGCTGCTAGACTATCTAAACTTGTAGTAAGCATGGTTAAATTACTGACCGGGTGTCCCCATTGACCATCAGATGATATATTAAAAACTGCAAGCATTTGTCTTCACCCAATGGCAAAATGTGTAGAACGGCAGCAAACTTTTTTGCTCTGCCCGGAGTACCCCTGAACTAACCACTCATGGGCATTTTGTTAATGGCAACGTATCCTTTCCATTCATTTTGGATAAGACTACTTATCTCGACATTTTTAAACTTCAGAAGTTGACTAAACGTTGAACAAACTGAATTTGCAGTGAATCATCCCTTTAACTTGCACTGAGATTGTTGCTATTTACCTCAGTCCAGTCTCCAGAGCCCACAGTGCAGAACCTGAGGTTGTATTTCAGTTTGACAACAGTTTCATGGATAGGGTGCTTCCAGCTCACTAAGAGGGTCCTGGAAAAGTTCTTCTCTGAAATAATATTGACGTCTAATGGGGGATTCGTTTTCACTGCAAAAAAGGTCACACACACACACACCATTAAACTCTGGAAGAAGATAATCATTGTAACTTAAAAGGGCATTTGGATAGTTCGTTTGCCTCCACTTACCCATTTCATTCGGATCAATTATGAACAGAATGTCCGATCGAACCTTCCCCAAATTGTTTTCCACGTCTACCCATATATCCAGTTCCATATAGTTTGGAAAGTTGCCAAAGTAGATGCATCCACTGCTTCTCTGAGCTTTTGTGCTGTAGTTCTGGTTTACGGCACTGCAGAAGAACACAAACAAATCTTGACACCAGACAAAAAAAAAATAAGACAACCACAATAATGATGTACATTTTTAAACAATTAGAAAATCAGCAATTTACACAAGACACATACACTTTTAATGGGGTTCTCAGAACTGGAGCCAGGTTTTCCATTCACTGATTATTGAAAGCTATTGACAATTAAATGTTGATGTCAATCATGTATCTAACCCCATTTAACTTTCTCACCCATCACTGTAGCCTCTATATGACTTGGCTGGCCTTCCTTAGCTCTTCGTAGACTAAGTCATTGGTACGTTTTCATTCATAAGGCCACACGGAGACAGCTCTCATTTTACCTGAGTACCTACATTGTCCTGCAGACAAATATTGGCTACGCTCACATGACCGTACCTTGTTGACTGTGCCTAAAGCCCATACTGACCAGCGTTTTTTTTTTTTTAAAAAGCACTCCAGTTCTCTGCCCCATCCACTTGGAACGAGCTAAGGACATGAAATTACAAGAGCTAGTCTCTGAATGAGTCCACAGTAAACTCTATGGTGGACAATGAAGGTGGGGGGCTGTCAATGTGTTGACCCTAGATGCACCACACCTCCTCAATGCTTCATGTCTGCTCAATGTGTAAATGTATGTCTTTAAACTGTAGTACTTTGTTGTAAAATAGATTTGTTTATCTCAATGAGACCAACCTGGTAAAACAACATAACACACGTGTATAGGGACACTCACATTACACTTCCAAACAAGGTGAATGTTGTGCTTATCTTCTCGTCCATTTTCCCAGGCTGCCATGTGCACGTCACATTGGAGGAAATCTGTCGGTCGAACTGGACAGCCATGCAGGACAAATTCTCAGGCTTCTCAGGAGGATCTGACCAAGAAACCAAACAGCTGCCGTTATTTGATGAGAGAAAACAAAACTAACAGCCACTGACCTACTGCACTGAGCAGGTTGGGATCAATTCATTTCGATTCAGGAAGTCAATTGAAACTGAATTGACCCCAACCCTGACACTGAGAGAAAGCTTTAGGGTCCTTCAGTGTGAATATGAAAGAAAATCACACATGAAATATTCCTTTGGGGGAATTTAGATTTTATTTCTGTACTAAATTATAGCATTTGTATCCAAATGAATTACTCAGAAATTAGATTGAAATAGAGATATTTACCAAATGAAGACCTAAATTCAAACCCAAATTACAGGCAAATAATTACATTACGTGGACATTATGTTCCATTTTTACATGAAATAACCCTTTATTTATGTGAAATCCTTGGCATACTTACACCCTTTGGTCAATTCAATCCCGTGGATTGTTTTACTTTTGTTTAAGGATGAGGGAGACTCATTCTTTTTACAAAGTAGCCATTTTCCAGTTTCCCTGGTGATAGTTATGGTTACGTTAACAGCTGAGTCGTTGATCTTGGTGTACTGCTCTTTGGGCACTATGACGCCACCACTCGTCCAGTAGATGTCATCCGCTGTGGCTTTAGCAGCTTCATAGACTACACAGGTAGCGGTGAATTCCTTCCCAATTTCCACTGTTGGAGATTGTGGGATTATTGTTCCGTAGTTTTTGAAAGAACCTTGAAAAAGACCAGAGCACACATCAAGTCAATGCTACACAGCAACTTTAAAGGGTTTATGTGCAGTAGAGGTTTATTCAAACATATCAGACGGAGTCGCTCTGGATAAGAGCACCTTCTGAGCAGTGCTTAATTGCAAAAAATATCATTTTAAATGTAGTGGTACACTTACTAGAAGTGAGCCTACAGGCCAGACATGCCAAGGACAGAATCTGCAGCAAACGGTATGATGACTGGTCCATGATGCCTGAGGGAAGATTCACAAATTCACAGACTCACTAAGACTAACTTACATTTTATCCCATCACTGGTACATGGGTTAGGCACCTTATTTTATATTGAGTACTTTACCAATAAGTCACAGTTCAGTTTTATGACACCTTCCCTCTGACTAGGGCCTATAGCGAATGAAACTAATGATGAAGCCAGCTAGGTATAGCTAAAACCACAAAAGTATGGATAGGTACTGTAGCTAGCAATATTATTAGGAACAAACAGTAGCTAGCTAACTTACTCTTGGCAGACAATCACATGACAGCTTCAAAAGAAATACAATATTATCTTGCTCTGCCTGCTAACGTTACTTGTAACAGTAACTTCATCATATGAAAGAGTTATCAACGTGATTATTTTAGATAATTAGCTAGCTAGGAAAATACCAGAATGCTGATTGTGTTTGCTGCTCACTGTTTTTAAAACCTTTTTAACTAGGCAAGTCAGTTAAGATCAAATTATTATTTACAACGACGGCCTACTCAGGCCAAACCCGGACGGCGCAGGGCCAATTGTGCGCCGCCCTATGGGCCTCCATATCACGGCCGGGTGTGATACAGCCTGGATTCGAACCAGGTACTGTAGTGACTGGAACCAGGTACTGTCGTGACTGAGATGCAGTGCCTTAGACCGTTGCGACACTCGGGAGCAAACAGTATCGAGCAACATAAACGTTAGCTAAGTAGCGTTAGCATATACCTACAAGCTTAATATAAATAATTGGGTTGTTTGGCGTTACAAAGATTTATTGAAAAGGTTTATGCTATAGGGTAAGAACGACGTTAGTTAGCGTAGCCAACTAGAAGACCCAGACAAGATATGACAACAACAAAAATACTCACCTTTTATGTACTTTTCTTGTTTGGTTCCTCCTTTTTTTGTAACGCTATACTATCTTACTTCGCTAAATAAGAGTATGTGGATGTAACATATTTTAGCTAAAACTATACGATACCTCCTCTGGGGCTACCTTACTTTACTGTCGCCACTTCCAGCAGTACATTGCATAATCATCACGAGTTATAATACTTCGGGGGAGCAGCGTAAATAATACAGACATATAAACATAACCATTGAGCTAGGAATGTGTCCAGTTTGACAAATACTTGTCTAGAGATCTGTGCAAACTAACTGCGCGGAATAGTTTCCCTTGTGATTTGCCAGAAGAATTGTCTGTCTCATAAATACTTACCAATCAAAACGCATACATTACGTTACTGTTTTCCAGTTAGTCTCCACCCACTTACACTGAATGCGCCACGATATGCCAGGGGCGTATTCATTACGCCAATTCTGTTGCAAAACGTTTCTTAAACGGGGCTGAATCTACTTGAATTTGTCCAATAGAAACTCTAGCTTTAGTTGCAACATATGCAACTGTTTGGCTAATGATTACACCAAAGATTTGTATAAACTAACCCAATGGGAAAAAATGAGTCATAGTGGGCAGAACAAGCAAGGAGGGTGGCAGAGACAGCACGAGCTAACGATATCCATTTGTCGCCGTTCTGGCATATATTTGCATATTTCCGTTAGGAAACGCCTATACTGTAGAGTGCGCGTGTCCAATAACTAAATTCGCCCTTGCACTCCTAACCAACACTTTAAAAAAAAAATGTATTTTGGTACAGGGTCAAATTTATCAAACGTAGTCCACTCTGTTCGTAATAGATTTTAGTTTTGGAAACTATATTGAAATCAAATGTTTCATCAATGCGAAAAGTATCATAATGTTGGCCAAAATCCATATTTGCGCCATTTTCTCATACTGGGCTTCCTCTCATCAAATCTAATCAAATGTTATTTGTCACAAGCGTCTAATACAACAGCAGGACTAGACCTTACCGTGAAATGCTTACTTACAAGCCCTGAACCAACAATGCAGTTCAAGAAATAAGAGTTCCTAAATTCAGAGCACTGTTAGATTGTCCGTTAATCAATTCAGAGCGATTCGCTCTTGGACCGTTCAGAACGATTCGCTCTCGGACCGTTCAGAGCGATTCGCCCTCGCACCGTTCAGAGCGATTCGCTCTC